>NC_030808.1:147455833-147760728 GCF_001704415.2 Capra hircus
AATTATATATATAATTAATTTGTGGGGGGGCACTCCAAAATCACTGCAGATGGTGACTGCAGTCATGAAATTAAAAGACTTGCTCCTTGGAAGAAAACCTGTGACCAACCTAGACAGCATATTAAAAAGCAGAGACATTACTTTGCCAATAGAAGTCTGTCTAGTCAAAGCTATGGTTTTTCCAGTAGTCATGTATGGATGTGAGAGTTGGACTATAAAGGAAGCTGAGTGCCAAAGAACTGATGCCTTTGAACTGTGGTATTGAAGAAGACTCTTGAGCATCCCTTGGACTGCAAGGAGATCCAACCAGTCCATCCTAAAGGAAATCAGTCCTGTATATTCATTGGAAGAACTGATGCTGAAGCTGAAACTCCAATACTTTGGCCACCTGATGTGAAGAACTGACTCATTGGAAAAGCCCCTAATGCTGGGAAAGATTGAAGGTGGGTGGAGAAGGGGATGACAGAGGTTGAGATGGTTGGATGTCATCACTGACTCAATGGACATGAGTTTGAGCAAGCTCTGGGAGTTGGTGATGGACAGGGAGGCCTGGCATGCTGCAGTCCATGGGGTCACAAAGAGTTGGACATGACTGAACTGAACTGAATACATTAATATTATATTAGATATAATATTATATTAATAGATATATTCTTGCAAGTGTGTTGATATAATAGGCAGGTTATAAAGCTATCGGTGAGAACTAGACTCAGAGTTGCAGTTTTTTGCTGTGCACTCCCGGGCCGAGCTGAGCTGACCTATCTGCCCTCTTCCACCCAGAGCCTCCTGTGCTCAGTTCAGGGGCCCTGAGTCTGAGTCTCTGTCTCCATGTGTCATATCCTCTGCAAGACCTTATCCCACTTTGGTCAGACTGGGCAGGCTTCCTCCCATCTTCATCAACTTGACTCTAACCTGTGCTGGGGCGAGACCAGGGGCTCACGCAGCACTCAGTCCTATTGCAGGTGAACACGTAAACTTTTGTGGAGTCCTTCTGTAAACCCATGCCTACTTCAGGAGCTTGTTGCTGTTTTGGTTCAGTCACTAAGTTGTGTCTTGCTCTTTGCAACCCCACGGACTGTAGCCCGCTAGGCTCCTCTGTCCATGGGATTTCCCAGGCAAGAATACTGGAATAGGTTGCCATTTCCTCCTCCAGGGGATCTTCTTGACCCAGGGGTCAAACTGGTGTCTCTGCATCTCCTGCATTACAGGCAGATTCTTCACCAGGGACCTACCCAGGCAAGAATGAAGGTAGCAGCTTGCCCAGGCAGTGAGAAAGGTACTTCTGTGGAGGTGGGCCTTTCCCGGCTCTGAAACCTCAGTATCCATTCTCATGTCCATACCTCATGTGTGCCTGGGAACCTTCATCCTGGATTAGAAACCCGTCTGCCATGTTGGTGCTTATACCCAATGAGCTCCGGGAGACTCTAGCTTGATGAAACGGGCTTCCAAATTCCCCAGGACACACTAAAATGGGTCTGGCATGTAAGAGTCACATGGAATATGCTTAAAAAAAAATCTTATTCCCAAATGCCCATCAGTTAATGAATGAATAACAAACTGTTGTTATGCATGTTTACTAGAGCTATCAAAACAAAATTCTACAAACTGGCTTAAATAGAAATTGATTTTTTGTGTGTGTGTGTGGTTCTGGAAACCAGAGAGTCCAAGGTAAAGTGTTGGTAGTTTAGTTTCTTAGAAGGCCTCTTTCCTTAGCTTGCAGACAGCCGCCTTCTCTCTATATCCTCTACTCAGCCTCTCCTCTGTACATGTACGTGTTTGTGTCCAAATTTCCTCTTCTTATAAGAACATGAGTCATATGGAATTACAGCCCAAAGTAAAGACCTTCTCTTAACTTAATTTCCTCTTTAAAGAACTTATCTCTGAATACAATGGCATTCAGAGACACTGGGACTTAGAACTTCAACATAAGAGCTTGGAGGAAACAACCAGTCCCTAGCAGTGCACATCTTTGCCGCAGCAAATTATTTGACAATAAAAAGGAATGGAGTATTGATATATACTATCCAATACAACATGAATAAACCTTGGAAACATTATGCCACGTGAAATTAGTGAAAAGGACCACATATTGTTTGATTTTATTCACATGACATGTCCAGAATAGACACATTGGTAGAGACAGAAAATAAATGAAGGTTTCCAGCAGCTTGGGGAAAGGGGGATTGGGTGTGATTGCTGACAGGTATGGTTTGCTTTTTGTGACAAAAATATTCTGGAATTAGATAGTTGTGATGGTTGCCCAATCTTGACTATAAATTAAAAGCTGCTAATCTGGATCCTTTAAAGGAGTGAGGTTATGCAGTGTGAATTACATCTCAATAAACCAAAAAACATGCAATGTTTCTGCTTCATAAGGTCAGTGTTTCCTATACCCAATTGATGGCTCAGATGGTAAAGAATCTGCCTGCAATGCGGGAAACCTGGGTTCGACCCCTGGTTTGGGAAGATCCCCTGGAGGAGGGCATGGCAGCCCACTCCAGTATTCTGGCCTGGAGAATCCCATGGACAGAGGAGCCTGGAGGGCTACAGTCTGTGGGATTGCAGAGTCAGACACGACTGAAGCAATTAAGCACACAGTCCTCACAGTGGAACACTGTAAATGTTTTTATAACAGATTTAGCACTCAGATTAAAGCAGATTTAAACAAATACCTTTTTCCTGAGGGTGAACCACATCCTTGGGTATACAAAGCTGGATTCAAATCCCTGCTGGGTTTTTGATGGGGTTTGGGGAAGATGTGGCAGACATCAGGGACCCCCATCCAAAGACGATCACTGTTCACTTTTGCTCTTGAGCTTCATCGGAACTGATACCTACAGTCTGACTCCAAGAAGGTCACCCCTTTTGCGAGAGGCTGGGTGACCCTTCTCGATCCTCCCAGTCCTCTTCTGTCCTCTCTGCACTCCAATTTGTTAAGCCCTCTGGACTTGAGAAAGTCATTCCTTCCTTCCTTGCATTGCCTCTCCTCTGTGAAGCAACGGGTGGAGAGTTTATCCCATGCTCAAGGGTAGCCATTCCTTGCGATCTCTCTTTCCTCCCTGCCATGTGCAGGTCCCTCAGGCCTATAAAGTTGCTCCTCACCTCCTCAGACTGAGATCCATCCATTCATCCACTCTTTATACGCCTCCAGCATTTACTGAGCACTCACTACATCCAAAACACTGCTCCAGAAGTCAGGAGTATAGTGCTGCCCAAGACAGTCAAGGCAAAGGGTGGACTGTATACAAATAAACGAGCACCAGCAGAGCCCCAAATCAGAACGCTCACCGGTCAGCCCTCAGTGAGCTCATCCTACCAGCCCGCCCTCCCCTACTCTCTCTTCCCTGCCTTCTTCTTTCTCAATGCATATCTGCCTTCTCTTCTTTGAGGTCACAAACGGTATACCTTTCTGTTTACTAGTTCATAATGTTATCCTCTATCATTTGCATGCAGTAGGCATTGAAGCAATATTTATTGTACAAATGCAAAAATGTGGCACATACTCCATGCCTGTATTGCTTTATATCTCATGCAGTTCTTGGCACGGTGCCTCTTGGTAACGTGACAGTGTACCAAGGGTTTGGTTGGGTCACTCCAAGCTCAGAGCCTTCCTATAAACCCCATGAGTTCTCTGCTGTGAATAAAAGAAAGTCTCCCTAAAGCCACAAAGAAATAAAAGGCCATAATTCCATTGTATATTAGTATGTGTTTTGTGGTATATGACTATGTTGGGATATTTGAAAGAGTGTGTTTGTTTTCATTTATGTATATGTGTATACATAATACACACAGACACACACTCATACTTAGATGAACTGATCATGGCTCTTGGGATGAACCTGTACCATAATACCGACCAAGGTTTGGTTATCTGTGAATGTGTTTGTTTTGGATTTGATCCCTGGGTATGGTTGCTCTGTTTTGCTCATTTCCACGAAGCTGCGGCCTAAGGTGACTGGAGCATGGCAGGTGCTCAGGGGGTGCCAGCGAGCCTGTCTAATGAATAAGTGACATCACCAGCACCTCTCAAAGTTTATGTTTTAGGTGTATGGGAATTCTGCTTTTGTGGGACCCATGGTCATTCCAATGTTTGTGATTTCTTATTCATTGATCTTTAAATATACAAGGGATGAAAATAAGTTCTCTCCTTAAGACATGGAAAAACTTAAACCACAAAGAACTTACCTACAATGAGACATATAAGTTCACAACCTTGAGCCTAAGGTTAAGGGCACTCAACACGACTGCCATTGTGAGCTGGGTTATTCTGTGTTGGTAGAGCTATCCTGTGACTTGTCAGTGATGCCATTTCCCCCTCACTCCCAGTTATGACGGCAAAAAATGTCACCAGAAAATGCCAAAGTTTCCCTACGGGAAAAATTGTCCTTGGTTGGGGGCCACTTTTAGAACTGTATGGGGGAGCCTTCTTGGATATATTTTTTCTCTGTGTTTAGGCTTTCCTGGTGGCTCAGTGGTAAAGAATCTGCTTGCCAATGCAGGAGACACAGGAGATGCGAGTTCAATCCCTGGGTTGGGAAGATTCCCCGGAGTAGGAAATGGCAACCCATTCCATTCTTCTTGCCTGGAAAACTCCATGGACAGAGGAGCCTGGAAAGCTACAGTCCATGGGGTTACAAAGAGTTGGACATAACTGAGTATGTACACACCTATTGTTTTTTCATTGAAAAAGTTCTAGTTTCAAATTCCTTTGCACATCTCTTATTCAATCAATGAACAGAAACAATAAGAACATAAACATCTAAACTGGCCACATTCTATGTTCTAGTTATACTAATCACACATCTTCATGGCCAACTTTTATGCATTACCCAGGCATAAGACCGTTTAAAATTCATTTGCAGACCAGAAGAATACCTGACAACATCACACTGCTCTCTTCATTCAGTTCATCTCCCCGAAACTCTGTCCCCTTCTCTCTCACACAATTACACACACACACACACACACACACACACACACACACAACTTCCTTTCTAAAATGTGAATAATTAACATCTACTGGGGCTCCATCTTCATGCTTGTCTCTTGTCCTGCCAGGCAGGTGGCACTTCTCCTTTCCTGCCATTTCCAAGTTGCTAGACCCATGCGGATTAGTTCTACCCAATGTGTTATAAGATAAGTGCTATGTCCCTCTGATTATCCACTGCAGCATCTGTAGAAGAGGCCCTGAGCTAACACAGTTGGGTCTCAAGATGGAAACGATCTGGTCTGTCAGGTTGCTACATGGCGGACAGTTGCCTTGAGGAGTTTCCCAAAGCCATGGCGGATTTTGCTTGACTGACAAATAAACCATGGTGTTATTAGGTCACTGAGTCTGTGGGCCTGTTTGTTACACAGCCTAACTGGGCTTATGGTGCACTAGTAACTGACTGGTACATTCACTGAGGAACAGGTCGAAAGCTGCATGTGAGCTCTCCAGAACATTTTCTGCACATTCTGATGGAAGAACAGGTCACAGACCACAGTAAGTTCTGCCAGGCTGAGAAAGAAAAGAGAACAGATTGATTATATTTCATATTCAGTTTCACTTAAATTATACGAGCAATTGCTTACATAAACAAAATTGTAATTACCAATAGCTTTGATGATCAACCCCATGGACAGAGGAGTCTGGTGGACTTCAGTCCATGGGATCACAAAAAGTTGGACACAACTGAGCAACTGACACTTGATGATCAAATTTGGTGACATAAGGCATTCAAAATGTGCTCCTATTTCTTAAATATTGGAGGGAAACCTGAGGAATCCAGGGAGATGTTTGGAGTGGCTTCCCATCCCAAAGATGTTTTTGTATCTTGGCCTCCAGATGTACTTTGGACCTCTAGTAGTTCACATTCAATATAAACTACCCCAAAATAGCTTCTGATACCAATAGGTGGCATGACCTTGAGCTGATAATTTATTTAGGTTTTAGTGAGGCCAGACTGTCCTGTGTCTTTTTAAGCCACTCTCTGCTTTGATTCTGGTCAATAGCCTGTTTTAAGAAAAGCTTTGGCCAGATTTTTTTTTTTTTTTTTAAAGAAAATCTGCCTTCCCTTGAGTAAACACGGTAACCTGACAGCTCCAGTGGGTAAATAATGCACGTTTTAAAAGCCTTTCCAAATAGGTCTCTATCCAGCAAGCTGCTTTTATAAGCTACCACTCTTCCTAATATCCACTTATTCAAAACTCCTTAAAAAATACCATGGATTGAAATGATAGACATCCCACTAGATCTGGGTTTGCTGGATTTTTTTTTTAAGAAGAAGAAATGTAATTTTCCCCTTTGGTTAGGAAAAGAGTCTTTCCTGAAATATGATCCTCTCAGATAAATAATGGCAATAAAAGTAAATGGAAAGTGGGAAAGAACATGGTTTCTTAGTGCAGTGTGCAGCACTTTCTAATTGGAAAATGCTAAAAGGGAGTTTTCCTTGGAGGCCTCCCATCTGACTTGAGACCAAACAAAACAGTGATTTGCTTATGAGCGTTGAGGTCTCTGTTTTCCTTGTTAAAGAAGAAGCGAAGAAAGGAAGAGAAGTACTAAATTATAAAACTGTATTATAATCACGATTTGAGTGGATATTTCATACATTAGGGTAGAATGGAGAAACGCCAGAATGTGAGGAGCAGGAAAAGTGCTTTGGGGTCATCTGGTTAACCCCAGGAGGAAACAAAGATTGTTGCTATGAAGGGTGTTGATGAAGAGCCGTGTATATTTCTCATTCTTGCTAGCATAGTGCTTCTGCTCAGATGGAAGTATTCTTTTTTTCCACATAAAAGAAATTTATCTGGTTTAGCTGAGTTCTTCTGGAATTTAGTGAGGCATTTACTCATCTGTCTCAGAATGGGCTGGTGGCTTTGAAAGCCAGAACTTTCGCAGTTCAGGGCCTTCTGGGTCCTCTGGTCCTGTTATCTGATTGTTTGTCTAAAATGGATAACGTCCATGTTTTTTCAAAGTTTCCTCATTTCCTTAACTAGAAATAGTATACCTACCCTCAGGATATGAAGGCTGAGGTGTCTTCCTCAGGACCCACCCAATGGACACAGCTGGTGTTGACCACACGTGCAGACAAAGTCTGCTGCAATCAGTGGCCCAGTCTAAAATGCTTTCAATGGAGAGGTGGCAGGCACCTGTGATGGTGTATTTTATATGTTGGCTTAGCTGGGCCACAGTATGCACATATTTGGCCAAACATTATTCTAGCTGGACACCTTCTTCCTAATGCAGTCTGGAACACAAAACATTCATCTGATTCAGCAGTTTCCTCACCAAGGGAAACATGCTACGGATCCCAGGAAGGAGACTGATGGAAATTAGTAAATAGCAGCTTCCTGTACTTTGCCATCAACAATTAAAAAATATATCCAAAGAGAATCCAGAATTCAGTAGTCAATTCAGCAGAATTCCAAATGATTTTCTCATTCCTGACAATCAAAGGACTTTCTAACAGGAGAGATTCTCCCAGCCTAGTGCTCACCATCGGTTTCAGCAGCAGCCAGGAGGTCTCTGTAAACATGTTAAGCATTTAACACTAGATGCCTGAGACCCCCAACTGTGTACTTGCTAGAAGAGGGCTCTATACACTCAAAGGTATAGGATCAGCAGGAATTTTCATAAGGACTTTTGCCTATTATATTCTCTAAGGCACAGCATAATACTAATAAAATACTAATGGGATAGTAGGTAATTTACTGGATTTTTTAAAAGAAAATTCTTCTAATTACAGTACAAGTTTCAATAATTTAAGATATTTGTAACACAGGACATGAGATATGTATGGAAAAGTGTAAGTTAGGAGAAAATGTGAACTGATTATTAACATGGAATTTCACTGTATTTTAGGATATAATATTAATTCTCAACAACCAGGGTAGAAAGAAATGAATGATTCTTTTTATAGTGAACAAAGTTCATAAGAAAACTATGTGGATACTCTCTAGAGACCCTAAAAACAGAAAGAAATCAAGTAGAAGTAAATCAACTTAGAAATCCATGAATGTTTCTGTAATCAGCACTTGAGAATCTGATACATCCAAATTATTATCACTTCTCTTTATTAAGCTAGTTATTTAATTGTGTCACCAATGAGAAGAACGTGGTACATTTTTTACTTTGGTATTTTCAGAACTGCCAGGATGAGCTAAAGCAAATAAATACGTAAGCAAATTATTTTTATCTCTTTCTATTATAGCTAAGTAGCTGGTCAATTGTCTTTATAGATTTTATTTCTAAAAGCCGCACGTAAGAAAGGAAGGTCAACAGATGAAAAGGATCCAGCGTTTTAGCTTCAATTTCAAGACCTTGAAGGTTATAGTCCAGGTGTCCTTAAGCCTTAATGATCAGGATACCTAATAAATGCAGCGCCACTGTAATACTCAAAACCCTAAGTTTGGAATCACAATTACATTGTACATGGTCCACTGAAATATTTAAAACACCATCCTTTATTTCTACCATATGTCTAAACGTATTCCAAAACATGCAATTGGTTTGTGCTCCAATAGAAATTACACTAATTGTTGGTGAAACACAACATAATTAGGAAGATAGGATAAGGTTGAAGAGACAGGACAGTATGCCTGTATTTTGGATTATACGTGGACTCAGTTGATCCATAGATTAAGTAGCAGATGATCAAGAAGGAAGCACAAAGGGCCTTAGCAGTTACACACGTGTTATACTAAAGGCTTCCCCGGTAGCTCAGATGGTAAAGAATCTGCCTGCAATGCAGGGGCCCCAGGTTCCATCCCTGAGCTGGAAAGATCCCCTGGAGAAGGGAATGGCTCCCCACTCCAGTATTCTTGCCTGGAGAATCCCATGGACAGAGGAGACTGGCAGACTACATAGTTCATAGGGTTGCAAAGAACTGGACATGACTGAGCCATTTACACCTTTATCTTAAGGGGTACTAAAGGCGAGTGGGGAGTCCAGGGCTAGAACAATTGTAGCCGAGTAGGTTCCCTGAGTAGGTTGGCCATGCTGCCAGTCACCTAGTTGACTTCTGCTTTTTATCATGCAAAACTATAGCTTGAACTAAACTATTCTTTCATCTTTTGAGATGAGTCTGATAAAAATTACTTATTGCTAAATTGGCATAAGTTGGTCTGCTCCTGTTGCATCACCATCTCCAAGAAGTCAAAACGAAAGCATCAGATTTTGTCTTGCAGAGCTGCGCAGTATTTCCCCACATTGGCCAGGACTGTTTCCCCATACTGATCATTGTCTGGCTGTGGTGCCATCTGTAGCACTGAGTGACCCATGCTTCAGTCTGCTATAGCGTGCCCTTGACAGGGAGTGCTTGTTATGTCTTGCAAGTCTATCTCAAATGCATCAACCAAGTTAATGCTGCAGAGCTTCTCTGGTGGCTCAGTGGTAAAGAACTTGCTTGCTAATGCAGGAGACATGAGTTCGATCCCTGGGTTGGGAAGATGCCCTGGCAGGCGACAGGATTGCAAAAGTGTCAGACGCAACTTAGTGATGAAACAACAATAAAGTTAATGCTGCAGATAAGATCTGACTCAGAATCTAGAGGAAGCTGGATCTGCGTTCAGATTCTGTCTCTGCCACCTAGCACCTCTGTATTCCTACAGAAGTTACTGCACGCCAAGTCTGGTTTCCTCATCTGGGAAAGGGCCACCACGCTGCTGCTGCTGCTGCTGCTGCTGCTGCTGCTGCTGCTGCTGCTGCTGCTAAGTCACTTCAGTCGTGTCTGACTCTGTGAGACCCCATAGACAGCAGCCCACCAGGTTCCCCCATCCCTGGGATTCTCCAGGCAAGAACACTGGAGTGGGTTGCCATTTCCTTCTCCAATGCAGAAAAGTGAAAAGAGAAAATGAAGTCACTCAGTCGTTTCTGATTCTTCACGATCCCACAGACTGCAGCCTACCAGGCTGCTGCATCCATGGGATTTTCCAGGCAAGAGTACTGGAGTGGGGTGCCATTGCCTTCTCCAAGGGCCACCGTACTAGCTAGTATTTACTGATGGCCTACAATGTACCAGGCTCTGTTCCCACCAAAGGCAGTGTCACTTAATTGTCATAATAACAGCAGATACCATTATCATGCCATTTTGCAGGTGTGGAAACAAAGGCCCAGCACCCACATGGAAACTGGCAGAGACGTGTTGGTAATCCAGGCCTGTGTTCTCACATGTATCTTATACTGAATCTCTAGTTGTTGAATTGCTGTGCCCATCACCAGGCAACTATTCTGACTCACTTCAGCTTCAAGGAGGATGTACATCAGTACACTGGCACTCAGCAAAGGATTCACATGTACACTCCTTCATCCACTCCACAAATATTGAATGACAGCCCCCTAATGTGTCAGGTACTGTTCTAGGACTCGGGTATACAAGGTAATGCAAGGTTCTGCCTTCTTGGAGCTTGTAATCTAGAATGGAAACAAGCCACAGCTGAATCAATACATCTTCAATGAAATGTTACAAATGCCACAAAGCAAAATAAAGCAGGGGGCAGATACACGATGTTAGCAGGCAGTGGTTGAACATGGGTGGAGGGTGGTGGGGAAGACGCTTCAGAAAGAGGAATGGGCTCTGTGAGGAAGTGACCTTTGAGCCAAGCCCTGAGTGATTGGATAGAGAAGCCATGCAAAGATCTGGTGAGTCCTGTCATTGCTTTTATAATAAAATTGATTATGGAGAATTTTTGTCACCACTGCCAACAAAAGATCTTCTACCCTTTCTTCAGTGCTCTACAACAAAAGAGTAAAACTGAAGTGTGATGGAAAAGGAAAGAGCTGTTCTGAAAACTGGAGGGAGTCTGTGTGCTTAGTCACTCAGTTGTGTCCGACTCTTTGCGACCCCCTGGACTGTAGCCCTCCAGGCTCCTTTGTCCATGGGAATTCTCCAGGCAAGAATATTGGAGTGGGTTTCCATGCCCTCCTCTGGGAATCTTCCCAACTCAGGGATCAAACCCAGGTCTCCCACATTGTGGGCAGATTCTTTACCCTCTGAGCCAGCAGGGAAGGCTGGAGAGCGTTTGCTTCCTGCGAACTCTGATGGTGTCATGAATGAAAAGAGACCATTTCCAACTCTGTTGATAATTCACAAAGTCTCCCAAAGACAAAACCACAGTTGGCCACAGTTTTGTTGGTTTCACTTAATTCTCTGACTCCTTGTGTGACTAAAAGCATATCATAATCACAGTAAATTCTGCCTCACTTTGCTCCATTAAAGAGAACCCAAGCCATTTCACACACCATCTTCCCATTCAATCTTGATTTTACAATGCTTTTCACTGAAGATTAGAGTTAATGCTTTTCTAAGAGATTTGTCACAAAGGGAGTTTAATTGAAGCTCACTTTCTCCATCTACACATTCTGTTCAAAAGCTTTATTTTTACAGAGTGTGTTTAGTCATATATATGACTTTGGAGAAACAAGCAATAAGGGAAAACCTTGCTTGACTTCCTGGGGATATAACCATTTCACTCCCCATAGTGGATTGAGTAGTCTCTCCTCAAAAAGAGAAGTCCAAAGACTAACATCCATACCTGTGAGTGTGATTTTGTTTGGAAATAGGGTTTTTGCAGATATAATTAAGGATCTTGAGATGAGATCAATTTGTAGTAGGATGGGCCTTAAGTCCCATAATAAGTGTCCTTTAAAGAGAAACGAGAGGGAGATTCGAGGGACAGGGACACAAGGTAAGATCAAGACAAAGGCAGAGATGGAAACTTGCAGTCTCAAGCCAGGGCATGCCAAGAGCGCCAGCAGGTTTCAGAAGCTAACAGAGAGGCATGGAATGGATTCTCCCTCAGAAGCTTTGGAAGAAACCAACCCTGTTGACACCCTGATTTCAGAGGCCACCCTAATTGTAGACTTCACAATTGTAAGGGGATCAGTTTCTGTTGTTTTAAGCCAACAAGTTTATGATATTTTGTTAAGGCAGCCATAGGACTCTCATATACTTGGTTTGAATCTTTGACATTGAACAGAAGACTTACTGTTATGAGTCATTTAATCTCTGACTTCAGATTATACTATAAAGCTACAGTAATCAAAATAGTATGGTACTGGCACAAAAACAAAAATATAGATCAATGGAACAGGCTAGGAAGCCTAGACACCTATGGTCAACAAATCCATGACCAAGGAGGCAAGAATATACGATGCAGAAAAGACAGTCTCTTCAATAAGTAATACAGGGAGAACTGGACATCTACACATGAAAGAATGAAATTAGACCATTTCCTAACACCATACACAAAAATAAACTCAAAATGGATTAAAGACCTAAATGTAAGATTGGATACTATAAAAATCTTAGAGGAAAATATAAACAGAACACTCTCTGATAAGATCTTTTTGAACGTACCTTCACCTTCACCAGTGATGAAAATAGAAATAAAAATAAACAAACAGGACCTAATTAAACTTAAAAGCTCCTGCACAGCAAAAGAAACCATAAACAAAATGAAAAGAAAACCCACAAAATGGGAGAAAATATTTGCAAACGAAGTGACCAACAAGGGATTAATCTCCAAAATATACAAACAGCTCATGCAGTTCAATATCAAAAATAAAAATAGAAAAGTGGGTAGAAGATCTAAATAGACATTTCTCCAAAGAAGACACACAGCTGCCCAAGAAGCACATGCAAAGACAGTCAAAATCACTAATCTTTATAGAAACGCAAATCAAAGCTACACCGAATTGTCACCTCACACTGGTCAGAATGGCCATCATTAAAAAGCCTACAAACAATAAATGCTGGGGAGGGTGTAAAGAAAAGGGAACCCTCCCACACTGCTGGTGGAAATGTGCATTGGTACAACCACTGAGGAGAAGAATAGGGAGCTTCCTTAAAAAAAACTAAAAATAGAGCTACCATGCTGCTGCTGCTGCTGCTAAGTCGCTTCAGTCATGTCCAACTCTGTGCGACCCCATAGACGGCAGCCCACCAGGCTCCCCCGTCCCTGGGATTCCCCAGGCAAGAACACTGGAGTGGGTTGCCATTTCCTTCTCCAGTGCATGAAAGTGAAAACTGAAAGTGATGTCATGTCGTTCAGTCCTGTCCAACTCTTAGCGACCCCAGGGACTGCTGCCCACCATAGGATCCAGCAAGCCCAGTATTCAGGTCAGAATATAGCCTTTATAGACTGTCGTGCCTACCTAGTGTCTGTGTGGTACCTCATTTGCCTCCCCTCTCTCCTGCCACCCGGAGGATAGACCCTGGTCACGGTCATGAGATGGACCAACACAAACTGAGCCCACCACAGCCACTTACCCTTCCAGCAATCCTGATTGGTAAATTAGCTAATTGGCTCCAGCTTGAATTTTTTCACTGGACAGGAGGGAAAGTTCTTTTCCAGACACTTAATTACACTTGAAGTCTGTGAATCAAGAGCTTCTCATCATAGTCTTCCTGCAGGCAAAGCCACAACAAAAGGTGGGGATTAACCTGGAGCCAGCGCCCCATCACAGATGCCTGGGTTGGCCTTTACCCCAAAGGCCGTGAGGATCCAAGCAAAGGTGCTCATCAGAGCTGACATAGCTAGGCTAACGTAACCATGAGAAGGTAGGACTGGAGTTGATAAAGACCTGTCATGGAGTAAGAGGTGCTGGTAGGAAGGTACGTGTACTCACCCAGGACTGAACCAAGGCAGGAGCCAAGAAGAGAGAAAATATTCACTGTGTAATAATAATAAGTTATACTGAAGCCACGGCTTCTCCAGCGGCTCAGTGGTAAAGAATCTGCCGGTAAGGCAGGAGATATGGGTTCAGTCCTTGGTTGGGAAGATCTGGAGGAGGGCATGGCAACCCACTCCAGTATTCTTGCCTGGAGAATCTCATGGTCCCAGGAGCCTGCTGGGGTATACAATCCATAGGGTCGCAAAGAGTCAGACGCAACTGAAGCGACCAAGCACATGCTAAAGACATGGATGCCAAATGCAAGCAGAGAAGAAAAGAGAGGAGAAGTCAAAGGCGCCTTACTAAATTCGATTTTCAAGATCACTGAAATCAGAATAGAGCCAATTTTTTTTTTGATGCTTTCAAGAAGTTTTCTGTAAACATTTTGAGTATGTTTAAGGAACATGTGGAGGAGATAATATCCCAGACAAGAAAGGGAATTAAGCAATTCAGGAATTTTGAGGCTCCAACAATCAAATACTTCAGAATCTCAGCTAGGGAGCGGTGCATTCTAGAAGTCTTATGTTCTATTACACTCATTTCCCTCCTCACCCTCTGGGAATATTTTTTTTTTTTTTTTTTTTTAGAAATCATTTAAACCAATCTCAAAGTTCTTTCCTAAGGAGAAAGTTTTTAAAAGGGGGGCTACAGAAGAAATGTGCAAACTTGACGCAGCTAAGAGCTTTCCCAAACTACATTACAGGTGAGCCTCCTTGGAGCTCAAAATGAGCAAAGCCACAGAAGACAATGCAGTTCACTGTGGATGAGGATAATGGATGGTGGGTGGGAAAAACGGTGAGCATCAATAAAGCATGGTGGTGCAATGCTGAATAAGAGACCTCACTTTATGGTGCTTATTGAAATATGTGCAACGGGCAAAGAGAGAGTGCCTGTAATGGGAAGAGTCTGTGTCTTCCCTGGGAGAGTTCAGAAGGAGAAGCACAGGGCTTACCCACTGGATGGTACTTCTTGCCAATGGCTCTGGGGCCTTAGAAGGCAGAAGCTACAAAAAATTTTGAACTTCTCTTATTTAACATGTACCCATGCCTTGAATTTGCGTTTCAAGGCAGATGGTTCCTGATTTGGGCAACTGTACTACTACTACTACTAAGTCACTTCAGTCGTGTCCGACTCTGTGCCACCCCATAGACAGCAGCCCACCAGGTTCCCCCGTCCCTGGGATTCTCCAGGCAAGAACACTGGAGTGGGTTGCCATTTCCTTCTCCAATGCATGTAACTAAAAAGTGAAAGTGAAGTCGCTTAGTCGTGTCCAACTGTTAGAGACCCCATGGACTGCAGCCTACCAGGCTCCTCCATCCGTGGGATTTTCCAGGCGAGAGTACTGCAGTGGGGTGCCATTGCCTCCATGGAAAAATCCCTTCGAAGTACCACAGAGAAATTTGAGGTTATGCAAAGGTAAAGAAGTGAGCTTCCCAGGTGGCACTAGTGGTAAAGAACCTGTCTGCCAATGCTGGAGACTTAAGAGACTCGGGTTTGATCCCTGGGTCAGGAAGATCCTCTGGAGAAGGGAATGGCAACCCACTCCAGTATTCTTGCTTGGAGAATTCCATGGATACAGGAGTCTGGCGGGCTACAGTCCAGGGGGTCACAGAGTCAGACATGAGTGAAGTGACTTAGTGCAGCACTAAGGTAAAGAAAGGTCCTGCTGAATAGGGATGTTTGGAGATTTAGTTCCAAAGAGCTGAAAAAGAGGTGTTTGGGAGGAGGCAACTTAGGGGTGCAGGAGGGAAGCACATGGCAGGCAGGGCCTGGCTCCTTACCTGCTACAGTGCTCCTACCTGGGAGGACTGCGCTGGATTCAGCGGTCCGTATGTTTTGGTTTGCCCTTTGGCATGTAAAAGTGTTACATAACTTTTCAATACTTATGACTATAGGTACTTTACATACAGATTGAGATTTCAGGGGGCTTCCCTGTTGGCTCAGTGGTAAAGAGTCTGCAGGAGAGGTGGGTTTGATCCCAAGGTCAGGAAGATTCCCCGGAAGAGGACATGGCAACCCCCTCCAGTATTCTTGCCTGGGAAATCCCGTGGACAGAGGCATCTGGCAGGCTACAGTCCATGGAGTCACAAAAGAGTCAGATACAACTTAACGACTGGACAACAACAACAATACAGATTGAAGACTCCTTTTGAAAACTGAAAATCTGGCCATACCAAGCCTTCATTCCCACAAGTCAACAATTTCGGAGGTGGAGGAGAAGTGCAGGTGACCTCTCCAAAAGCCGCTGGTCCCAGCTCCCTGCCACCTCTCTGTACTCACATCCAGCCTGTTCCACTCATGCTTACAGACCTGGTCTGGTTTGTATTTGACCTTGGGACCCAGAAGATTGCAGGAAAGCTGACTAGCTGTGGACAAACCAAAATGATAGATGTAGGCAGAACTGGAGATGGCCTCCATGTTCACAGATGCAATGCTTTTCAGGGGAGACTGTCCCTGCACACAATGAGCTCTAAAACAGAATCCAGTGTGGATCAGGAGCTCCAAGCACTGTAGCTTCGGAAGCTTCTGGAAACAGTACCCTGGAAATATGGCTGCCAACTCATCATGAGCACCTGCAGTGGAAGCAGGGTGAGCCTCTCCAAGTGGTGCCATGGAGTTGCATGCACCACGTGGCAGCCAGATGGAGAAGAGACGACTGGAGTAGGTGGCACACACAGGGGCCACAGAAAAGACTCTATGGGCTGGGGACCAGGGTGGGAGTTTGAAAGCTCTCATGCAAGTGGGGTGCTTAAGTTATGAAATTTAGACAATAAAAGCAATTCCTGGATATACCAGATGAATATTAAAACTTAAAATTTTTTTTTATTGAAGAACAATTGCTTTGCAGAATTTTGTGGTTTTCTGTCAAACCTCAGCATGAATCAGCCACAGGTATTTTAAACTGCATGTGTGCTTAACCTAGAAATTCTATTTTTAGAATTTTTCCCCAAAGAAAAGTCATGGATGTGTACAAAGATTTCATTAAAATGATTATTATTTTATATAAGTTTAATGGCAAAGAACTGCCAGTGGGTTTTTTAATTCGCAACTACTGACATGGCGTGGCCTGTGGTGTGTGCACTCAGTCTGACCCTGCGACCCCATGGACAGTAGCCCACCAGGCTCCTCTGTCCATGGGATTTCTCAGGCGAGAATACTGGAGTGGCTTGGCATTTCCTTCTTCAGGGGATCTTCCTAACCCAGGGATCAAACCCTTGTCTCTTGTGTCTCCTGCATTAGTAAGCGGGTTCTTTACCAACTGAGCCAGCAGGGAAACCCTACAACCACCGGACACTGGTTGAATAAACTGTATCATCCGTATAATAAATTCCATGGAGACACTGAAATTCTTTCCTGGAAGTTATTTAGGATATTTACACACATGTTACAAAAATAATATACATCGTATAATGCCATTCTTATTAAAAGTATAAATATACATAGGGAAGATATTCAAGTTTTTGCATTTTATTAGTTTCCTATGTCTGCTGAACAAATTACCAAAAGCACTGTGGCTTAAAACAACAGAAACACATTTTCTCCCAGCTGTGGAGGCCGGAAGTTTAGTAGGTTCATTGGGCTGAATCCAAGGGAGGGGTAGGGCTGAGCTCTTGCCAAAGGGAGAGCGAGCTTCTGGGGTCCTCTGCCACTCCTTGGCTTGTGGCCACGTAACTCCAATCTCTGCCTCTGTCTTTACATCCCTTTCGCCCTTTCTACGTATAATCTCCCCCGTCCTCTTTCTCCAGGGCTTTCCAGGTGGCTCCATGGAAAAGAACCTGCCTGCCAGTTCAGGAGATGAGTTCAATCCCTGGGTCGGGAAGACGCCCTGGAGGAAGAAATGGCAGCCCACCCCAGTATCCTTTGCCTGGAGAATCCCATGGACAAAGGACCCTTGCAGGCTACAGTCCATGGGGTCACAAAGAGTCAGACTCGACTGAGAGATGGAGCACACCCTCTTTCTTATAAGAACCCTTGTGTTTGGATTTAGGACCTGCAGAGACGAATGATCTTGCCATGTCAAATTCATTAGCTTAATCGCATCTGTAAAGTCCCCTTTTCCTTTTAATGTCACATTTACTGGTTCTAGGGATTAGGACTATCTTTGCCAAGGCCATTATTAACTGCTGTCTTCCCAAATACTAAAAGACTTTTTCTTTCCTTGTGTTGTTCCCATTCTTTCTTATAGTGAGCATCTAATAAGTTCATTAAGAGGACTTTTCACATTCAAATAGACAAAATATTTATGAATTCTCACTTTGTATCTGGCCTTGTGAGTATTTCTGATTAGGAGCCAAAAAAGAAACAAAACAACATAAATCATATATACCCACATAAAATCTATCTTTGCCCTTTAGAGTATTAAAATATTTTCCCAATATTCAAGATAATATTAAAAAATACAAACGTACAAAATTTTTATTTTATTAAATATGACATTGCATGATATAGAAAAATTACAATTTAGAAAAATTTAAGGAAAGGGAGAGGAGAAGATACACTTAACTAGTTACCAAGAGCTCATTGGGAAGCATGACTCAACATGGGCTTTAAATATGACTCATGATTAGGATTTAATGAAATAGTATAAACAAAGGCAGTGTTATCATGATTTAGAAGAATGTCTAGCAGATGTTTCTAACTGCGGAAAAAGCAAAGGAATCTGTATAATGTGAAAGAGAAGAATCTCTCTTCCTTAGGCTTCCCTTGCGGCTCAGCTGGTAAAGAATCTGCCTGCAACGCAGGAGACCTTGGTTCCATTCCTTTGTTGGGAAGATCTGGAGGAGAAGGGATAGGCTACCCACTCCAGTATTTGCCCTGGAGAATTCCATGGACTGTATGGTCCGTGGGGCAAAGAGTCGGACATGACTGAGCGACTTTCTAATCTAAAGGGTTTCCCTTGTAGCTCAGTCGGTAATGAATACAGGAATCTGCCTTCAATGCAGGAGACCCGGGTTCAATTCATGGGTCAGGAAGATCCCCCCTGGAGAAGGAAATAGCAACCCATTCCAGTAATCTGGAAAAGGAAATAGCAACCCACTCCAGTAATCTGGAAAATCCCATGGACAGAGGAGCCTAGTGGGCTACAGTCCACGAGGTTGCAAGAGTCGAACAAAACTTAGCAACTAAACCACCACCACCTAAGTGTGGGCTCAAACTCTGAAAGGCCTTTAATATTAGGAAAAAGACTTGTTGCCAACAATAAGACATACCATGAAAAACAGGAACTAAAATAAACATCTCTTTCGATTCTGAAGGGTGAGTGATGAAGAAAGCAACACAGTGATTCATTTCAGGTAAGGAATCTGGAGGACTCTCCTTCAAAGAAGGTGAGAAGGCAGGAAAACAGAGAAAGACACCAGAGGAAGTCCCCTCCTGCTTCCATATTTGTGTGCTACATTCTGCGTTATTGTGGGAGAGACACACGTTTTACATAGATTTTTTTTTGTCCTTAAGAAGCTTATACTTCAATAGGAAGGGAATAAATAAACAGTACTGATGCACAGTGTTACACAATCAATGTCAGAAAACACACAAATCAGTGCCTTTAGAATTAGAGGCCGGAGAGCCTGTCCTCAAGGAGCAGGGATTGTAGAGCAGATAGGCTAAGTGGAGGCACAAGGTGAGTGATATGCTTTTTTTTTTCAATTGGAAGAAATAAAATATTCAAAACCCCTCAAAACACTGACTCAAAAAGATGCATGCACATCATAGGAGCATGTCCACAGGAGCATGTTCACAGGAGCAATGTTCATAGGAGCGTGTCCACAGGAGCATTGTTTACACTAGCCAAAGTATGAAAGCAATTGAGAGGGTAACAGGCAGGAAGGCCACGGGTCTCCAAATGGAGGAAATAGCCTGCAAGTGTCAAACATTTTTATCTCTCTTAAGGGGCAGGAGGAAACAAACTAGCAATATTTTTTTCCTTCTCTATACAAATTTAAAAGGAAGTTTCTCTTAAAATTCTGTGTTGCCATAGTGACACCTAGTTTCACCTGAAATTAACCAATGCCTTTTTCTTATGGAAATGTTTATCTTAAGCTATGCTAATGTACTATACATTTACCCCAAACCCTGTCTTCAAGTCCATTCTGCCTTTTGGCTCAGAACCTACTTGACAAACCGGTGTGTTATACTCCGATACTGTTCCTCTAATCTATGTAAATGAAACTATTCATATGGTGATCTGCCTTCTTCAAGATTCAAGTTAATCATTTTATGGCCCAAGATGAACCATTTGGTGCCAAGATTACCACAAAATACATCTGATGGGTGAGGGGCCTGCTGCCATTCTGAGTTTTAAGACATTCCTTTCTTTCATTAACAGACTGCTAGTGACTTATAACATTCAGCTAAAGACTAGCAGGGGGGTACTCTTTCTGCCCCCTTCTGATGCCTATGTCAAAAGCTTTCTCTGTCTCCTTTATACTTTAATAAAACTTTATTACCCAAAAGGTCTGAGCGATCAAGCCTCGTCTCTGGCCCGGATTGAATTCTTCTCCTCCGGGGGCCAAGAATCCCGGCGTCGTGATTCAACAACAACCTTTCACAATCTAGGTGTCCATCAGCAGATGAATAGATAAAGATGTTGTCCATATATACAATGGAATATTACTCAGCCATAAAAAAGCACACAGTTACAATCTGCAGCCACATGAGTGGACTTGGAGGGCATTATACTAATGGAAACAAGTCAGATAGAGAAAGACAGATACTGTATGATATAATTTATATGTGAAATCGAAAAAGATTACAACAAATTAGTGAATGTAGCACAAAAGACGTAGACTTAACAGATATAGAGAACAAACTAGGGATTACCAGTGGGAGAGAGAAGAGAGGATGGACGTATAAGGGGAGGAAAGTAAGAGGTGCAAACTATTATGTATAAAAAGCAATAAATATATTTTATACAATGTGGGGAATATAGCCAATATTTATAGTAATTATAAATAGAATATTACATTTAGAAATTGTAAATCACCATCTTGTATATCTATAACTTATATAATATTCTAACACAACTGTAGCCAACTCAAAAACCTGGGGATGGATACATGAGACTTAGTATTTCATATTTACGTATTTTTACTGTTACCTATGCTAAGGTTGTTGTAGAGAAAAATATGTCAATATGCTTGGGAAAATTTCAGCTTTACAGACAACATCTTACTTTACATAGATTCAAACTTATCTAATAACATGGTGAAGGAGAAGACTATAGCTACTATTAATTTAAAAAATTGGATGTTATATGACTTTTTTCTGAGACCTTTGAACATAACTATCATTTCCTCTAAAGTATATATCTCATGATATTTAATACATTGTTTTATGAAAAATGTGGAAGAAATAGAGGTAGAAAAAGGATAATGACAATATCTAAGCTTATCTAGTCATATGCCAGACACTGGTGTAAGATATTTTTTAATCAAGTGGAAATGAAAGCTTTTTCTCCACCCTTTTAGAATATTTCTCTAGGGGGATATGAATTAAACAAAGAAAATTTGGATTAACAGGAGAAAGAGTACAGGAGAAATATTAGTTTTTATTAATATTTATGTGTATGAGAATTTATAGAATAGAAGTGAAACTCAAGTACGTGGTTAGACCTGGTACCCTTTCAAACAAGAAAACAGGGTCCAGGCTTCGAAAATGATAAATTTAGGGGAAGTAACTAGGAAATATATGAGGGAACCAAAGGAAGATAAGGGCTATTTAAGGACAGTCTGTTTATGCAAACTCATCTTAGTGCTGATGCCCTGTCTTCAATGATAAGAGTTGCTCTTTTCTTTCTAGTAGAGTTGGTGGGGAGATACCTTTCTCAAAGGGAAATTTATGCTCTGCTTTTAGACAGAGAACTCTTTCTACAGACATCATTGATTCTCAGTTGCCTTTAACTCAAAATAATACTTAGACCAAAGGGTCAAAAATTTGGTGGGCATTATTCTGTCCTCCTTCACGACAATTATGTGTAATCCTGATACTACTGTGATGTGGGCACAATTGTTGCCTCTTTTTACCAGTGGAGAAATTGAATAATAGGGAGATTATGTTCTATGGGGCATGGCTGAGGGAAAGGCAGGTACTTATTTTGCTGAAGGATACAGTAAGCAGTGTAGGTAATACCCAGGCAATTTCAACCCAAGAGACTGAAAAATTTCTAAATGTACTGCCTTCATTTGCTTCATTTTTCATAAGAACAAGGTGGCTTCACCACTCTTTAACTGGTTCCTTTTCCTTCTCACCATCAAAAAAACATTCAAAGAACGTTTTAATAAAATGAATAGAACAGGTGAGGAACAGCAAGAAATAAGGAAAATTTTAAAGGATTACAGTGATGAGAGGGAATTAGAGAAGTTGATACTGATGCTTTCATGTACTGTACTTGTAAGAAAGAAAAAAAATGAATAATGTTGTATAAAAATAAAGCAGCAATATAATAATGGCTTAAGCTGTAGTGCTTTTTGCTGTGTAAACTTTGAAAGACACAATGCGATAGCCTAAGGAGTAAGGGGGGAAGTGTGTCTGCCTAAAGAAAATGTACACCCACACACCCACACACCCACACACCCCCAGACACACACTCACACACCCACACACCACACACCCACACACCCCCAGACACACACTCACACACCCCCAGACACACACTCACACACCCACACACCCACACACCCACACACCCCCAGACACACACTCACACACCCACACACCCACACACCCACACACCCCCAGACACACACTCACACACCCACACACCCACACACCCCCAGACACACACTCACAGTCCCCTAATTGCTGAACTTCATAGACCTAAAAAGTCATAAGGAAGAAAATACAGACCAGCAGAAAGCTCATTAGATGGGAAACATGATTAATTCTAGTACTGACAAGCAGCTGACCAGCGTGGCTTGCAAAGACCTCATCGCCTCAAGTGCTCCATCTGGTTTAGCACAGCCCTTGACAAAAGGTGATGCTCAAAAGCTCTGTCCTGTCACTGGTAGCTCCTGTCTGTCTTGACTGAGGCTTGGTGATAAGGTGTGACATCAGAGAAGGCTAAATTTGTCCACGCTTTGGGGCAAAAATCAAACAACGTGATGTTTTCACCTGACTCATTCAATAAAGGTTTATTATTTCAATACCTAGAAGCCATTGTGTTGACTCTGGGAAGCTCTAACATTTTAGATGTCATATCTCTTGCCTTGAGGAGCGCTGTACTAGTTTTCTATCTCTCTGTAACAAATTTCCAAAAGCACAGCTGCTTTAAACAACACCCATTTATTACATTACAAAACTGACCAGGGCTCTTCTTTCTGGTGGGTCTCAAAGCCCCAAGAACCCAGGCTTTCTGGACATTCCATTGACTCCTGAAATGCAAGCCCACTGCATCTCCACTTTCATAGTATAGAAAGAAGGAAATAGACTGGATACTGAAAAGAACACCAGCCAGCCGTTCATCCAGCTAGGTTCTACTCTGCATGCTCTTGGCTCAGCCAGTTAACATAATGGGCCTCCTTCTCCTCACTGTTTAAAGCTGGTGGCTGAGATCTATGATCTACATAATCCCTTCTTGCTATAAATTCTACATCTTAAGACAAGCTTTGGTTATCTGGACTAAATTAAAAAGCCTCGCTCTGGGACTACTAACTGTGCATGGCAGCAATCTCATTTTCCTCCCCTCCCCCCATTTTCTTCACAGCAATCAGCACTATAAAGTACTCAAATCTTAAAAAATAATTCACTGAATGTGTCTCTTTTTTAGCACCAGCTGTAACAAAACATCCATACATCAGTAGTTAATTGCCAGCATGCAGAGCAACAGCTACATGTCTATGGAAGTAAGCTACAAAATGTTATTTTAATAGGACGCTGTTTGCACAAACACACTTGCTTTGAAATCTGGCACCAAACTTGCAGTCTGGCTCCTTCAAAAACCTTCCACAGTCACTCTGCACGATTTGACCAATGTAATGAGAACCTCCACAAAAAGCTCATGAAATAATCAACACGGGAAGACAAAAAGCAAGTGTGGAATTTTATAAGCTTCGTTCTGTTGGAGGTGTCCAGTGGCTCATAGTTAACTGCCAATTCTTTGGAAATTGAATTCTCACAATGAGATTTGTCTCCATCATTTGAGAAGAGTGCTATAGCTGATTCTCATAGCTATAATTTTCCATGATGTGAGTTTAATGAATGATAACGTTTAGAATTTGATCAGGCCCAAAATCTTGGCGTCATCTTTGACTCTTCCCTTCAACTCACTGCAATCTGCTTGGGTCTCCTTTCTGAAAATATCCAGAACCACCCACCTCTCTGGGACGACCCCAGTTAGCCTCCTAACAGATCTCACAGCTTCCAACTTTCCTCCTCATGGTCTATTCTTAACACATCAGCTAGACTGTTTATCGCTGAAGTGAGTTCATGTCACTCTCCTGCCCAGACCCTTCAAGAGTTCTCCATTTCACAGAAAGTAACAACCAGCGTTGCAAGAGGGCCCCTCCCTTCCACTGCAGCCTCCCTCCTAACTCCTGCCCCCCTTCACCCACTCAGCACCAATCACATTGGCCTCTGTGTTCAACCTGTGGCCTCAGTCAACCTCCCTGAAGCACGGTGGTTCAAACCTGGATATTGTTCTCTCAGATGTCTTGACCTATGTTCCCCTTCAGGTTTTTGTTATGTTTCCTCTCATTGAAACTCAACTTGACCTTTCAATGTAACATTGCAACTTGCCCCTCCTCACCCTGGTCTGCTTGCTTTCATAGCATTAAGCATCTTTAATAGAATGCGTTTACGTATAATAAATACAGTTTAATTTCTGTCTCTCTCCGCTAGAATGTAAGCTCCATGAGGGCAGAAATCTTTGTTGTATTTTCTGATGTATTCTAAACACCTAGAGTGGTGCTGGGCAAATAAGAACTTTCGAATGAAAATTTATTGTTCATGTGGTTTGAAAATCAAATTAAACAATACCTTTTAACTGAATATAATCAAGGGAAATGTGTTCATTTAGATACTGTTTTCTTTGATCCTTCTTCTAAATTGTCTAGCAATTATCTGAGGATACACCCAGTCAAGAAAAGAGGATTCTAGCTAATCTCTGGAATACATTTGCACTGATTACATCAAAGAACCATAATAACTACCACCCACATTTTGTTAAAAAATATAGTAGCCAACTTACGACCAAGTGAGTATTTTACAGAACGCAAAAATCCCTTACCTCCTCCCCGTAAACTTCAATTTATATATAAAACTATTATGGATAAAGCCTATGCACAACTATAATTTAAAGCGACTTCATTATATTTGTCCCACTTCCAGAAGAGACAGAAGGCAGACTCCAATTAGAATGAGCTAAGGTGTTTCTAGTCAAAGCTATGTTTTTTCCAGTAGTCAGGTATGGATGTGAGAATTGGACTATAAAAAATGCTGAGCGCCGAAGAATTGATGCTTTTGAACTGTGGTGTTGGAGACTCTTGAGAGTCCCTTGGACTGCAAGGAGATCCAACCAGTCCATCCTAAAGGAGATCATCCTGGGTGTTCATTGGAAGGACTGATGCTGAAGCTGAAACTCCAATACTTTGGTCACCTGATGCAAAGAACCAACTAATTTGAAAAGACCCTGATGCTGGGAAAGATTGAAGGCAGAAGGAGAAGGGGACCACAGAGGGTGAGATGGTTGGATGGCATCACCGACTCAATGGATGTGAGTTTGAGTAAGCTCCAGGAGTTGGTGATAGACAGGGAAGCCTGGCATGCTGCAGTCCATGAGGTTGCAGAGTCAGATATGACTGAGCGACTGAACTGAACTGAGGATACAGTGGCATGGGCAAGGAATGTTTCCTCATTGAGACCCCACGAAATTCAAGCTGAGGAAATGAAGGCTGATTTCAGCAGTCTATTTTCCCTCCATGCTTTGCTGGGCTTCCTTTTAGCTGAACCCAATGAGGACCAGAGTCAGGAGGGGTCACTGAATCAGCAATAAGTATACCTATTATCCTTCCGTCTTGAACCTCCCTCTCACCTCCCTCCCCATCCCACCCCTCTGGGTTGTTACAGAGACCTGGTTTGAGTTCCCTGAGTCATACAGCAAATTCCCATTGACTATCTATTTTACATACGGTGCTGGATGTTTCCATGTTACTCTCTCCATACATCCTACCTTCTCCTTCCTCCCCCTGCCTCATGTCCATGGGTTTGCTTTCTATGCGTCTCCACTGCTGCCTTGCAAATGGGTTCATCAGTACTGTCTTTCTAGATTTCATATATGTGCAGTAGTATACGGTATTTGTTTTTCTCTTTCTGACTTACTTCACTCCATATAACAGGCTCTAGGTTCACCCACCTAGTGTATCAATTCTGCCAGTGGATTTCAGAATTCAGAATATATTTTATAACACAGTGGGTACATGCCTCAACATATGTGTTTTTATGGACTTACCACCTGCCCCGCCCCAAATAAAAACAACAAAAACTCTTTACTCTCTTCTG
This sequence comes from Capra hircus, assembly GCF_001704415.2. Lineage (NCBI taxonomy): Eukaryota > Metazoa > Chordata > Mammalia > Artiodactyla > Bovidae > Capra > Capra hircus. The sequence continues at coordinate 147,481,980 of NC_030808.1, forward strand.
TTCCATCTTTCAACTCTGGTTGTAACCCATGAAACTGACTTCACCAGTCACAGTCTGAAGGCCTCTGGCCAAGGCCAGTCCCTCTGTTTAAAAAGTATAATCTCTAGGACCTCAAAAGGTGAAGGTCCTTGCCCCAGTGCATAATATACGTAGTTGGGGTGATGTAGGTATCTACATTTATCGGATTAAGAAAAAAAAAAAAAAAACTCAGCTTGTTTCATCTATCCAAATGTTCTCTTCCAAACCACATGCGATCGGCTTGTTCTGAAAGAAGGTTTTTAGTGAAGCAGGTATCAGGTGACACCTCAATTTAATGACTGGTGAAATAAACAGTCTTCCTTATGCTGTGAGCAAACAGGGCAGACCTTTAGGAAACTGGAGGGGTGAGGTCTTGATTCTTCCTGCAGGGGAAGTTGCTTGGGAGCCAGTGCCGACCTCTTTAGGAGGGATTGCTGCGAGCAGGCTCACATCCTCTGTGTGTGTATGTGTGCGTGTTGAGTTGCTTAGTTGTGTCCGACTCTTTGCAATCCCATGGACTGTAGCCTGTCAGTCTCTTCTCCTCCATCCATGGGATTCTCCAGGCAAGACGGGAGTGGGCTGCCATGCTCTCCTCCAGGGAATCTTCCCTACCCAGGGATCAAACGGGGAGTCTCTTAAGTCTGCTGAATTGGCAGGACAGTTCTTTACTACTAGCGCCACTTGGGAAGCCCCACACCTCCTCTACCTGCAGGTAAAGCAAAGTGCCCCGATGCTTCTGGAAGGACACTCACTGGACACTGAGAGGGTGGCCAATGACAGCTTCTCGTGCACCGCTGTAGAGCACCGTGAGACCAGTAGGGGTCACAGCCTGGCATGCAGGCTAGGTACATGTCACAGACAGTTGTACAGGCAGGCCTCCTGCTCTGAAATATTTCTTCCCAGAGCAGCTCACTTTGATGACTTTGAAAAGTAGCAGAACTTGTTCCCTCCTTGGCAGGCATTTGTGCATTTCACTCATTTCAAGTCAGGACTAATAGTCCTAATGATTTTGAAGGGCCCTAAATGATTCCTTTATGCCTGGCCAGGATTGGCCAGGGTTCCACTTACAACCCACAACATACACACACGTTCCCCAGAAAAATAAATACTGGTATAACCATGTTGGTGCCATGCCACTTAAAATGGCCATTTTCTTAAGTACTCATTTTAAAAGCGACTTTGTTATTTCAGCATCTGCCTTTGAAAGCTGGCTTTCTGTATCTCTGGTGTTATGTTTTCATCATAGGGCAAAAAATAAAACATTAACTCTTTCAACCTGACTTATGTTTAAGAAAACATTAATTCCAGAGCAAATGCATCACTCCCTGATTTTTTGGTTCTGTACCAGAGTTTCCACAAAGCATCCTGCCCACATCCTAGACAGCCATCAAGTGGAGGTCTCTGCCTTGCTCCATCTACCCCACAGTGATGTCTCTTGCCCATGTTCATACAGTTTATGAGGGTCTGCCTGCTAGGTACTATGTGTGTGTGTGTGTGTGTGTGTGTGTGTGTGTGTGTATAGGAAGTGTGTGTGTGTGTGTATACATGCATTCATGTGGTATATGCCTATGGACTATGGAAGGTGGAGAGATGGCAAGATGAGTAAAATGCACTCAGTCCTTTCTTGAAGAAATTTATCACTTCAGTGCTGAATTGAGACAGAACAGATTAAAAGTAAAATCACAATGCAAGGAAGTTATGATTGAATGGATTTCAGAGGGCCTTCATGGTGCAAGGCAGTCCCACGTGTTCCCATTCCAAACCTCAAACCCTTCCACCTTCTGTCGACTTTTATTCCTTAATGTCAGGCTGACATGATAAATGCTTACAACTCTGCTTTCTGACTGCCAGAGCCATGGCCAAGCTTGTTAACAGCAGCTGCTGTTTGTGCAGAGCTGGCCTCTCCCAGAGCTGACAACACGCAAGGCACACACCCTCCCCCCCGACCTTGACCCACACTTTCACCACCCTATGTCTACTTGTAACTAGAGATTTTTCCCATAAGTAATTCTATGAAAACTGATACAGGCACTTAAAAAAAAAAAAAGAGCATTTTAAAATTTTGAGATGGCTTTAGATTTATAGAAAAATTAAAAGAAAAGTGAAAGTCGCTCAGTCGTGTCCAACTCTGCAACCCCATGGAGAATTCCAGTCCATGGAATTCTCCAGGCCAGAATACTGGGGTGGGCAGCCGTTCCCTTCTCCAGTGGATCTTCCCAAACCAGGGATCGAAACCAGGTCTCTCACATTGCAGGCAGATTCTTTATCAGCTAAGCCACTAAGGGAAGCCCTTATAGAAAAATGGGAATGCTAAAGCAGAGTTTCTGTTACCCCATACTGTTTCTCCCATTGTTAACATCCTACATCGCTACACACATTGATCACAACTAATGAACCAGTATTGAAACATTATTATAAATTAAAGTTGATACTTTACTTAGACTTCTCTAGTGTTTTCCGAGGCTTCCCAGGTGGCTCGGTGATAAAGAATCCACCTACCAATGCAGGACACATAAGTTCCATCCCTGGGTTGGGAAGATCCCCTGGAGAAAGAAATGGCAACCCACTCCAGTTCTCACCTGGGAAAGCCCGTAGACAGAGGAGCCTGGCGGGCTACAGGAAATGGGTTGCAAAGAGTCAGACCTGACTTACCAAGTAAGCACACAACGTTTTCCTGATGTCCTTTTCTGTCCTAGGATACCATCAGGATATCACAATACATGGAGCCATGATGTTTCTTCAGGCTCCCCTGGTCTTGAAAGCTTCTCAGACTCTCCTTGTTTTTGATGACCTTGACAATTTGGGGGAGTATTGGTCAGGTAGTTTGTAGGCTGTCCCTCCATCTGACTTTGTCTGATCTTTTCTCATTAGTAGACTGGGTGTCGTATTGCCCTTTTAGGTGAAGTCGCTCAGTCGTGTCCGACTCTTTGCAACCCCGTGGACTGTAGCCTACCAGGCTCCTCTGTCCATGGGATTCTCCAGGCAAGAATACTGGAGTGGGTTGCCATTTCCTTCTCCAGGGGATCTTCCTGACCCAGGGATCGAACCTAGGTCTCCCGCATTGGAGGCAGACGCTTTAACCTCTGAGCCACCAGGGAAGCCCTGGGATATAAGTATCAATGTTATATTGAAAGATATGTTCTATGATGTTTGGGTACTGAAAACCAATAGACAGTCTTCTGGGAACATGCTAATTACATGGGATGCAGCCATGTAGAGAGTGACCACACTGGATGCAGTTCCTTAAACATCTGAAAAATATGCTTCAGCTGCCTTAGGTACATCTGAGAGTTATTTTAGATTTTAGCACACAATAAATAGCTGTTGTGACAGCTAAATGCACTGTTTAGTGTGGGCTATCTGCTATAACAAACAGAATTCTATAACAAACCAAAATTGCTTTAACAAATTGCCATAACAAGCCAAAATTCTTAATGACTTAAATTCTATTTCTCACTCGGGCCATGAATAAACGCAAGACTTCCAGGTGGCACGGCCTTCTTCCAGTGTTGACTTGCTACTGCGGCTTCATTTTTTCTGAATCTGCCCTTACCTAGGGCTTTGTAGCTCTTATTCACAACAGACAGTAGACGAGGGGAGAGAGAGAGCATGGAGAATTAGGTGGTGGGTCTTAAGGGCCAGATTTAGAAACACCATGCTTTTAATTCTGCTCACATTTCATTGGTCAGAACTCAATCACGTGACACCACCCAATAACAAAGGAGACTGGGAAATGTAGTCTAGCTATTACAGCAGAAGAGCAAAGAATTGGGAATTTGTGAGCACACAGCAGCCTCTGCCATTCTTTGAACTGATGACATAAATTTCCCTTAGATAGAAGGGCATACGATCACTTGAAGACACGCAGTTGTTTTCTTATAGATATCCCTGTTAGATTGTGCTGAGGATGTTGGGGTCATGCTGTCTTCTGCATCAGAACTTCCATTACAACACTGATATTTCCTTAAATACTGAAATCTGCCCTTTAAATCAAAATAGATGGAGAAGCTTGAAGAGGTGCAAACCGGAGTTAATGATCACCTCAAACAAATGTGTTTGCACTAAATACATATAAAATTATTAAACCAGCTGATTGAAACATACAGTTGTCATTGTTGACAGTTGCAAACATGGGAGTCAATCAGAGATTCATAAAAGGAAGCTGAAACTAAAAGCATATCTTAGTCCGAAGTTAAATTCCAAGGAATAACTCTCTAGAAAAATATGAGCTAGATCTTTCTTTCCCAAAGAGGCCAATTCTATCTTTCATTTTTTAATGGCCTTCCTCAATCTGAGCTATAGTATGTCTGGATGTTAATTGACTAGTAGTCTAGACAGTGATGATATTATGACCAAGTTATGCACAGATAATCACTGTGTCACTCTTTCCAATTCTGCCTACACATATTGCTTCACTGAACACACTTGGCATGTGTGATTATTCTCCTGATATTTATTTTCACTATTTAAGTAGAGAACACTTACTTAATCAACCCATCCGTTGAACCAAACATTTTTTTTTAAATAATTCAAATGAAATATGAGATTCTTGAAGCTAAAAGAAAAAAATAATATTAATGTGCCTCATATCTTTCTGGGAATGCTGGGGCAATCCATCCTATATTTTTCTTACTTCATTCACCTGGGAGAGATCTTACACAGGTCCTTCAAATACTTTTACTACTAATCATTGCCTGCCAGATAGGTTGGCTTACCCAAAGCCATTCCAATTAAAAAAAAAAAAAAAAGACCCAGGAATTTCTGGAGATGTTTTTTGTTTGCCCATAATTAGGCTTTGTAATCTAATTTCATGTGCCTGGTCCAGGGCACAGGTAGCAGTCAACGGTTTGACTCTTGGGTGTTTTCAAAATCAAGCAATGTGCTTTTAAAAACCACCATCTTAATGAAGAATAAGGGTTGTGATGTCATGACATCACATTTAAACCCACCTGAAGGAGGAAGATTTTGAAATCAATGCAGAAATGAAAAACAATATGGTTTGGAAAGTGGGAGGATGTTCCAGACACAGAGGATAACAAGGTTTATTTCTGGCATGGAAATGGAAAATGATCAAAGAGACCTGTAAGAAGTTTGTTTGGCCAAGGAAAAGACATAGACTGGGAGAGGCAGGCAGACATATGGCCTTGGCAGGGGGATGGTGTTGATAGAGGATGACATGGGGACAGTGTAAAGGCTGCACGGACGGTCACACATGCTATTTTCACAGTGTAATCACCTAAAGGAGACCCCATTACTTGAAAATTTAGGGATGGATGGGGTAAAAAGGAACCTTCCTCCACTCTTGTGATGTCAGCCTGCTGGCTCTATCTCACAAAATGGAAACGACATTTAAGATGGATTTAAAATTCATTTGTGCAGGTAATGAGCTTAGGCTTCTGGCAGAACGGGTGGGGTAGATTCTTAGGGGAGGGTGGTGAAGGGGGAAGCAACACACAAGCAGGGAGCAGGAAGAAGTTTCTGGAGCCTACTGAAAGGGAGGGCAGCTCACTGATAACACATTCACTTTGCTTCTATGAGTGAAGCCAGCTTTTTTCCAAATGTACTGAGTCAAATCGGGTTTCCCAGGTGGCACAGTGGTAAAGAATCTGCCTGTCAACGCAGGAGATGCAAGAGACGCAGGTTGGATCCCTGGGTCGAGAAGATCCCCTGGAGAAGGAAATGGCAAACCACTCCAGTATTCTTGCCTGGAGAATTCCATGGGCAGAAGGTGCTGGTGGACTACAGTCCATAGGGTCCCAAACAATCAGACACAACTGAGCGTCTGAGCACCCACACACACTGAGTCAAAATGCTGTTGTTCAGCTGCTCAGTCGTGTCCAACTCTTTGCAATCCCATGGACTGCAGCACATCAGGCCTCCTTGTCCATCACCATCTCCCGGGGTTTTCCCAAGTTCATGTTCATTACATCTGTGATGCTGTCCAGCCATCTCATCCTATGATGCCCTCTTCTCCTTCAGCCCTCAATCTTCCCCAGCATCAGAGACTTTTCCAATGAGTCTTCTGTTCACATCAGATGACTGAAATACTGGAGCTTCAGCTTCAGCATCAATCCTTCCAGTGAATATTCAGAGTTGATCTCCCTTAAGATTGACTGGTTTGATCTCCTTGCTGTCCAAGGGACTTTCAGGAATTTTTTCCAGCACCACAGTTCGAAGTCATCAATTCTTTGGCATTCTGCCTTTTTTATGGTCCAGCTCTCACAACTGTACCCGACCACTGGGAAGACCATAGCCTTGACTATACTGACCTTTGTTGGCAGAGAAATGTCATCACTTTCAGGCCAAGAAGCAATCGTCTTCTAATTTCACGGCTGCAGTCACCATCCGCAGTGATTTTAGAGCCCAAGAAGAGGAACTCTTTCACCGCTTCCACCTTCTCCCCTTCTATCTGCCATGCAGTGATGGGGGCAGACGCCATGATCTGAGTTTTTTACTATTTAGTCTTAAGCCAGCTCTTTCACTCTCCTCCTTCACCCTTATCAAGAGGTTCTTTAGCTCCTGTTCACTTTCTGTCAGAGTGGTATCGCCCGCGTATCTGAGGTTGTTGATATCTCTCCGGCCTATCTTGATTCCAGATTGTAACTCATCCAGTCCAGCATTTCTCATGATGCGCTCAGTGTACAGGTTAAACAAATAGGGTGACAGCAGACAGCCCTTTCGTACTCCTTTCTTGTTCTTGAACAAATCAGTTGTCCATACAGGGTTCTAACTGTTGCTTCTTGACCCTTATACAGGTTTATCAGAAGACAGGTAAGATGGTCTGGTATTCCTATCTCTCTAAGAGCTTTCCACAGTTTGTTATGATCCACACAGTCAAAGGATTTAGCGTAGTCGATGAAACAGAGATAGATGCTTCTCTGAAATGCCCTGGCATTCTCTATAATCCAGAAAATGTTGGCAATTTGATATCTAGTTCCTCTTCCTTTTCTAAACCCAGCCTGGACATCTGGAAGTCCTTGATTCACGTAACGCTGAAGCCTAGCATGCAAGCTTGGGAGACGAGTGCAACTGTCTGATGGTGAGCACATTCTTTGGTACTACTGTTCCTGGGAATTGAGATGAGAGTTGACCTTTTCCAATCCTGTGGCCACAGATGGGTCTTCCAGATTTGCTGACACAGGGAATGCAAAACCTTGATGACATCATCCTTTAGGGATCTGAATAGTTCTGCTGGAATTTCATCATATACACTAGCTTTATTAAGGCCCTCCTTAAGACCCACTTGATTTCACACTCCAGAATGTCTGGCTCTAGATGACTAATTTTGCTCCTCCCCCTAAACAAGATATGCCCACTCAGAACCTGCAAATGTGACCTTACTTGGAAAAAGCGACTTTGCAGATGTAATTAAATTAGGGAAATTAAGATAAGAGCTCCTGAGACTTAGTATGAAACAAATCCAATGGCAGGGGTTCTTATAAAGAGAAAGGCAGAGGGAGATTTGAGGCTCAGAGACCCAGCACAACGTGAACGGGGAGGCAGAGACTGGAATCGTGTAACTACAAGCCAAGGGCAGTGCACACACACACACACACACACATTCATCTGCTGATAAACACTTGAGTTCCTTCTCAGTTCAGTTCAGTTCATTTCAGTCGCTCAGTCGTGTCCGACTCTTTGTGAACCCATGAATCGCAGCATGCCAGGCCTCCCTGTCCATCACCATCTCCCGGAGCTCACCCAGACTCACATCCATCGAGTCCGTGATGCCATCCAGCCATCTCATCCTCGGTCATCCCCTTCTCCTCCTGCCCCCATTATATACGAGGGTGTTGCTGTTGTTTAGATGCTAAGTTATGTCTGACTCTTTGCAACCCCATGGACTGTAACCCACCGGGCTCTTCGATCCATGGCATTTCCCAGGCAAGTGTACTGGAGTGGGTTGCCATTTCCTTCTCCACGGGATCTTCCCAATCCCGGGACTGAACCTATGTCTGCTGCATTGAAAGGCAGATTCTTTACCACTGTGCCACCAGGGGAGCCCCATTATATACCATATATAATCTATATACAGACAGACATGTTATATATACATGGATTTCATATTAATACATATATGCACACACATATATGCCACATTTTTTTTTTATCCATTCATCTGCTAACAGACCCTTGGGTTGGCTGTTGTGAATAATGCTGCTGTGAAGATGGATAAACAAATATCTCATTTGTCTTTTACTTCTCCCTTGCGACCTCACTTGAATTCCTTCCTTGCTTTATATCTTCTAACTAGGCTCATCACTAGACTAGGCTCCTTCTCCAGTAACGCCCTTTTCAGACTAGTTCTTGGCAGTGAAGACTGAAGGATTTCTATAGATATTTAAATAAGATTTAGGGACGGAATCCAGTGACTTGTGGAGGTGTGAGGAAGGGGTAGGAAGCAGCAACTAAGAGATTTGTTGAAGTTGTATTTGTGTAGCAAGTTCAATGTCATGACTTATAAGTGACAGACCGATAAAAATAGTCAAATCCATTAATAAAGGTTAATATTCGCATTCTATTTAAGATCAAGTAACCATCAGTTGTCCTTGTCAAGGATTGTTATTACTGCCTTTCTTTACAATGACTTGGGAGATGTTATGGAGGTATCAACTGGGTACTTTCCCTCCATCCTTGATGTTCATTGTTAGTTAATAGTAAACATAAACATTACCATCCAGTAACGTGGGGCGCTTTTGCAAGTGAAAGGGGAGATATGAGCGGTTAACCCAAAGACAACTGGGGCTCATCCAAGCAAAAGGATGTGTGAGCACCCTGCCTCCTCACCAGCCCCTCCCGCCCATGCCCTCTGCCCACAAAACACGTGCCTCATGACATAAAATCCCAAGCTACCAAGTAACACAGGATATACACCGTGCCCAAGCCAAAGACGCATGATGTGAAATTTACTCTGCTTACTCATTCTCCCTGCTTGTTTATTTCCCCTTAGAATAACAGAGACCTAATGTCAGCGAGTGTAACTCCAAGAAAGAAAAATTTATTATTCATTATGCCACTTGTGGAGAGTCAAACATTTGCTTTATTAGCCTATTGTATATCCTCCTCCTTGTGGAGTTTTTATTTCCAGGGCAAACTAGCCTCTCCATGGCCTGAAGCACAGTCTCACGCAAATAGCACAAGTATTCTGGGCTAGGAATAGCTAAAGCCTACCTCTGAAGGGGGAAAATTCTAGCTTCTATTTATTTATACTGCTTTTTTCCCTCAACAATTGCTGCTCTCTATAATTTCAACGTCTGCAAAAATAGCAGTTATGTAAACATTAATGCATAAAAAACTATCATTTTGATGTAGCCTGCAAATCCTGAAGCCAAACATTAAGGAATCATGAGATTTTTCCCTCTATGCAAGAGAAGGGAGCTAGCAATCTTTTTATCCCTAAAAGGTACCCTTCAAAGCTTTTCAAGTTTGAATTGTAAAGCAAGCCTGAATTACCATTAGTATTGCAGTTTAGTAAATGTTCCTTTTCTTTCTGCCACCAATCAGATGAATTTATATTTACCCATGGCGGATTTGTATATTTTATTTCTATTATCTGCTGGGTTTCCAGTGTTAAGCATGGACTCTTCCTTTCTCTGTCAACATGAATGTTCCTTTTCTAATCATAATATAATAAATATATGCATTCAAGTTAGGCTAATACTATTTGCAAAAATAGTATTAAACAAATTCAATGATCCTATTGGCTTTCGTAAAGTCATTTAAGTGCCAACAGCGGAAGGAAAAAAAATCCTTGTATTCTGAGTAAAAATTCTTTCCCAGGAGAGTTCATGAATTTGTGTTAAAGTGAAAGTCGTGCCCGACTCTTTGCGACCCCATGGACAGTAGCCTGCACTGAGCTCCTCCATCCATGGGATTTTCCAGGCAAGAATACTGGAGTGGGTTGCCATTTCCTTCTCCAGGGAATCTGCCTGACCCAGGGATCGAACCCAGGTCTCCCTCATTGTAGACAGACGCTTTACCATCTGAGCCAGACCGATGTAATTCTAGGAGGAGTTAGACCGGGGGGGGGGGGGGGGGGGGAAGACAAGGGGAGCAGGTAGTGGTAGAGAAATTTACAGAAACCCAAGCACAAGTGAACTGCTTATGTGTCAGTATCCAGACCCCCAGGCTGGAGCAGAAGTCTCTTACTATGTCTTCCCATAGGCTGGCATTACATTAGAGCTTCACCCCACTGAAATCTGTGTAGAGCAAACAATTCTTAAGATGGGATTTTCTAAAAAGTCCAGAAGCCTTCAGCCCCCACAACCTAAGAGTCACTTAAGGAACATTTACCTTCTATGTGATGGACCCTTGAATCCACACGACAGAGCCCATGGTCCCCAGCAGCTCTAACAATTGTGCTAACCTTTCATTCCATCTACCTTCTGCCACATGTAAGACCCTGTACTAAAATACTTTACCCGAAAAAGTGGACAGTCTAATGGAAATAGCGGTAGAGGAGACACTGGAACTGCATGCAGAGGGGGCCTTGGAGGGATAGTTTTGCCCAGGGGAGTGGAGAGAATTTCATACAAAAGATATTCTTTGAGTTAGACCTTAAAAGATGAGCAAGAAGGCAGCTGGTATATAAGGCAAGCTGGGTAGAGGAATGAGGAAGAAAACCACAAAGTTTTAATGCTTGGACTCCTGGAAGAAGAATAAATAAGCTTCTGTAACTAGAGCTAAGAACACAATGAGTAGAAGGAAAGACAATAGATCCAAGAGACGTAGACTAGAGCCAGATTATAACCTGATAACTACTTTTTTAATAAATGTATGATTAAATAGTTTTTTGAAAAAGATTCTTCCCTCCTGAAAGTCTTTATAAAGCAATGGCTAGTGACATGAAAGAGATGGCTCATTGTTTTTGGTGGGTGTTATGGACTGAATGTTTGCAATCCTCCCTAAATTCCTACAGAGAAACTCTGACACCCGACTCAGTGGCATTTGGAGATGGGGCATTGGGAGGAAATTGGGGCTAGATGAGGTCATGAGGTTGGGGCCCTAACCATGGGATTGGTGCCCTTACAAGAAGAGATACCAGAGTGCTCATTCTCCATCACTTTCCTCTCCATCATCATGTGAAAACACAGAAAGAAGGTGGCTGCCTACAAGCCAGGAAAAGAAGCCTCACCAGGAATCGGATTGGTGGGCATCTTGATGCTGGACTTTCAGCCTCCAGAATTATGAGCAATAAATTTCTGTTGTTTAAGCTGCTTATCCTATGGTATTTTATTATGAAAACTCAAACTGAAAAAGTCACTGGGGATATTTTTTAAAATAATATTTTGAAATCAATAAGTAAGTTTTATACTAAGGATGTGGGAACAGAGTTGCTAAACAGCTGAAATATTTCAACAACTGGAACAGTAAAGCTTCTAAAGACCACAAAGTATGAGATTGTTTAATAGCTGGAAACCATTTATAGGTAGAACAAATTTGTTAAAAGAGAACATCAGTTTTTATTGAATTATAAAGTAGGTGCTTGAGAAATATGGCTAAATAAATCAAAATATATAAGGGAGCAGTGATCCATGTTTTTAGAACACAGATTATTTTCCAGTAGATTAAAAGGAGGAAGTGATGATACTTCAGTAAGTATTAGGTTAAACTGGATAAAAATGACATTTTAGTAGACAAAGCTGATCTCATCAGAACATTTTCACAGACTTAGAGAACAAACTCATGGTTATCAGGGGCAAGAGAAGGGGAGAGGGATAGTTGAGGAGTTTGGAACTGACATGTTCACACTGTTATATTTAAAATCGATAACCAACAAAGACCTCCTCTGCACTGACCTATATGGGAAAAGAATCTAAAAAAGGGTTCAGTTCAGTAGCTCAGTCGTGTCCAACTCTGTGTGACCCCATGAATCGCAGCACGCCAGGCCTCCCTGTCCGTCACCATCTCCCGGAGTTCAATCAGACTTACGTCCATGAAGTCCGTGATACCATCCAGCCATCTCATCCTTGGTCATCCCCTTCTCCTCCTGCCCCCAGTCCCTGCCAGCATCAGAGTCTTTTCCAATGAGTCAACTCTTCACATGAGGTGTCCAAAGTACTGGAGTTTCAGCTTTAGCATCATTCCTTCCAAAGAAATCCCAGGGCTGATCTCCTTCAGAATGGACTGGTTGGATCTCTTTGCAGTCCAAGGAACTCTCAAGAGTCTTCTCCAACACCACAGTTCAAACGCATCAATTCTTCAGCACTCAGCCTTCTTCACAGTCCAACTCTCACATCCATACATGACCACAGGAAAAACCATAGCCTTGACCAGATGGACCTTAGTCAGCAAAGTAATGTCTCTGCTTTTGAATATACTATCTAGGTTGGTCACCACTTTTCTTCCAAGAAGTAATTGTCTTTTAATTTCATGGCTGCAGTCACCATCTGCAGTGATTTTGGAGCTCCCCAAAAATAAAGTCTGACACTGTTTCCACTGTTTCCCCAACTATTTCCCATGAAGTGATGGGACCGGATACCATGATCTTCGTTTTCTGAATGTTGAGCTTTAAACCAACTTTTTCACTCTCCTCTTTCACTTTCATCAAGACGCTTTTTAGTTCCTTTTCACTTTCTTCCATAAGGGTGGTGTCATCTGCATATTAGGTTATTGATATTTCTCCCGGCAATCTTGATTCCAGATTGTGTTTCTTCTAGTTAAGCATTTCTCATGATGTACTCTGCATAGAAGTTAAATAAGCAGGGTGACAATATACAGCCTTGATGTATTCCTTTTCCTATTTGGAACCAGTCTGTTGTTCCATGTCCAGTTCTAACTGCTGCTTCCTGACCTGCATCCAGATTTCTCAAGAGGCAGGTCAGGTGGTCTGGTATTCCCATCTCTTTCAGAATTTTCCACAGTTTATTGTGATCCACACAAAGGCTTTGGCATAGTCAATAAAGCAGAAATAGATATTTTTCTGGAACTCTCTTGCCTTTTCCATGATCCAGCGGATATTGGCAATTTGATCTCTGGTTCCTCTGCCTTTTCTAAAACCAGGGAACATCAGGGAGTTCACGGTTCACATATTGCTGAAGCCTGGCTTGGAGAATTTTGAGCATTACTTTACTAGCATGTGAGATGAGTGCAATTGTGCAGTAGTTTGAGTATTCTTTGGCATTGCCTTTCTTTGGGATTGGAATGAAAGCTGACCTTTTCCAGTCCTGTGGCCACTGCTGAGTTTTCCAAACTTGCTGGCATATTGAGTGCAGCACTTTCACAGCATCATCTTTCAGGATTTGAAACAGCTCCACTGGAATTCCATCACCTCCACAAGCTTTGTTCGTAGTGATGCTTTCTAAGGCCCACTTGATTTCACATTCCAAGATGTCTGGCTCTAGATTAGTGATCACATCATCATGATTATCTGGGTCATGAAGATCTTTTTTGTACAGTTCTTCCATGTATTCTTGACACCTCTTCTTAATATCTTCTGCTTCTGTTAGGTCCATACCATTTCTGTCCTTTATCGAGCCCATCTTTGCATGAAATGTTCCCTTGGTATCTCTAGTTTTCTTGACGAGATCTCTAGTCTTTCCCATTCTGTTGTTTTCCTCTATTTCTTTGCATTGATCGCTAAAGAAGGCTTTCTTATCTCTTCTTGCTATTCTCTGGAACTCTGCATTCAGATGCTTATATCTTTCCTTTTCTCCTTTGCTTTTCACCTCTCTTCTTTTCATAGCTATTTGTAAGGCCTCCCCAGACAGACATTTTGCTAAAAAAGAGTAGATACATGTATACTTTGATCACTTGGCTGTACACCTGAAACTAACACAATATTGTTAATGAACTATGAGCGTGTGTGAAGTCACTCAGTCATGTCTGACTCCATGCGAGCCCATGGACTGTAACCTACCAGGCTCCTCCCTCCATGGTATTCTCCAGGCAGGAGTACTGGAATGGGTTGCCATTTCCTTCCTTCAGTATAAAATAAAGTTGTTTTTGTTTTCATTTTTTTAATAAGAGCAGTTTCATGCTGTAGAGGAAAAGTTACGTCTCCTGTGTCTTCTTTACACACACAGAGACCACACCTTACTTCACTTCTGACACCATATGTATGGGGTTTACACACATCAAATTGGGACAGGAGCCCAAAGTCCTACCATTCAACTCAATCCTGATGCTGCATACTTGGAGATAGGATCAAGTTCCACAGGATAAAAACTCAGTTCTATGAGACTATCCCATACATACCCTTCAGATGCCAATCTCAAGCCCAGGTGATCATCTGTACTTCTTACCTACTGGCTACAAATCAGAAGTTCCCATAATCCCCTTCTCAGGCACAATTAAGTTGCTAAAGAGACTCACAGAACTCAAGACACCAATTTCCTTAGTAGATTACTGGCTTATTACAAAAGATATTAAAGGATAAGAATTAAGAATCAGATGAAGAGGTACATAGGGTAAAGTTTAGAAGGATCCCAAACACAGGAGTTTTTGTTCCAGGGGATAGCTCAGCTGGTAAAGAATCTGCATGCAATGCAGGAGACTCCAGGTTGATGCTTGGGTCTGGAAGATCTGCTGGAGAAGGCATAGGCTACCCACCTCTAGTATTCTTGGGCTTCCCCTGTGGCTCAGCTGGGTAAAGAATCTCCATGCAAAGCAGGAGACCTGGGTTCAATCCCCGGGTTGGGAAGATCCCCTGGAGAAGGGAAAGGCTACGGAAAGTCTTCCCACTCCAGTGTTCTGGCCTGGGGAATTGCATGGACTGTATAGTCCATGGGTCGCAAAGGATGGCACATGACTGAGTGACTTTCACCCTCTTGGCACATGGGTGTTCATTAGCCTGGAAACTCTCCAAATTATATAACTTAGGATTTTTATGGAGGCTTCTTTCCATAGGCGTGATTGACTAAATCAATTGCCATTGATGATTCCAGCACCTCTCCCCTCCTCAAAGTTTCAGTGTGGTGAGGGGATTGAGCTGAAAGCACCAATCCTTTAAACACAAGGTTGATTTCCCCAGAAACCAGCACCATCAGTAGGTGACCCAAGGGCTTTCCAAAAGTAATTTCATCAGCATAAAATCAAGCATGGTTGAGAGATGTTTTTTTTATGAACAACAAAATACGTTCTTTTCACCCTTCTTGTTCTAATCACATAGGAAATTCCAAAGATTTTAGGAGCTCCATGCCAAGGAAATCGGTGAAGACAAAATATGCCTTTCTTATTATAAATCACAATATCACACCTATGGTTCAACCTAATTCTAAAAGGTGATATTGCTGTAATTAGTTCCTTAATGCAAGAAAGTGAAAGTGTTAGTCACTCAGTCTGACTCTTTGTAACTTCATGGATTGCAGCCTGCCAGGACCCTCTCTGTTCATGGAATTCTCCAGACAAGAATATTGGAGTGGGTTGCCATTTCCTTCTCCAGGGCATCTTCCCAACCCAGGGATCAAACCTAGGTCTCCTACAACAAAAGCACATTCTTTACTGTCTGAGCCACCATGGAATCCCCTTAGCATTTGCTGCTGCTGCTAAGTCACTTCAGTAGTGTCTGACTCTGTGCGACCCCACAGACATCAGCCCACCAGGCTCCCCCGTCCCTGGGATTCTCCAGGCAAGAACACTGGAGTGGGCTGCCATTTCCTTCTCCAATGCATGAAAGTGAAAAGTGAAAGTGAAGTCGCTCAGTAGTGTTCGACTCTTAGCAACCCCATGAACCACAGCCCACCAGGCTCCTCCATCCATGGGATTTTCCAGGCAAGAGTACTGGAGTGGGATGCCATTGCCTTCTCTGCCTTAGCATATGAGGTTTATGTAACTCCTCACATCTTGTAGTGTTAGAAAAATAAGCTATTACCTGAACACAAATTAACCTTGAGAATAGCTTTTTATTTTATTTTATTTATTTTTTTGGGTCTTCTTTTTTTTTTTTTTTAATTTTAAAATCTTTAATTCTTACATGCGTTCCCAGCTTTTTAGAATTTAATTTTTTAAGACTGTGATAAACCAGATGATTAGTAATAAAACCAATAATTGTGAAATTGACAGAATTTGATCTTTGACTATAATTCATAGAATAATTCCTCATAAAAGAAAGTTAAATGTTAGCAGATAAAGTATTTAATTTCAAAGAGTATTGCCTTACAATTGATTTTTTTTAAAAAGGAAGAAAACTGAATTTTATATTAAAAGCAAACAACTGTATTTTTATGTCAGTGGAAGAAAATATTTGTTGTTTTAAATGACCACAGGGTCATTAAGTTACATCCTTTGTGGGAGATGGGTCCCAAGCCAGGATTTTAAACTCTATTAACTGTCTTCCTCTTAATACAGGATATTTGGGGAATACATTTTAGTTTTCCCCACAAAAACATTATTCCACTCTCTAACAAACTTCCTTTCTTTAATACATGGGAGACTAAGATTCTTAATTAATCATATCTAGTTCTGTCCTTAAGAAAATTGTCAAATATACACAGACACACATTCACATATGCACGTACATACACACAAACACACACAAAAACACACACAAATACACACAAACACACACACACAAATACACACCAGCAACATGAAATAGCATACACTGACAGTTATTCTTCTGGACAGTAAAGAAAAGAATTCTTAAAAACCCTTCAAGATTCTGATCAACAATTACAGTAATTCATTTATTTACTAATGCAGTAAGGTAGAATTTTCTTAAAGAATTTATTTCAATTTTATCATTTTGATATTTATTTAGCTTTTAGATAGGTAATAAATGCATGAGGAAAAAATCTAAAAAGCACAAGAGAATGCTCTGAAAGCTGAGTCTCCCTCCACGCCTTCCCAAGAAGCTTTCATCAGATAGCTCCAGTGTTAACTACTGTGAGTTCTCCTTAAGAATCACCCAGATATATCCTGTAACAACTTCACAACCATTGCAGTGCTGTCCAAGAGAAAGAGAATGCAACCCCAAGTGCAGCTGACAATTTTCTAGCAGCTAGATTTAGAAAGCAAAAAGAGGCTGGTGATATTTACTAATACTTTTATTTGGCCCAGTATAGGCAACATGTTATTTCAACATGTAAACAGTATAGAAATACGAATGAGATATTGCACGTTCTTTTTTTCCTCCCAAGACTTTGAAATCCAGGGTGTATGTACACTCACCTGCATGCACACATGCGTGCTGAGTCACTTCGATCATGTCTGACTCTTTGTGACCCCATGGACTGTAGCCCACCAGGCTCCTCTGTCCATGGGATTCTCCAGGCAGGACTGGAGTAGGTTGCCATGCCCTCCTCCAGGGGATCTTCCCGACCCAGAGATTGAACCTGCCTGTGTCTCTTACGTCTCCTGCATTGGCAGATGGGTTCTTTACAACTAGCGCCACCAGGGAGAGAAGCCCATGTATACTCAAAGCATGACTCAATTCAGACCAGCCATGCTTCAGTGTTACAGTGAGTACTATACTGAACAACACGGTTCAGCCAAGTTCCATACTCTCTAAGAACCATTTTTTTTAAGAATTAAGAAGAAAATGTTTAATGCTTGCATACAATAGCGTACATTGTTCTTCATTTTCTTACTTTTTAGACATGGTTACAGAGTTACATACATAGAAATCTACACACTACATAAAAACTAGAAAGTACAGAGAGAAATGGCATCTCTAATGTACTCTTGCCTGGAGAATCCCATGGTCGGAGGAGCCTGGCGGGCTGCAGTCCACGGGGTCGCGAAGAGTCAGGCACGACTGAGTGACTTCACTTTCACTTTTTACTTTCATGCATTGGAGAAGGAAATGGCACCCCACTCCAGTGTTCTTGCCTGGAGAATCCCAGGGACGGGGGAGCCTGGTGGGCTGCTGTCTATGGGGTCGCACAGTCGGACACGACTGAAGTGACTTAGCAGCAGCAGCTTAGCAGCAGGAATGCTATTTCAGTGTTTTAGTACAGGTGTAAAGATAGTTCTGAAGCCTCTGGAATAATATACATAAAATGTAATCAAAGAAAGAAAGTTTTATCAAATATAAATAAAATTTAATCACAGATTCATAGGCCTTAAAAGGCTGCCCAAAATGTCATTGAGTTAAAATTTTGTATTGTGAGGAGAGGGAATTCATTAGCCAATGGTAAATACATATATATTTTTGAAAATGTGAAATCTGTCTGTCTGTCTCTCCTTTCTTACCATTCAGACAGAGAGTCAGTGGGAAACACTCTTAACAACTTTTTTTTTTTTAAGTTTTAGTTTGTTTTAGTTTTGTAGTTGGGGTGGGGACCATGTGTTACACTTCATTGTACAAACACCATGCATTGCCTTCAAAAACCAGAGTAAACGGGCTTCTCCTCCTGAAGCCGATTTCTGCCTTCATACAGCTGTGTTTGGATATGCAGATATGGTACAGAAATTTGGAAAATTACCACGTGAAATTATTGTTTATCTTTTCTTCTCAGGGGAACAAAGTTTTAAAGCAGCTTTTCATTGAAGAATAAAAATCTCAGTGTCTAGCTCACGATGAAGTACACATTATAAAATCATGATACTTGGTGCCGTGGAAAGGACACCAAGCCAGGAGTCTGGAACGGTCCTCAAGCTTGTAGTGTGACCTGGAGGACATCACATAGCCTGCTGAGCCTCAGTCCACTGTTCCACGGGTTAAGAAGGGAGCCTCAGAAATTCTAGACCTCTAACAATCCCACAGTTCTTCTTGCCATACATTCGAGGCAATGTTTTTAAAACCTTCCTTTCAAACTACCTATTTTTAATCTTTAGTCTTATTTGACAAGAAAATATGTTATTCACAAAAGAACTACAGGCTACAATTTTTCTAACGTATCCTTATGGTTTATAGCGGGGACTGGCAAACCATGACTTCCAAATCCATACAACTATTTTTGTGTGGCCCCTGAACTAAGACTAGTTTTTATATGTTTCAGTGGATGGGGTGGGTGGGGGGAGCCAGAAGAAGATTTCATAGCATACAAAAATTATATGAAATTTACATTTCAGTGTTTATAAATAAAGTTTTATTGGAACACAGTTTCACACATTGGTTTCCTGCTGACTGTGGTTATATCACGCTGCAGTGGTCAAGCTGACTGGTTGTGACAGAGGCCACAGGGCCCACAGAACCTGAAATGTTTCCCATCTATCCCTACAGGGAAAATGTTTGCCTTTGATTTATAGTATTTGAAAACTAGTAGAAATTTGCAGACAGACTAGGTACAATTTACTAAAGTACTTAGAATATGCCAGACACTGCAGTAAGTGATTTTGTTTATTTTTTAAAAATACAACCATCTCTTGAATTAGGTAGCAGTATTTTTGAGTCAAAGAAACTCAGGTTTGCCACACCACAGAAAAATGGTAGAAGCAGAATCTGATGCCAGGTTCCTTTAAACTTGGCTCCAGTTCACTAACCTCCCCTACACACTTCACTTAAAAGAAAGGGATCCTTTCTGGCAAAGCAGAAAGGTCCAATCTGCCTTAGGAATTACTATCAAAGTGATTTATGACTTCAGGATTGTGAATAACAAATTGACTTATTCAGCTTGAATCCATCTATCTACGGAATATGTAACAAAAAATTAAAGGAAAGTTGTATATTCAAAGTAGCAAACAATACATTGCCACGTGGAAGACACAGAGTGGTTTACTCAAAAGCACCCACTGATGGGTAACCATCCATTTATGACTAAACTGTCACCAGTATAGAGTAAAAATGAAAATAATAAAGATGACATGCTGAGTTTGGCATAGAACTAAATTATTCAGCTTAAAGCTAATCCCTTATTGTGAGATTATATCCTCTCAAATTTTCAGTGTAAAATATGTTCTTTGTTATGAGTAATCATGCTACGCTGCTGCTACTGCTAAGTTGCTTCAGTCGTGTCCAACTCTGTGCGACCCCATAGACGGCAGCCCACCAGGCTCCCCCATCCCTGGGATTCTCCAGGCAAGAACACTGGAGTGGGTTACCATTTCCTTCCCCAATGCACGAAAGGGAAAAGGGAAAGTGAAGTCGCTCAGTCGTGTCCAACTCTTCGCGACCCCATGGACTGCAGCCCACCAGGCTCCTCCGCCCATGGGATTTTTCCAGGCAAGAGTACTGGAGTGGGGTGCCATGGCCTTCTCCAATCATGCTATGTCATAGGCTTTTTTCCTTAATGTGCTTACTTGACAAATAAAAAAATGTAGACAACTCTATTTTGGTCCTTTATTTTTTTAAATGTCTTGGTCTGTGGAATCTTAAAGTCTGGGAATCTTTGGTTTACATGTCCTTTGACCTAGTCATTCAACTTCTAGGAAATGATCCCCCTGAAATAATGTGTGCTATAGGGAAAAAAATGGTAAGCAAAAATATACAGTGCAGCATTACTGGTAGAAAGCAAAATCTCAAAATAAAATTATGGGATACTTAAATTACCATAGGAAAGTATAGTCATATGAAATAAAATATGGCCATCAAAAATTCCTTGTGTAATTTATCTAATGACATGTGAACTGCTCATCTATAATGTTAAGGGGACAGGAAAGAAATAACACACATATATAAAATGATTTCAACTTCCTGAAAATTAAATGTACCATCATAATATATGAAAACAAAGCCAAAATGTATTTACAGTTATGTATTTTCTTGATCAAGAATATTTTATTCAACTGTCTTCTTTTCCAAATAGCCTGACCTTTTTTCATAAATACCCATGATCACATAAGGAATCTGGTTTTTTGCCCTTTGCCTTTCATTTTCTCTTCCATTTCCCCATCTTCCTGTCCTTAACTTTCATGTTCTAGGAGAATACATGCTATTTTCTACAGTGTCAGTTCTATGCTGAATAGTGTGCGATAATTGACCCTACTTAATGTTTGCTTTCTTTCTTATTTTTATATTTTGAGCATGCCAGGTTAGCATGTGGGATCTTAGTTCCCTGACCAGGGACTGAACCCACAATCCCTGCCTGGAGTCTTAACTACTGTCCCACCAGGCAAGCCCCTGTTTGCTTCCTTTTTAATCCTTCCCATTCCCTCTAGGTATTTATTTATATCACTGTCACTTCGTCACAGCTTTCAGCTGCTGTTTCAGAGAGACCATATACTTTTGCATCCCAAGTGCTAAATTGTTTTCTTTCGGTTACCTTGGTAAACAGTGTTTGGAAAGCTTCATTAGAAGACATTCCTCAGAATGACACGTCTTTTCTCTGGACCTGGAGTAATGTTTGTATGGTCTGTTTTTTTCAATTTACTCCAAACTGAAAAGAGATCTCAGCAGATTCAGTATTTGCTGATGGGAAGAGGTGGCCCTTCCCCGTGACCCCCCTCACTGTCCACGTGGGGAGTGGTCAGCTCCTTCTCAGACCCACAGCCAGGGGAGCGGGTGGCATCGGGCCCCATCCCCAGTGCTCAGCTGTTCTCCCTTAGTGTGTATCTGTTGAACCGAAATGTGATCTATCCCTGGCCTGTTGGGGCCTCTGCCATCATGAACCAATACTGACAGCAGATTCCCTGGGCTGAGGGAATTCCAGGCTTCTTAGGGTCTTTGTTTAACCTTCTACATCCATCCCCACTGTAGCAAGTTGAGTTGTGTCCTTCAGAAACTCATATGTTAATGTCCTAACCCCAAGTAGCTTAAAATATGGATTTCTTTGGGAATAGGGTCATTGCAGATATAATTAGTTATAATGAGATAATGCTATTAGGGTGGCCCAAACCCATTCCCTGGTGGCGCAGAAGGTAAAGAATTTGCCTACAATGGGGGAGACCCAGGTTCAATCCCTGGGTTGGGAAGACCCCCTGGATGAGGGAATGACAACCCACTCCAGTATTCTTGTCTGGAGAATTCCATGGGCAGAGGAGCCTGGAGGGCTACATTCCATGGGGTCGCAAGAGTCAGACATGACTGAGCAACTAACACTTTCACTTTAAATCCTTTATGACTGGTATCCTTTTTTAAAAAGGGGACATCTGAAAACACACACACACCATGGAGAATACCACGTGAAGATGAAAGTAGGGGCCAGTGATGCTTCTACAAACCAAGGACTCAAAGACTGCCAGCAACTCCAGAATAGGGGAGAGGGATGGAGCAGGTTCCCTCTCACAGCCTCAGAAGGAGCCGACCCTGCTGACACCTTGACCTAGGACTTCTGTTCCCCAGAACTGTGAAACAATATATTTCTGTTGTTTAAGCTACCCATGCTTTGGCCACCTGATGTGAAGAGCTAACTCATTGGATAAGACCCTGCTGCTGGGAAAGATTGAAGATTGAAGGCAGGAGGAGAAGTGGACGACAGAGGATGAGATGGTTGGATAGCATCACCAACTCAATGGACATGAGTTTGAGCAAGCTATGGAAGTTGATGATGGACAGGGAGGGCTGGCGTGCTGCAGTCCATGGGGTCACAAAGAGTCGGACACAACTGAGCAACTGAACAACAACCAAAGCCACCCATTGTTTGGTGCTTTTTGTCCCAGCAGCCCTAGCAAACCACACACTCACCCAAGCCTCTCTACCCTCTGTCATCAGGCATTGGTCATCTTTCTCCAGCTCCATCTACACCAAGTAGTATCAAGAAAACTGTCTCTTCCTTCTTTACATGCACTGCATGATTTTTCTACTCCAGCAGCCTCCTCTGCCTGGATCTGCCCCTGACCCTCACTCAGACCTTTCACATACAACATACTCTCCCCATATTTGTCCCCTCTTGACTTGAAGCTTCAGCCCAGAAGTCCAGGACCACCTCCTCCAGAAAGCCTTAGCTGGGTTAGATGCCTTTTCTAAGATGACCTACCACCTCCATTTGTCTGGGTCTGAAGAGGTTTCTGTACTTCCAGTGCCAAAAACAAGAAGACTTGGGGCAAACCAGACAAGTTGGTGACCCTATCTGTCTCAGGGTCTCCATAGATCCCTGTAAAAATCTTTCCATATTTTTTTCTTCCTAAACTTTTATTAAGATGATCTGACCTCATCAGATCCATACTAGACCACATGCTCCTTCTGAATAGTGATTTCTGACAACCATCTTTCCAGGACTTAAACATAGTAACTGCTCAGTTAACGCTTTCAAATGAATGAATGATTAAAAGTTTGCCAAACTGCTTCAGGGTTTAGTTTAGTTCAATCACTCAGTCATGTCTGACTCTTTGTGACCCCATGAACCACAGCGCCAGCCCTCCCTGTCCATCACCAATTCCCAGAGTCTACCCAAACTCATGTCCATCGAGTCGATGATGCCATCCAGCCATCTCATCCTCTGTCATCCCCTTCTCCTCCTGCCCCTAATCCCTCCCAGCATCAAGGTCTTTTAAGTGAGTCAGTTCTTTGCATCAGGCGGCGAAAGTATTGGAGTTTCAGCCTCAGTATCAGTCCTTCCAATGAACACCCAGGACTGATCTCCTTTAGGATGGACTGGTTGGATTTCCTTGCAGTCCAAGGGACTCTCAAGAGTCAAAAGCATCAGTTCAAAAGCATCAATTCTTCAGCACTCAGCTTTCTTTATAGTCCAACTCTCACATCCATACATGACCACAGGAAAAAGCATAGCCTTGACTAGATGGACCTTTGTTGGCAAAGTAATGTCTCTGCTTTTCAATATGCTGTCTAGGTTGGTTATAACTTTCCTTCCAAGGAGTAAGCATCTTTTAATGCTTCAGGTTTACCCTTGCACAAATGCAGTTATCCATTCCCTTACTCAACACGCATCCATGGGCTGCTATATTCCAGGCGTTGTTCACCACTTGGTAGCTCTTACATTTTTCTTAACTAAGGAGTCAAAGACATCAAAGTAAAAATACAGCTCTCCATGGGACTGTATTTTGCAGGCAAGAGTACTGTAGTGGGTTGCCAATTCCTCCTCTTCCTAACCCAGGGATTGAATCCTCATCTCCTGTGTCTCTTGCATTGACAGACAGATTCTTTACCACTGTGCCACCTGGGAAGCCCCATTTCCTACTTTATAATAGGTAGAAATTGAATACCTACTTTATTTAACAGTTATGCCAAAAGTAAACCATGATTGCTCAGTACAGTAACAAGGTCTTTTTCCAAAAATCAAAATGTGAAATTAACCATGTTTCTAGGAAGACCAGACTTCATCTAATGGTTTAATTGTTGATGGTTTTGTTAATTAAGTCTAGTTTTCACACCAGAAGTTGCTCTAAATCTCCTCTTTCAATCAATAACATATAACTAGAAAAATGATTACTCTAAATAACATTTTCCTGAGAAATGACTATGTAGCAGTGTGGAATATCTCTGTACTAAGTCAACAGTGAACATCTAAACAATTTATAATTTTAGTCCTCCAAAAAACTATTAATGCCTATTAGCAGTTTACTGTGTGAACAGACCTTTTTTGTTGTTATTAAAAAATTCTACAAGGAATATCATTTTAGGAATATATTTTTATATATCCTGATTGATACCTTTAGAGTAAATCCTTAAAAGTGGGATTTTTCAGGTCAAATATATCTTTAAATTACTTGGATTTAAATATGCCATATATTTTTCTAACTTTTGAAGACAATAAAAATATTTACTGACAAGAATTTCCCTCTTGTTTGAACTTGCATGGATATTTTTCATTCTTCTTTTAAATTTCACGATTCAATCTGAAAGATAATTTCATTGTGGATCAAGAATCTTTTTGATGACAAAATGTTTATTCTTACCTAAAAGAGGATTACAGTGATGATGCTGTATCTTAAGTTAAGTACAAAAGTTCTCTCTATATTTACATTGTTTAGCAGAAAAATCATTTGGGAATGTAGGATGGAGACAAGTTGAATGAGTTAAAAGTACCAACAGTATTTTAGCTGTCTAACTGAAGAGACATTCCAAAATCTTGCAGCACAAGAAATACTTTGAAAGTCAGCCTTAAACTTAATCCCATAGGAGGGGGACTTGGCAAGCGATTCAGCATCTTTCTTGTAACCCTAACAAGTTCACTGATTCCAGTAAGCTTCCATGTATTTTGCAATCCAGATTCTACCCTATGAGTCTTTCTTTCTTTGGGGTTTATGAAATTTTCTAATTTCCCTAAAACAGCATACAAATCCTCTAACTGGTGTATATCTTTCAATTATAAAAGTGCCATTTCTATTTACAGTCTCCAAAATCAATAGCGCCTCCTTCCCCAAGTAAAAGGGAGAAGGATCTGGAATCACTTAATGAAATGTACCTAATAATAATATGACAACAACATGCCACGTTATCATAGCTCAAACTAAGATGACACAGCCTAGTCAGGACTTGGCTATCTTTGAAACAAAATCACATTCTTCAGGAAGTGGTGTTAGTAACTCAATAAGCAGCAGCTGTTCCTGGGTCTTTGAAAAAAATGTTTCATCATTTGAACAGTGTTCAGTATCCAACGTTATGCCCCATTATAACTGAAGGCCAACGTGGAAAACTTTAGTTTTATAATGCTTGGAAAACCTCTGGGCAAATAAGTACGTGAAAAAACCTTTTTTGCTCTTAATCTGAAGATCCTATCTCAATTTCTCTGTCATGTTCATTTGCACTTATTACCCAGAAATTCCATGTGCATAAAATGATTTCTCCATTCCCACCAATCTTAATAATGAGTGCTCCATTCCTGCACCATTTTAAAAGCTTTCTAAAGACCCTTTTAAATTGAAAGGTGATATCATTGAATGTAATGTTTATTTACAAGATATTATGACCCAAGGCTTCCAGAATGCTCAGTATAAATAACAACCTAGCAGCGTGCACTGCATTTAATAGAAATTTGATCCCATCAATTTTACATGATCCCACTGAGGAGAGTGTAGAATCCTAAGCATGCTAATGAGAATTTGATACTGACAGAAGATACATTTATAAATAAAAATGGCTAGAAAGATGCTTAAATCAGATGATGGTTTGTCAATACCCATCGAACATTAGGTCTCACTATTGAGATGACCAACCACACTTTAAATAACAGCAGTAAATAGCAATTACAATTCTTATGTTGTACTTATGTATGTAGCACTTTCATCAGTGGACCTATAAGGAGATGTATTAAATTTTCTCCAGACTCTTTGACAGCCTAGACTTGAAGTATATACTTCCAGTTCACTTCAGTTCAGTTCAGTTCAGTTGCTCAGTCGTGTTTGACTCTTTGCAACCCCATGAATCGCAGCACGTCAGGCCTCCCTGTCCATCATCAACTCCCAGAGTTCACTCAGACTCATGGCCATCGAGTCGGTGATGCCATCCAGCCATCTCATCCTTTGTCATCCCCTTTTCCTCCTGCCCCCAATCCCTACCAGCATCAGAGTCTTTACCAATGAGTCAACTCTTCACATGAGGTGGCCAAAGTACTGGAGTTTCAGCTTTAGCATCATTCCTTCCAAAGAAATCCCAGGGCTGATCTCCTTCAGAATGGACTGGTTGGATCTCCTTGCAGTCCAAGGGGCTCTCAAGAGTCTTCTCCAACACCACAGTTCAAAAGCATCAATTCTTCAGCACTCAGTTTTCTTCACAGAGTCCAACTCTCACATCCATACATGATCACAGGAAAAAGCATAGCCTTGAATAGATGGACCTTTGTTGGCAAAGTAATGTCTCTGCTTTTGAATATGCTGTCTAGGTTGGTCATAACTTTAATTCCAAGGAGTAAGCGTCTTTTCATTTCATGGCTGCAATCACCATCTGCAGTGATTTGGGAGCCCCCCAAAATAAAGTCTGACACTGTTTCCACCGTTTCCCATCTGTTTCTCATGAAGTGATGGGACCGGATGTCATGATCTTCGTTTTCTGAATGTTGAGCTTTAAGCCAACTTTTTCACTCTCCTCTTTCACTTTCATCAAGAGGCTTTTTAGTTCCTCTTCACTTTCTGCCATAAGGGTGGTGTCATCTGCATATCTGAGGTTATTGATATTTCTCCCGGCAATCTTGATTCCAGCTTGCGTTTCTTCCAGTCAAGTGTTTCTCATGATGTACTCTGCATATAAGTTAAATAGCAGGGTGACAATATACAGCCTTGACGTACTGCTTTTCCTATTTGGAACCAGTCTGTTGTTCCATGTCCAGTTCTAACTGTTGCTTCCTGACCTGCATCCAGGTTTCTCAAGAGGCAGGTCAGGTGGTCTGGTATTCCCATCTCTCTCAGAATTTTCCACAGTTTATTGTGATCCACACAGTCAAGGCTTTGGTGTAGCCAATAAAGCAGAAATAGATGTTTTTCTGGAACTCTCTTGCTTTTTCCATGATCCAGTGGATGTTGGCAATTTGATCTCTGGTTCCTCTGCCTTTTCTAAAACCAGCTTGTACATCTGGAAGTTCACGGTTCACGTATTGCTGAAGCCTGGCTTGGATAATTTTGAGCGTTACTTTACTAGCATGTGAGATGAGTGCAATTGTGCAGTAGTTTGAGCATTCCTTGGCATTGCCTTAATCTGAACCGTTCAACTTCAGCTTCTTCAGCGTTACTGGTTGGGGCATAGACTTGGATTACTGTGATATTGAATGGTTTGCCTTGGAAATGAACAGAGATCATTCTGTCATTTTTGAGATTGCATCCAAGTACTGTATTTCGGACTCTTTGTTGACCATGATGGCTACTCCATTTCTTCTAGGGGATTCCTGCCCACAGTAGTAGATATAATGGTCATATACTTCCAGGAGAAATCTAAATCCACTCCAGGTTCACCATTGGGCTGAAATGGCTTCAGTCATGTTTGCTCAAATGTCTGAGGATTTCATGCTATGTTCACACAGATGAGTTGGTCAAGAGGTCCTCTGGAGAGGAGAGAGTATACATTGACAGGTTGTGTTTCCAGTATGATTCTCTTATACCCTAGTTCTCCCAAGGTATCTATAGAGTTGAGAGGTCTAGATCAATCCCAACATTTGCTGAAATGCATATGCTTTGTTCCCTAATTAAAATCCGTGGAGTTCCTACCCATCTCTAAGGAAAAAGGCAGAACAGCAAACTCCTTGTAAAAAGAAATCTAGCTTTGGTAGTAGAAATACAGATGTCATGACACTTTACACAGTATTGTATGTGCTCATCAGTTTTGACAGGCTATGCCTGTCATAGGGCTTCCCTGGTCCTCAGCTGGTAAAGAATCTGCCTACAATCAGGAGACCCTGGTTTGATTCCTGACAATATTGTAAAATATTCTAACTTGCATCAGCCTGCCACTATTATACCTCTTCTGCCGGCATCTGATGCAATGACTAGCAGCCCCCTCCTTCCCCCCACCCAGCACCAAGAGCTTAACTATTCCTAACAGATGAGAAAACACCCAGAAAGCTGTCCATGTCTGATTTTTCACCCTTCTCCCATAAGAGAGACAGATAACCTTGAACAGGCCAATAGGACGGCTAGCATTATTCTGGTAGGAATGAGAGGGCAGAAATGTGTGATGGATAACTGAAGAAAAGGAGACAAATGGGCTGAAGAGGACTCAGAGGAGACTCGACAGCAGCATCTGGTGTGTAGAGGGCCACCATGTAGAAAGGGTGAAGCTTGGATCCATCCTAAAGAGACAGAGCTGGAGCCAGGATGAAGACACCAGCTGGAAGCATTTTCAGTTCCCAGTGACAAAGCAAAAGTCATGACTGTCCAGTGGAGTCTCCTGGGTGGGAATGAGAAAGGAGAGAAGGCATGGGCGTAATGGCTGAATATTCGTGAATTCCGTCAAGCGTTCCAAAAATACTTCTTTTGCCTTGGGCATGATGCACGATGCTAGAGATCCAACGCTGAGAAAAGATAGAAGTGGCGTGTGCCCTGGGAGGCTGATAGGGTTCTGGTCATCACACTCATAAATGGAAAACCACATTCATACTTTGAAAAAAGTCCCTTGGGCTGTTAACTAAGAGTGGTTTTAATGGGACCAGAGTGTATCCAAGATGATCAGACGGGGGCTACCCTAACAGGACATCAACTGCAAGGCCTAGAATTTTAAGATATCTTGTGATGTCTGAATCTGGTATCCACGAACCAGAATCCTTCACTCTCTTACTTAATGTAGTCAGCCTTCAATGGGCTAAATGACATTTTCAAGGCAGAAATTTAGATTTGATGTTTCTATTATCAACCCCCCGACTTTTCAGTACTTCTCATATCACTGCTTTTGTCGTCAACAGTATTGCCTTTTGGCAGGCTTCCATAGCGGCTTAGATGGTAAAGAATCTACCTGCAATGCTGGAGAGCTGAGTTCGATCCCTGGGTCAGGAAGATCCCCTAGAGAAGGAAATGGCAACCCACTCCAGTATCCTTGCCTAGAGAATCCCATGGACAGAGGAGCTTGGTGGGCTACAGTCCATGGGGTCACAAAGAGTCAGACATGACTAAGTGACTAACACACTTTCAGGAATATTATTCTAGATTCTTCGCTAGGTGAAGATAATGTGATTGTGCTTTGTAACACTTTAACTTATCAGTTAAATAATCATCAAGGAAGACTTTTTTTTATTTATACCAATGATTGTTTTTAATATTCTAGCTGCTTGCCAGATTTCATGAAAATCACAAAACAAAGGTAACCTGAGGAACAAGCTCTTTGGAAAGCCTGAAAAACTTATGAGGAACTTAAATCTTCTCAACTCTATATTTACACCATTTCCTGAGTACACTAATGAAGCTAGGCTATAGCAGCTTTCTCACAGTGTCATCCTGAAAATAAATGTGTTTAGAAAGCCTTTCAGGAAGAGTTTGGAGACGTAGAAAAGGAGTTTCTATAATTCAAAGATATTTTCTGTAAGTGTTCAGATAACAATGTCAGTAATTTTCTGAGGCTAGCTGTCAAAGCTGTGTGAGTTAATTTTATTAATCCCTGTTAATGAGTGGTCTTTATTCGTCTACAGAAGATGGGTGTGTAAAGCCCATTAGTATTTATTCTTTTATTTTCTGTGGTGATTTATTTTGTGGTTTAACTCAGTCACTACAACAAGCAAAACCATCTAAAGTGGGCTTTTTATTTTATACACACACATGTCTATGTGTACATTAAGCCTTTCTTAGGGTGGAGGGCAGGGAGGGACAGGAGAAAATTTTAAATGAAGGAACAGGATGAATGTACTAGCATCAGGAGAAAGGGATGCAAAGGTCTTAAGAAACAGTATGGTAGAACCAAGAAATTCTGTTTTTGCATAAGCTTCACCGTGGCATGACTGTAGTATTACACTTGACATTTTGACACTCAAAAACAAAAGCAACAAAAAAAAGATAAGCCAACAACCACAAAAACACAAGCATACACTACTGGGATTATTCCGCGAGGGGTTAACACTCAGTTGTGCAATGTGGATCTATGACTTAGGGAGAGCAGACTGGCGGTGCTTGGGCAAGGCTCCTGCCTTCCAGCCGTACTGTGGGAAGTTAAACATGAAGGAAATCTGGAGCCTCTGGGCTTCCCTGTTGGCTCAGACAGTAAAGAATCCTCCTGTAATGCGGGACACCTGGGTTCAATCCCTGGGTTGGGAAGATCCCCTGGAGGAGGGCACAGCAACCCGCTCCAGTATTCTTGCCTGGAGAATCTCCATGGACAGAGGAGCCTGGCAGGTTACAGTCCATGGGGTCGCAAAGAGTCGGACGTGACAGAATGACTAAGCACAGGAGCCTCTGGAACTGCAGGGTGGACCCATGAAAGGAGGACTCCCTCTTCTTAGAGATACGCTCACGCATGTACATTCATTCATCATTCATTCATTCTCAAATCTCTCTTGACTACTTCCAATGTACCAGGCTCTGTGTCAACGACCCAGCCATATTTCTATGGAATGAATGAAGTAGATGGCCCATTGAGCCCATTTCATAACTGTGGACAGAAGGCAATGAAAGGCTGCAGGATCTGATTTGTGAAGGAGCAACTGAGGCAAAACTAAAATCAAGTTCCTGGATTCCTTATTCAGTTTTGATTTGGTTTGGCTTAGAGCAATAGTTCCCAAGCCAGGAACAGTGGCTGCCAGCTCGGGGCACAGTGGGTCATGGCTGGGGACATTTTTAAGTGTCGTGACGAGGGGATGGGAGGACTACTGCATCTGATGGGTAGAGGCCAGAGATGCTGCTCAGCATCTTTCAATGCCCAGGGCACCACATATCAAGTTATGATCAGGATCAACATGTCAATAGTACTGCAGTTTAAAAACCCTGGTTGAGAGGGAGTATTTGGAAATTTCAGATGATGAGCTAGAATTTTATTTACCCTACCTAAATAATAGGGAAAAAAAGATGCCCATCTTCTAAGCTGATGTTGTCACAACTCTTTGATTCTCATAAATGAGTCTAAATCTAAGTTCTGTTTTTTAAAAAGAAGTTCTCATTTCACAGGCAGGACTTTTTTTTTAAATTCCACAGTGTGGCTACCCACTGTCACCACAAGCTGTAGCATTCTTATCTGTCAGTGGTGGCCTTTTGGTATGCAGTTACAGAATGAACAGGAGACTTTTTCGCTGTTATGTTAGTATATTCAATCCACTTGCCATTTCCCAGATGAAACTCTAGCTCTCCTGCTGTGAAGGTCACACATTTAATGAAGTGTATTTGCTGAATATTAGCAAGAATCTGCAGGTCAAGAATACTGCATTGGGAGCCAAATCAGCATCCTCACATTCAAGCAACCCCTCTTCCTTACTCAGGGAGAAATTTGTGTAAGGAGCCAACTGGAAATTCCAGCCCCTCCCGTGGTGATGTTAAAAGATATGAGAAAGAGTCACTGTGTTTGCAATGCATCTTTCATTCCCAAACGCTTGTATTCTAACACTTTGTGGGAGGTAAGCTGGAGTAAGAATTGATGTTGTTACTTCATGAACCAGTCATAGTGCAAGGCACTAAAGTACAAAGATCAAATGGCTTACGTCTACAGATTCCCTGACTGGGTCAATATTGACTTTGTGATTTATTTCCCCATCACAGTCACATCATGAGGCCAGTATTCTAAGCAGTTCCCTGGAGCTTCCCTGGGAACACTAGTGGTAAAGATCTGTCAGCCCATACAGCATTCCCAAGAGAGGCAGATTCTCAGGGTAGCTCCCCAGGTCCAGGAGATCCCTTGGAGGGGGAGTTCAGTCGCTCATTCATGTCCGACTCTTTGCGATCCCATGAATCGCAGCACGCCAGGCCTCCTTGTCCATCATCAACTCCAGGAGTTCACTCAGACTCATGGCCATCAAGTACGTGATGCCTTCCAGCCATCTCATCCTGGGTCGTCCCCTTCTCCTCCTGCCCCCAGTCCCTCCCAGCATCAGAGTCTTTTCCAATGAGTCAACTCTTCGCATCAGGTGACCAAAGTACTGGAGTTTCAGCTTTAGCATCATTCCTTCCAAAGAAATCCCAGGGCTGAGCTCCTTCAGAATGGACTGGTTGGATCTCCTTTCAGTCCAAGGGACTCTCATGAGTCTTCTCCAACACCACAGTTCAAAAGCATCAATTCTTCAGCACTCAGCCTTCTTCACAGTCCAACTCTCACATCCATACATGACTACTAGAAAAACCATAGCCTTGATGACGGACCTTTGTTGGCAAAGTAATGTCTCTGCTTTTGAATATGCTGTCTAGGTTGGTCATAACTTTTCTTCCAAGGAGTAAGCGTCTTTTAATTTCATGGCTGCAATCACCATCTGCAGTGATTTCGGAGCCCCCCAAAATAAAGTCTGACACTGTTTCCACCGTTTCCCCATCTATTTCCCATGAAGTGATGGGACCGAATGCCATGATGTTAGTTTTCTGAATGTTGAGCTTTAAGCCAACTTTTTCACTCTCCTCTTTCACTTTCATCAAGAGGCTTTTTAGTTCCTCTTCACTTTCTGCCATAAGAGTGGTCTCATCTGCATATCTGAGGTTATTGATATTTCTCCCGGCAATCTTGATTCCAGCTTGTGTTTCTTCCAGTCCAGCGTTTCTCATGATGTACTCTGCATAGAAGTTAAATAAGCAGGGTGACAATATACAGCCTTGACGTACTCCTTTTCCTATTTGGAACCAGTCTGTTGTTCCATGTCCAGTTCTAACTGTTGCTTCCTGACCTGCATCCAGATTCCTCAAGAGGCAGGTCAGGTGGTCTGGTATTCCCATCTCTCTCAGAATTTTCCACAGTTTCTTGTGGTCCACACAGTCAAAGGCTTTGGCATAGTCAATAAAGCAGAAATAGCTGTTTTTCTGGAACTCTCTTGCTTTTTCCATGATCCAGTGGATGTTGGCAATTTGATCTCTGGTTCTTCTGCCTTTTCTAAAGCCAACTTGAACATCAGGAAGTTCACAGTTCACGTATTGCTGAAGCCTGGCTTGGAGAATTTTGAGCATTACTTTACTAGCATGTGAGATGAGTGCAATTGTGTGGCAGTTTGAGCATTCTTTGGCATTGCCTTTCTTTGGGATTGGAATGAAAACTGACCTTTTCCAGTCCTGTGGCCACTGCTGAGTTTTCCAAATTTGCTGGCATGTTGAGTGAAGCACTTTCTTAGAAAATTCCATGAGCAGAGGAGCATGACAAACTACAGTCCATGGGGTCACAAAGAGTAGAACGCAGCTGAACGATGGAGCACACATAAGCAGTTCCCCAGTATGAATGTTTCTAGGTGCTATTGTCGCATAATTTAGAAAGCAAATTACAGATATGATTTACAGCTCAAATCCCCATCATCGTTTATGCAAATGTTCAACAGAGGCACTTTATGCCTGCTGAAAAATCAGGTTCAAGAATAATTGTTTTATCCATAATCATCATATCAAATAAAAATATAAACCAAAAGATCTTCATTTATTTCAAAGCATGCTGTGTAGTTTTCTCTAAATGATAAAATGAAAAACTTTGGTCTTCAAAAATCTAATGAAGTCTTCTCAGACTTTGCATCAACACATTGCACTCCAGTGTTGAATTAAGTCTGACGTATATATTTACTTTGGGTAAAAAAACTGTTTGAGTTTCTAAGTCTGTTCTCTCAGACAGACATGGACATGTGTATCTTTCCTTCTCAAAGCTGTACAGCTGTGTGCAGTGCACACAAGTACTTCCAAGTGTTTCACAGCAAAGTGATATTAGACAGTGATGTATAGGGAAGAGTACACAGTGATGTATAGGGAAGAGCAGTACTCTGTAAAAAGTATGTGTGATGAAACCAAAAAGGGAAAAAGTAGAGCAAAAGTCACTTTGCTGACATTAAGATAGTTTATATTTCAGTGCCCTCAGTCACCACATCATGTCTAGAGGAGGTTCAACATCAAACAAACCAAATGGAACCCGGACCACAATTTGAGAGTCTGGAAAGAGACTTGGATCCCTGGGCTCATCCTATATAAGGAGGAAGCAGAAAGTACTAGCATCAACTGGAAACAGCTAAAACCTGGAGGAAGTTCAAATATGGCTCCAGGTCTTTGATAACTAAGAGTTGATTTAGACCCCATGCTCACCCCATGCTACTGCACAATTGTAGTCATCTCACATGCTAGTAAAGCAGTGCTCAAAATTCTCCAAGCCAGGCTTCAACTGTACATGAACTGAGAACTTCCAGATGTTCAAGCTGGATTTGGAAAAGGCAGAGGAACCAAAGATCAAATTGCCAACATCCACTGGAGCATCGAAAAAGCTAGAGAATTCTAGAAAGAACATCTACTTCTGCTTCATTGACTACGATAAAGCCTTTACTGTGTGGATCACAACAAACTGTGGAATATCCTTCAAGAGATGGGAATACCAGACATATCTTACCTGCCTCCCAGGAAATCTGTATGCAGGTCACAAAGCAACAATTAGAACTGGATATGGAAAAATGGACTGGTTCCAAAATGGGAAAGGATTACTCAAGGCTGTATATTATCAACCTGCTTATTTAACTTATATGCATAAAATATAGGGCTGGATGAGGCACAAGCTGGAATCAAGATTGCCAGGAAAAATATCAGCAACCTCAAATATGCAGATAATACCACCCTCATGGCAGAAAGCAAAGAAGAACTAAAGAGACTCTTGATGAAAGTGAAAGAGGAGAGTGAAAAAGCTGGCTTAAAACTCCAAAAGCACCGCAGATGGTGACTGGTGCCTGCAGCCATGAAATTAAAAGATGCTTGCTCCTTGGAAGAAAAGCTATGACCAACCTAGACAGCATATTAAAAAGCAGAGACATTCCTTTATCAACAAAAGTCCATCTAGTCAAAGCTATGGTTTTTCCAGTAGTCATGTATGGATGTGAAATTCAGACCAAAAAGAGAGCTGAGCTCCAAAGAATTGATGCCTTCAAACTGTGGTGCTGGAGAAGACTCTTGAGAGTCCCTTGGCTTGCAAGGAGATCAAACCAGTCAATCCTAAAGGAAATCAATCCTGAATACTTTCTGAGAAGACTGATGGTGAAGCTCCAATACTTTGGCTGATGGGAAAAACTGACTTCTTAGAAAAGACTCTGATACTGGGAAAGATTGAAGGCAGGAGGAGAAGGGAACGATAGAGAATGAGATGGTTGGATGGCATCATCGGCTCAATGGACACGAGTTTGGGTAAACTCCGGGAGCTGGTGATAGACAGGGAGGCTTGGCATGCTGCATTCCATGGGGTTGCAAAGAGTCAGACACGACTGAGCGACTGAACTGAACTGAACTGAAGATGATGGGATTACAGAAGTGTTACTGATGTGGAACTGAATCTAAGCATTTACTGAGCAGCACAAACATTGGCTGAGCACCTGCAAGCATTTATCGAGAGCCCAGTCTCTTCCTGGTATCCTTTTATACACTAAGTATGCAGAGAGGAAGATGCACAACCCCTGTCGTCCTCTCACAGAGGCTCACAGTCCACTGGGGAGAGTGAGGTGTAAAGCAATAGCTACGGAGCAGAACCAGGGAAGAAAGGTGTATTCAGAAAGGGAGGCAGCAAAGATGAAGGACTGCAGACTCAGCCTAGAAAATGGGTGCTGCTAAATTTCTCAAGGATGACAAAAAGTACAGTACTTGGATAGGGAAGTGCTCAGAGAGAAAAGAGATATCCAGGCACAAAGCATCTAAGTCAATTTCACAACAGTTTATGGAGGACTCTTCAGGAAGAAGGCTGTGCAAAGCGTGGAACAAATGAAGGGAGGTGCTGTCTCTAGGGAACTTTCTATCCCATGCTTCAAAGTATCATATATGTGTGGAACTCCTTGAGATTACAAGCATGGGAAATGTACACTAATTATCCTTGCTTTCAACTCACTGCCTTTTATCTCCTATTACACCTGTAGATGTGGTTACAAATCCTGCCAAATGTGAAAGAAATCTCCCAAAAAAGATAAAACAGTGATCTCAATAGATACAAAACCAAATGATATGCAGAAGTACAAGATGAAATTCAGTTGATGATCACAGACATAAGGGAAAAAAAGCTTAATTTCGTGAGTAATTAGAATATACACTTAAAGTGAAGTAACCTTCTGTTTATTCTGTTGCCATACATTTTACAAAGTGTTAATGTCTTAACCTGAGTAGATGCTGATGACCTTGTATGCTCACATGTGGCACTTGGACTATATATCTTTAGCTTCTTGATTCCCAAAGAAAGAGGGGTCAGTGGAACTTAATTCTGAAAGATGTTCACTTCAGCGTTATTTATATAATAAAATATGGAAGCAAACTGAATTTTCATTATTAGTGGGAGATTAAGTTATGCTAACAATATTAACTTATGCTTTATTATTTAAATAGGTTATAGCTTTATAATTAAAATTTGTCATTATAAAATTTCTTGCCACATGGAAATATTTTCAATATGATTACTAAAACAGATTAGTAATGGTTTGTACTGTATCATTTATACCATATAAAAGACTTATGTATCTAGAGGGGAATACAAAAAAAATAACAGCTAATATTATATAAAGGGTTTATGGTATCTTGAGTCCCCAGACTTCCAGTTAATAATTTTTTTAGCAATGTTAGCAAGATGGAGGAGTTTGAGTCATTTAATAAATCCCATAGTAATGGGAAAATATACAAAAGCACTTTGAAAATCCAGTCTTGGGTATGTGTAGAGCCTCTGCGTATGTTCTTAGTTGCTTCAGAGCATCCGTCATGTCCAACTCTGTGAGACCTTATAGACAGCAGCCCACCAGGCTCCTCCATCCCAGGGATTCTCCAGGCAAGAATACTGGAGTGGGTTGCCATTTCCTTCTCCAATGCATGAAGGTAAAAAGTGAAAGTGAAGTCGCTGAGCCACTGTGGAGAGCCCTTGAAGAGCCTCTGTTAAGGTGAAAAATATACAAGCATATGATACTAAGAAGCAAATTGTTATAGGGAAGACCAAATCTGACTCCTTATTGGATGTGTTTCTTTTACTTCAACCTTTGTATTCTATTGCTTTTGCTACAGCTGTTGCCGATAGCCTGAAATATACAAGATAGCTCATTCTCACAATGTTCTGCCCTTTAAAGGTGTAGTACTTTTTCATTTATATAGAGATAAAAAGTTGCACAACAGTGAAAAGCATTTGTTTTGTTGAAAGTTTATAAGAACATCGTGACAGATGTAAGAACAAAGGATTCTGACACCAAGAAGTCTGCAACAACCAACCCCCGCTTTTAATACAAAAGAAACCTGAATTCTAACTCAGGGAAGATGGTTCTTTGGCACAGTAGTCCACCATCTTCTTGACCTGCTCACTTTATGGATAAAGTTGCTATTCTTACCCTCAACCATGCATTTCTTGATTTATTGGCCTGCTGTGTGGTGAGCAGTATAAGCTTGGATTCAGTAACAAAGTTATCATTTTGCAGGGAGGGCATATTCATTACAAATTCTGTCTTGAGTGGAGTTGCAAATTGTCATTAAAGTACCTTATCTTCCTTATTAGTTTGAGTATAATGACAGAACATGGTCATCTAAATTATCCATTTACCTCATAAGTGGAATAAAAACTCTTTTTCAGGGAGCCCAAGATGTCAGGAGGCAGAGTCAGGCTGCAGATTGATTCGGTAGCTAGAACATTTCCACCAAAGCATTTGGCTTGTAAGATGTCTAAGTAGATTAATTGAAGTAGAAATGCATTATTTATTATTTAACACTTAGTGAAAGCAATCAGTGAGCTAGGTTTAATAATGATTTCTTTTAGACACTCACCGATGAATAAGAATTAGGTAAGCATAACCAAATCATTATCTAGGTTTATCAAGTTTCAAAATCAGAACGCTTTTTGTGAAGAGGCAATTATGATCTTCCTTTGAACACAGAGAAAGATAGGCCTTATGTTACATATGGAAATTCTGAGAATTAGACCTGTAGATAAGGAATGGGAGGGGATTCTACAATGTCAATGGAGGTCTTTTTCAATCATTGGTATGTTTCTGATTCCTGCAGGTAAATCTAGGAGACAGATCACAGGAACACATGAACTGACCTCAGAACACTTGATGGTGACTACTAATTATTTTGGAATTAGTAGTTTTAATTTCAGAAATTTTTTATGTTAGAATTATTTGAAGGAAGACTTCTCCTCCTATTTCAGATGTGCACTTTGCTGTAAAAGCTAAATTTACAAAGTCTGACCTAAATCCAGATAAGGAAGAGCTGATCTTCTGCCTGGACAGAGGCAGTATTATCACTTCCTGGATGCCTACTGGTCCTTCTGCACGTGCTTCTCTGGCCCATGAGTTGCACCATATTTCTGAAGTGATTTCACCCAGTACAGACTGATCTAAAAGGCTTCTTTTCCAATGGAGGACAACCTGTCACTGGGAAAGTGCTAATCTGTGGCTTCTGGCTTTGAGAGTTTAGGTAGAAGATGCAAATGATTAACTATTCCCCTACCCTTCCCCTCTGAAGCTGGTTTCATCATGACCTCACCATGACATGATAATGAAGTTTAATGTTTCATGATTTGGGGCAAATCTTTCTGGAATTCACCCTCTCTGTGGTAAGTGACACCTATCACAGGGAGACACTGTGTTGCTTTCTCCACAAGGAGGTATAGAGTGTCTACTCTATACTTCTCTTTAAAACAAAAAAAAAAATTATTGTGGTAAGAACATTTATCATTGTGACCCTCAAACTTTCTTTTTGTTTTAATTAGGGTATAATTGCTTTACAATGTTGCATTTGTTTCTGCTGTAAAAGGAAGTGAATTAGCTATATGTACAAATATAGCTCCCTCCTGGGCCTCCCATTCTCCCATCCCATTCCTCTTTCTTTTTAAAGTCGCTCGGTCAAGTCTGAGTCTTTGCAACCCCATGGACTGCAGCACGCCAGGCTTCCCTGTCGATCACCAACTCCAGGAGCTTGCTCAAACTCATGTCCATTGAGTCAGTGATGCCATCCAATCATCTCATTCTCTGTCATCTCCTTCTCCTCCTGCCTTCAATCTTTCCCAGCATCAAGGTCTTTTCCAATGAGTCAGCTCTTCACATCAAGTGGCCGAAGAATTGGAGCTGCTTGACCTGCATACAGATTTCCCAGGAGGCAGGTGTGGTGGTCTGGTATTCCCACCTCTTGAATAATTTTCCACAGTTTGTTGTGATCCACACAGTCAAAGGCTTTGCCTTTGCTTTTTCTATGATCCAGCAGATGTTGGCAATTTGATCTCTGGCTCCTCTACCTTTTCTAAATCCAACTTGAATATCTGGAAGTTCTTGGTTCGCATACTGTTGAAGCCTAGCTTGGAGAATTTTGAGCATCAGTTTACTAGCGTGTGAGATGAGTACAACTGTGCAGTAGTTTGAGCATTATTTGGCATTGCCTTTCTTTGGGATTAGAATGAAAATTGACCTTTTCCAGTCCTGTGGCCACTGCTGAGTTTTCCAAATTTGCTGCCATATTGAGTGCAGCACTTTCACAACATCATCTTTTAGGATATGAAATAGCTCCTCTGGAATTCCATCAGCTCCACTATCTTTGTTCAGAGTTATGCTTCCTAAGGCCCACTTGACTTCACATTCCAGGATGTCTGGCTCTAGGTGAATCACACCATCATGGTTGTTTGGGTCATTAATATCTTTTTTGTATAGTTCTTCTGTGTATTCTTGCCCCCTATTCTAGGTTAATCACATCATCATGGTTATCTGAGTCATTGATATATATATTTTTTGTATAGTTCTGTGTATTCTTGCCACCTCTTCTTAATATCTTCTGCTTCTCTTAGGTCCATACCGTTTCTGTCCTTTATTGTGTCCATCATTGCATGAAATGTTCCCTTGGTATCTCTAATTTTCTTGAAGAGAGCCCTAGTCTTTCCCATTCTGTTGTTTTCCTCTATTTCTTTGCACTGATTGCTGAGGAAGGCTTTCTTATCTCTCCTTGCTATTCTTTGGAACTCTGCATTCAAATGGGTATATCTTTCCTTTTCTCCTTTGCCTTTCACTTCTCTTATTTTCTCATCTATTTGTAAGGCCTCCTCAGACAACCATTTGCCTATTTGCATTTCTTTTTCTTCGGAATGATCTTGATCACTGCCTCCTGTACAATGTCACGAGCCTCCATCCGTAGTCCTTCAGGCACTCTATCAGATCTAATCCCTTGAATCTATGTGTCACTTCCACTGTATAATCGTAAGGGATTTGATTTAGGTCATACCTGAATGGTCTAGTGATTTCCCCTACTTTCTTCAATTTAATAATCATATATGCATTAATATACAATATTTGTTTTTCTCCTTATGATTTAACTTCATTCTGTATGATCTACTCTATGTCCATCCATATCTCTACAAATGAGCCAATTTAATTCACTTTTATGGTTGAGTGATA
Organism: Capra hircus; assembly: GCF_001704415.2. NCBI lineage: Eukaryota > Metazoa > Chordata > Mammalia > Artiodactyla > Bovidae > Capra > Capra hircus. The sequence continues at coordinate 147,522,593 of NC_030808.1, forward strand.
TTCTATCATATATATGTACCACGTCTTCTCTATCCATTAACTGCACAATACAGGACTGTTACCTATAAGCACTGTGTTGTACAGCAGCTCTTTAGCACTTATTCATCTAACACAACTGACATTTTATACCCACGTTTAAGTGACTCCTTGCTTGCCCTCCCCTCAGCCTTGGCAACCATTGATTTCTAACTTTGCTTCTGTGAGCTTGACTGTTTCAGATGCCTCATATAAACAGGATCATACAACATTTGTCCTGTGACTGGCTTAGTTCTCTTAGAATGTCATAAGGCTCATCCATGTTATTGCATATGGCAATAGTTCCTTCCCCTTTAAGGCTAAACAGTATTCCATTGTATACGTATATCACGTTTGTGCTTTCCATCCATTCGCCAGTGGACGCTGAGGTTGTCTTCACGTACTGGCTATTGTGAGTAGCGCTGCCATGAATGCAAAAATATAGATATCTCTTTGATATCCTAATTTCTATTCTTTTGAATTAATACTCAGAAGTGGGATTTTTTAAATCATTTGACAGTTCTGGTTTTATGTTTTTTATTTTTGTTTACCCCACACAGACTTTCCCAACACTTGCATCTAACTTCAGATTTCTACTATAGAATCCAACATCCACCCACCCCACTCATTTCCAGTGCCACCAATTTCTGTTCCTTTCTGACAATTTCTAAGTATTTCATGAATTAGTTTTGTTTTTGTTCTTTTGGGTTTGTGTGTGTGTGTGTGTGTGTGTGTGTGTGTGTGTGTGGCATGTTTATGAGTGTGAGTATGTTGTAGTTGCTGCTGATGGGTGGAATTGAAATTACTATGCAACTGCCAGCAGTGACTTCAGTGGGAGGAATAGTAGTTGAACTCTAAAAGGTTAGCACTGAACTTCTGAGTGGTTTAAGAGACCACATTTTACAAACAACAGATTTCTTAACAGCTAGCACAGCAAGAGATTCAAGTTTGGGATTCCCATGCTTTCCATGTTTACTTATTTCATTGTTTTGGTTTTATTATTATTAAATAATAAGTAATATAATTTCACTTTACATGTAGAGATTTGAATACTTATTTTTTCACAAGATTTCATCTCTTAATAAAATCCTAAGATTTAGCCCAAAGCGGCACATATATCTAAGTGAGCACATTGAAGGCAACATCAGAAGGAACACAGACTTTTGATTACAATCTGTAGTTTAAACTATTGCTGAGTGCCAAGGATATTAAATTTAAAATACAATTTCATCATACAAATAGTTTGAGTCGTGTGAAATTCATTTAGCCATTTCTCAAGCACTTTCTGGTGATGCTGTCTCATAAATGTGCTCTTGAAAATCTCTTCTCTGCAGTACACATTTTTAATTCCCTCTTCCTGATATTTTTATGCTAACCATTGACCTTGGCATTATTTGCAAATGAGGTGAAGTTCATTCAGATATACAGCTCAGGGGCAATAGAGAACACACATTTCTGCAGAGCAAAGTTAGGGGGCAGCAGACATGGGAAAGCAGAAGGTGAGTCTGATCTCAGCTCCCCGAGTGACGATCTCCACTGACCTCCATCTCTCCTCAACTCCCCAGCTTGCTGTATCAGCTTAGCCATCGGGGACACCCCTTAGCTCTTCCTTTGAGATACAGTGTGCAGCCCGACTGATCTCTGAGCTTCCTCTATGTCTTCCTCACATCCCTGGTATTTCTGTGATATGGAGTGTGTACTTATTACTACTCTGACAATGGATGCCAGTAAAGGAAATTGTACAGCCTTTGAGAGTAAGTTCCCTACCTCTTTATCCTGTGCCAAATCACTGAGTTGAGTTTTAAAAAAATGAAGGAGTCCTGAAACATGTGTGGTAGGCTGGTCTTGCCTCCCAGGGTGAAAATATTTGAAAGCATTACTCTATGTGAAACAGGTTTGCTGAAGAGCCCATGCGAAGGAACTTGAGAAGAACCTGCTCTCTGATCACTGTGCTTCCTCTAATTGCCATATGTCGTAAATATAAAGAGGTGATGAATTTATGGAACTTTGGTTACACATTTTTCCCATAAACTGCTGGAACTTAAACACTGAGGACTGCAAATGCTGTGTTCTCACTCAAATCCACAAAAGTGGACTGACTGTGGGGCCAGGTTGCAGATATGGGTTTTGGAAGTCTTTTTTTTTTTTTCTGAAAGAAAATGATAGCAGGGCAGTGGAATAACTGAAGGCAAGGTAAGCAATAAAACTAACAACAACAAAAACCCATGCTTAAAAGGCTGATCACTTTTTGTTTTATTTATTATATTTAAGAAATCCCTAGAACTTTTCCCAAAAGACCACATTTACTTAAAATTAGATTTGTGTGTGTGTGTGTATCAAATTGCCTTTTTCTCTCTTCAAAGAACAAATGAATGAAAACACAAGAATTTCTCTGACAGTGGGAATCAGTACATGAGGGAACTGCCACGAAAATACAAAGCTGTGATTGGTATGTTGACAGCCAGCTTTAGTTAAGGTGATAACAGGGAAGCTGCCCTTCTGCTATTAGCGATCACATTACATGGCAGAGGCTTGACATGTAAGGACTCTTGGAAGTCACTGTCAAAGAGTGATTATCATAGCAGACACCCTCTCTTATTGGATATCATGCATGGATGGGAGGAGGAAAGAAGTAGAAAGAGCACATAGGTGAGAATGGATGATGATGAGTTAATCACAGTGGCCCAGAAAGAACTCAGCATGCAGACAGAAGCTGCCAGAGTGCCCTGGACCCTGTTTATTCTCCTTTACCAAAGTTCCAGGCATAGACTGGAGTCATGGAAAAGACGTGGGTCTTACAGACACATTCCCCTTCCCCTGGGGGCAGACATCAGCATTTCCAGACACAGTGTGACCTCTCCTTTAAGATAGGGTTGGCTGTTTGTACCATAGGCCTTGTCATTTTCTGTGAGATTTTTGGTCCCCACAAAAAGGCATAGAGAATCTACAGGGCTGTCTCTCCTGGGCATCAGTCTTTTGATGCAAAACTTTTCCCTGATGGAAAAACAACTTGTGATCGTTGTGCACTCAGAGTAGATCCAAGCTGACCAGCTCTTCACAGTCACTGTGTGATTCCGTCCCTGGTGACCACATACCTAATATCATTTCTTACAGGAGACCTAGCAATGTGTCAGCACACGCTGGCAAAGTCATGCTCACAATTCTCCTAGCCGGGCTTCAGCAATACGTGAACCAGGAACTTCCTGATGTTCAAGCTGGATTTAGAAAAGCAGAGGAGCCAGAGATCAAATTGCCAACATCCGCTGGATCATCGAAAAAGCAAGAGAGTTCCAGAAAAACAGCTATTTTTGCTTTATTGACTATGTCAAAGCCTTTGACTGTGTGGATCACAATAAACTGTGGAAAATTCTGAAAGAGATGGGAATACAAGACCACCTGACCTGCATCTTGAGAAACCTATAAGCAGGTCAACAAGCAGCAGTTAGAACTGGACATGGAACAACAGACTGGTTCCAAATAGGAAAAGGAGTACATCAAGGCTGTATATTGTCACCCTGCTTATTTAACTTATATGCAGAGTACATCATGAGAAACGCTGGGCTGGGCTGGAAGAAGCACACACTGGAATCAAGATTGCTGGGAAAAATATCAATAATTTCAGATATGCAGGTGACACCACCCTTATGGCAGAAAGTGAAGAGGAACTAAAAAGCCTCTTGATGAAAGTGAAAGAGGAGAGTGAAAAAGTTGGCTTAAAGCTCAACATTCAGAAAACTAACATCATGGCATCTGGTCCCATCACTTCATGGGAAATGGATGGGGAAACAGTGGAAACAGTGTCAACAGTGTCAGACTTTATTTTGGGGGGCTCCGAAATCACTACAGATGTTGATTGCAGCCATGAAATTAAAAGATGCTACTCCTTGGAAGGAAAGTTATGACCAACCTAGACAGAATATTCAAAAGCAGAGACATTACTTTGCCAACAAACATCCATCTAGTCAAGGCTATGGTTTTTCCAGTAGTCATGTATGGATGTGAGAGTTGGACTGTGAAGAAAGCTGAGCACCGAAGAATTGATGCTTTTGAACTATGGTGTTGGAGAAGACTCTTGAGAGTCCCTTGGACTGCAAGGGGATCCATCCAGTCCATCCTAAAAGAGATCAGTCCTGGGTATTCATTGGAAGGACTGATGCTAAATCTGAAACTCCAATACTTTGGCCACCTCATGCGAAGAATTAATTCATTGGAAAAGACTCTGATGCTGGGAGGGATTGGGGGCAGGAGGAGAAGGGGACGACCAAGGATGAGATGGCTGGATGGCATCACGGACTCGATGGACGCGAGTGTGAGTGACCTCCAGGAGTTGGTGATAGACGGGGAGGCCTGGCCTGCTGCAATTCATGGGGCCGCAAAGAGTCGGACACGACTGAGCGACTGAACTGAACTGCACTGAGTGATGTGACGAGCTGAGTCACAGCACTCTGGGAAGAGTAGGGAGGATAGAAGCTATTAACTGACAAAGGGAGATCTTTCAGTAATTTAAATGAACAGTGCTTTCAGGAACCAGAAGAGAGGAAAGGATTGAATTGTATATTGGACTCCAAATGGTGTGTTCTCACAGAAACCTACAAAAGTGGGGGCTGTCTGTGGCACCAGCATGTAGGGATGAGTTTTGGAAGTCCCTTTTTTTCTGGGAGAAAATGATGGCATGACAGGGGAATAACTGGAGACAGATAAGAAAAAAAAAAAAAAAAAAAACAGCAGTGATAAAAGGCCATGTCTTTGAAAGTTGAATGTTTAACTATTTTTTTAATTAAAAAAATGGCTAATTTTTAAAATTCACTACACAGCCACAACAAAATGTAGAAATGAAACTATGGGCATTCTTAAAGGATTGAAAGACTAGATAGAATCTAACTAAAACCAACACAAGTGGAGAAATGCTTGACTGAATGTTTATTCTTAATATGCAAACATTAAGGATGGCTAAATAGGAAAAGAAGTACATCAAGGCTGTATATTGTCACCCTGCTTATTTAACTTCTATGCAGAGTACATCATGAGAAACGCTGGGCTGGGCTGGAAGAAGCACAAGCTGGAATCAAGATTGCTGGGAGAAATATCAATCACCTCAGATATGCAGATGACACCACCCTTATGGCAGAAAGTGAAGAGGAACTAAAAAGCCTCTTGATGAGAGTGAAACAGGAGTGTGAAAAAGTTGGCTTAAAGCTCAATATTCAGAAAACGAAGATCATGGCATCTGGTCCCATCACTTCATGGGAAATAGATGGGGAAACAGTGGAAACAGTGTCAGACTTAATTTTTTTGGGCTCCCAAATCACTGCAGATGGTGACTGCAGCATTAAATTAAAAGACACTTACTCCTTGGAAGGAAAGTTATGATCAACCTAGATAGCATATTCAAAAGCAGAGACATTACTTTGCCGACTAAGGTCCGTCTAGTCAAGGCTATGGTTTTTCCAGTAGTCATGTATGGATGTGAGAGTTGGACTGTGAAGAAGGCTGAATTCTGAAGAATTGATGCTTTTGAACTGTGGTGTTGGAGAAGACTCTTGAGAGTCCTTTTGTCTGCAAGCAGATCCAACCAGTCCATCCTAAAGGAGATCAGTCCAGGATGTTCTTTGGAAGGACTGATGCTAAAGCCAAACTCCAGTACTTTGGCCACCTCATGAGAAAAGTTGACTCATTGGAAAAGACTCTGATGCTGGGAGGGACTTGGGGCAGGAGGAGAAGAGGACAACAGAGGATGAGATGGCTGGAAGGCATCAACGACTCAATGGACGTGAGTTTGAGTGACCTCCGGGAGTTGGTGATGGACAGGGAGGCCTGGCGTGCTGCAATTCATGGGGTCACAAAGAGTCAGACACGACTGAGCGACTGAACTGACTGAAGCTCCAAAAATCATTAAGTAACTAAGAAATGGTTTTCCGTTTACTTAAAGAGGTTGATTAAATATATGTTATGTATTAAGAATGCTGAGCTTGCTTTGATCCTCAAAGCTTTGGAGGTAAACCTATTTTCAAGTGTTGCTGGATTTAGCAGATAAAAATACAGAATGGCCAGTTAATCAATGCATTTCTGATAAACAATGAATATTATTTTAGTCTTTGAGACACAACTATAAAAAAAACATTATTTGTCATTTATCTAAAATGTATGGATGATTACTTTGGTGCTATAATATTAGTCAAACTTTTCTCAAGCATTATTTGGTTATACTCTTCAGAGTACATATATACAAGTGGCTTATGTATATATTATATATATATAATTGGAATAAACCCAGCTTCATGGAAGCATTGAGACATTTCTAAGGTGGCTTGTATGCTTAGGAATCTTTGTCATTCTTTTTCTTCCTAACTCTCAAAGTTATCCTAAATGGATGCTTGGAGAGACCTTTCTGGTTTGTTCAAGAATTGCGCTTAAGTGACCTTGCACATTTGAAAGTGAAATGTGACAGACTGGTCTGGGTTTAATACATCCAGAGACAGGCCCAAGCCTCTGGCTTAAAATAAAACCGTGAGCACAAAAATATGGCATAATCAAAACACAGTCAGTTTAAAAGGCTGACAACTGCAAAACCTGGACAAGCCAACGTCAACACCAGATCCCCAATCTTCATTTTTTCAAGCCTCTCAAAAAAGGTAATCTTTTAAAATTCAATTGATATTCATGTTGCATTAACATGGTAGACATTGCTTTTTCTCTCTTATCCTTTAAAACCACATGAAACCAGATGATATAGATTCTATTATTATTCCAATGCTAATGAAGAGAAAAAAAAAAAAAAGCAGAGACATTACTTTGCTGACAAAGGTCCATCTAGTCAAAGTTATGGTTTTTCCAGCAGTCATGTGTGGATGTGAGAGTTGGACTATAAGGAAAGCTGAGCGCTGAAGAACTGATGCTTTTGAACTGTGGTGTTGGAGAAGACTCTTGAGAGTGCCTTGGACTGTAAGATCAAACCAGTCAATCCTAAAGGAATTCAGCCCTGAATATTCATTGGAAGGACAGATACTGAAGGAAGCTCCAATACTTTGGCTATTTGAAAATACCCTGATGCTGGGAATGATTGAAGACAAGAGGAGAAGGGGACAACAGAGGATGAGATGGCTGGATGGTGTTATCGACTCAATGGATGTGAGTTTGAGCAAGCTCTAGGAGTTGATGATGGACAGGGAAGCCTGGTGTGCTGCAGTCCACGGGGTCACAAAGAGCTGGACATGACTGAGCGACTGAATTGAACTGAATGAAGAGAAACAGGAGCAGAGGGGTTAGAAGCCATCCCAAGGTCACACAGCTAGTAATGGGTGATGTAAGGATTCTAACCCAGGCAGGCTGGCCCATGTTCTGAACCACTAAGCCCTGGTGCCAATCCCCATCCCACCCCCACCATTTCCACCTGCGGCACAGTTTTGGAAACAGATCAAGAATCCTCTGCAGACAGGTAAGAGAAAAGTGAAAGTGAAGTCGCTCAGTCGTGTCTGACTCTTTGCAACCCCATGGACTATAGCCTACCAGGCTCCTCTGTCCATGGAATTTTTCAGACAAGAATACTGGAGTGGGTTGCCATTTCTTTCTCCAGGAGATCTTCCTGACTCAGAGATTGGACCCCAGTCTCCCACATTGTAGGCAGATACTTTACCATCTGAGTCACCAGGGAAGTCCACGAGAGAGAAAACAAGTGACGAATTCAGTATTTCCAAGACTGCTTTAGGAGCATCCTCTCGTTTGGATCTTAAGGTACCTGAATGTGGTAGGAAGGGCAGGTATTACGTACTGTTACTGCCATTTTTGTAAATAAGAAGTCTAAGAGCAGAGATAAGACACATCATGGGCCCAATATTAGTGAGTCGGTGATGCTGTGTATCCTAATTGAAATGCCATTCTCTTTCCACTCGACCCATGTTCACTACAGACATTAACATGTAATCTAGAAAATGTTGAAAGCAGTTATTTTTGCTGTAACTTAAAATCTGGATGTTTGAATGCAGGCAGGTCCTTCAATCTGGGATTACAGGAGAGAGAGGCAGGCTTCTGCTTGGTGAAGGGACATCCCAAGAAAGGGAAACTACCACTCTCGTTTTTTCTCACTGATTTGAGGGTGGCTTCAAGGTTGTACCAGAATGGGGAGCCTAAGTATCATTCCAGAGGAAATCCCTAACTGGGAAACTGTGATACCAAGTGCAGTAATAAACAAATTGCTAAGACCATGCCTCTGCCAATTGGAGGAATTGTACCACTAGAACTCTGCTCATTTTTAAGGTGCTGATCAGTAGCGTAAAGGTGATTATACTTGGATACACCAAAATTTAGAATGTTTGGACACCTCATCTTCCAAAAGTCAGTTGTCTAAACACCAGATTTTACTGCTGGGAAATTGCTGTGGTCTGGTATCAAGTACCAAGATGATGAGGGATTTAGATCTAAAGCAAAAATTAGAGAACTTGTAAGTAGAAAAAGACATTGGTATTTACAATGTATGTTCTAGAGAAACAGCAGTAATGAGTGACTTTTCAGAGCAGAAGTGGAAATAGGCTGTGAAAATAGCTAGCTTTGTTTAACTCAGAGAGAGTCTCTGTCTGTAGAACCCTAAGGAACCGTGGGCAGCCAGGCCAGTCGCTGCTATGATCTTTGGAGATGTCGGTGCAGGCAACATGCCTGCTAATGAGACCTCAGAAGTGTCTGATCATCTCCTCTAATTGCTCTAAATAATTGGAGGACTGCATGGCCTAGCCTCTCCTTGCCAAAGATGGCCAATTCAAGTATGCAAATTTAAAATTATTTGAATATTGCTCTAATTGGAGTCTGGGTTACCCATTATTTGCAGAAGAACAAAACAATATGCCTAAAGAAATAAAATAAAACCCACTGACTATCAAATCCTTCATTTTAAGCTTCACTGAACTCCCCAAATTACCCACAGGCAGTCTTGACAGGGACCACTTTACAAGGGAGTTGATGACCCCTAATTAAAACACCAGGAACTTCTAGTTATGTTAATATTTGAAATTGAAATTGGTTTGACCTATGCAATTCCATAACACACCACCAAGTTAATCTCGAATCCAGGCACCTGATAGTTGGCAAAATGCCCAATAAATATATTGCAAAGATACACGTTCCAACTCCCTCCTCCCTGTGTAGATACCACTGCTGCTGCTGCTGCTGCTAAGTCGCTTCGGTCGTGTCCGACTCTGTGCAACCCCATAGACGGCAGCCCACCAGGCTCCCCCGTCCCTGGGATTCTCCAGGCAAGAGTACTGGAGTGGGTTGCTATGTCCTTCTCCAGTGCATGAAAGTGAAAAGTGAAAAGTGAAAGTGAAGTCACTCAGTCGTGTCCAGCTCTTCGCGACTCCATGGACTGCAGCCCACCAGGCTCCTCCACCCATGGGATTTTCCAGGCAAGAGTACTGGAGTGGAGTGCCATTGCCTTCTCCGAATTACACTATGGAATGGCAAATCTAGGATGTCATACCTGATGACCTGGTTTTCTGCAGAAACTTTACCCCAGAAAAGATGCTGGAAAAGGGTCACTGCTTCTTTTCCCATTAGGAGTTGGGTTCCGCAGTGCAGCACACCTTCCATTCAGCCTCTCTTAACTGAAGTTGCTGCTTAATCTCTCTTGGCTCATCCTTCCAACATATTGTCGCCTTTTGAAATGCATCTCATCTTCTCTTCCCGCCCCCCCCCATGCTAGCCTTCATCCTTCCCTGTGCTCAGGACACTTTTCCTTGACTAACCTTCCTGATAGTGACTTTGAGGTTTATATTTGCATTTTTAACCATTTATATTTGCCGTACCCACTTTCATTTTCACCCAGTAACACCCAGTTTCATTTTACCATAACTTTCTGGATGAAGTTACAAAATCTTGCTTCTCTTTTAATGTATGTTGAGTCCATCTCTTAACTTATATCCCATATTCCCTAGTCTCAGAAAAAAATGTAAACCCCTAGACTCTTCTTCACCATATTTTTTGTTATCTTTCTTCCCTTCTCATCCCTGCCAAATTCTTAAAAGTGCAGTGGTCACCTCCTGCCATTTTACTTCCTCTCTACCCAAATGTTCCTTGACCTTTATAATCTGTTCTTCAGCTTTATCCTAGAGATGAGTTTTCTGTAGAAATTAGATGTTAAGGAACTCATACTTTAGACTCAGATACCAAGAGTTGGAACTCCAATTCTTCCAAAGGCTAATGATGTTGAATTTGTTTATCCTATCTACTTATCTTTCTTCATCTTAACATACAATAGAAGAATACCGATGTTTTATTGGTATTTATTACAATAATACAATAAGTGGTTGCAACAATTCAGTAACATGGTCCTTAATGCCATAGTGGTCTCATCTTGAGTGATCAGGGATACTGGATATTGTGCTGAGTGTTGTGTGTTTCCATTGTTGTTTTCATGCTCAGAGGCAAAATAACAATTTTCATCTACTTTAACTTCTCTGCACCATCTGTTTCAAAATGGTTTCAATTGTTTCGGTTTTGTTCTTTCTCCTCTCCCATAACTCATCTATTCCTGCGCTTATCTCTGACGATTTCTCTTCTGTCTTGGGTGGATCCAACTCCTCCCCTAGGATGTAGATGGTCTTCAGGACTCTGCTGTCAGCTGACTCCCGCCCTTCCTAATCCACTCTCCCTTGTGATTTCCCCATGACCAGGACTCACATCATCACTGTTATGCCCATGAGTCACTCCCAAATGTGGAGGCCAGTATCAGCCTTTCCCATAAATTATCTGCTGAATAGTTCCTGATGCATCAGTGTATATCACAAACACATTAAATCTCACACATTAAAATCCAAGTATCCTTTCCTTCCCATCCCACAAAGCCTATTCCACTCTCTCCTGTTTCTGTGAAAACCATTAACAATTCCCAGGCTATGAAATGGAGGGCCATCTCAGCTCCTTCTCACTTACTCTCAAAGTTAATTTCACCTCTCAGAGAGACACAGGGAACTTTTCCCCTGAATCTAAGCAGACAGTTGGAATATGAAGAAAGGAAATCCCAAAGAAAATGTGATTTTTGAGGTTTTAATGGCTGCAAAAGAATTAAGGAAAACAGAAGTTTCACTTGACATCTACCATGTTTCAAAGACTATCCTAGGAGTTTTATATAAAGGAAAAGGTGATATTTCAGGAAGGAAAATAATCTTTTATGGTCTGAGCCATCAGGGAAGCCCTTCAGGAAGGAAAATACTCCTAAAAATGAACTTCTGATGATAAACTTGGGATAGCCTTGATTAGGAAAATTGAAGGCCAGTGTCTACAAGGATGACAAGGACTGTCCAGGAGGTCATCTGGTGAGCTGGAGCTACTCCAAGACGTGATCAACAGAAGGGATGAGGGACTCAGAACCAATAGCTTCAGCTTATAATAAGATTATTGAGAATTCTGAAGTCCAAGAAACCAAGTCATTTCAAAAGCCCCAAGGACAAAAAGGGGTGGATTTTATTGCTGTACTGCACTGAGAAGCCAATGTATGTTGCAGGCAATAGAAGTAAATCGAAACCACCCCAGATCCTGTTTGATGTCCATCATCTATCTCTTCTGCGGAAAATCCACTTTGGCCTGAAAAAAATTTGTGCTGTGTTAAAGCTGATGCCTGATAGTGATGGGAATAGCAGACATTCACTGGATGCTTCCTGTGAGTTGTGTTCATTCTCATTTTAGCCCCACAGCCACTCTCTAAATTAGAAAGATAGGTTTACAGATGCAGTAACTGACACTCCAGGAAGCTCAAAGCACTTAGCTAAATAGCTGAGCCCAGATTTGTATACCATGGACTCTGAAAGTCAAGTTCACCATTATGTTATGCCACTTCTTGACTTTGTTATCCTTCCAATTCCAATTTCAGGACTGGGACTTTTGGCAGGCATGACCACTGAATCATTACCAATCTCTAAAGAAAATAGGAAATGATGTGTGTGTTTGGGCGAGGGGGAGGAATCTGAGACTGATAAAGGATACAAGTTTTAATTTTTAAAAAGGCAGACAAGGTCAGTTCTGCAAAGTGATAATTCTAATATGATTCAAGAATCAGTCATTAGGTCGACGGTTGTAAGGGCTTAAAGAGGAGGCCGCATGGGTTCTTCTAAAACAGAGGAAGTCAGAACAGCTGCCTTCCCATTTTTCTGCCATAATTTTATGAGATTGTGAATCAGAAGTCTGGAGCAAATGGAGCATTTCAGATTGGAAAGGAACTTCAGGCTGGTTGAGCAGGATATCAGTTCACATATAACTTCCTCACTAAGGGATCACTTAGCTTTTATTTGTCATCCCTGGTGTGTGGGACTCTCTGACTCATAAAGACACATTTCATTTATGAAGAGTTGAAACTCTTTTGGAAAGCTTGGATAAGTCAGCAAGTATTTTCTTATAATGAGCTGAAATCTACTGTCATGGAGGCTTCCCCTGCTTGGTACTGCTTCAAGCTCTTGGAGGAATTCAACTCAAATCTGGTGCTCCTTTCCACCTGAGGACGGATCCCAGGGACAGTTAGTCCCCCAGGCTCTTCTGTCCACGGAATTCTCCAGGAAGGAATACTGGAGTGGGTAGCCATTCTCTTCTCCAGGGGATCTTCTCAGCCCCGGGATTGGACCTGGGTCTCCTGTACTGCAGACAGTTTCCCATCTGAGCCACCAGGGAAGACCGCTTTCACTTTCCACCTAGGTGTGATTCATATGTGAACGGAGACATTAGGCTTCTCACTCACTCTTCCTAGCCCTGTTTCTTCAATGAATCTTCCTTGAAGAGTTTTGTCATTGATGTCAACATTATCCAACTTGCCACATAGTACCAGAACCAAGTAAGGCACCTCTTAGTATTTCAAAGGCCTTTTGAAAGTGTGAAATTATACCATTGATCAGTCAAAATTACAAAATGTTATATCTGACCTTCAAATGTATCAATTTGTATGTGTCCTTAGTTGCTCAGTTGTGTCTGACTTTTGTGACCCCCTAGACTGCCAGGTTCCTTGGGATTCTCCAGGCAAGAATACTGGAGTGCGTTGCCATTTCCTTTTCCAATCAGTTTGTATAGTTCTATCATATTTGCTTCGAATCTTTTTAAATATCATTACAGGTACATAAGATCCCACATTCACTGTTGCCAGATGTCTCCCTGTTTTGAGCTGAATTGTGTCTCCTCCAAATTTATATGTCAAAGTTCTAATCCCCAGACCTCAGAAAGTGATCTTATTTGGAAATAAAGCCATTGCAAATATAATTAGTTAAGATGAGGTCATACTAGAGTAAGGACTTCTGACCTCCAGAGTTATGTCACTATAAATCTGTGTGGTTTAAGGCACTCAGTGTGTGGAATTTTGTTAGGGCAGCCCTATCAAACTAACACATTCCTCAAAGATGATCCCTATCATGGAGTAAGTATTTACTGCTCATGAGATATATGGCAATATACACTATAAATATTTGAAAATATTGTTTTTCACCTGATACATTTTATATACAAATTGTGAGATGTATTTAAAAATAGAGAAAATGCAAGTTGTTGAAGAATATGTACATGTTGTTTTTCTAGATTGTTGAGTATTCTGTATCCTTTCCATTACCCTATGGATTTTAAAATTGCCTTGAAAGTTCTATAAAAAGGACTGGTGAAATTTTTAATTGGGGTTGCATTGAACTATAGATCATTTTGGGGAGAAGAGACATTGTAACAAATTGAGTCACACATCTATCTATTTCACTTAGGTCTTCTTTAATTTCCTTGAGCAACCTTTTGAGTATTCAGTGTAGGGATCTTCCATGGATATTTATGCCATTACAAATGATATAGGTTAATTGTATTTTCAACTTATTGTGGCTACTCTGTAGAAATACAGTGGAATTTTTTGTTAATGTTGACCTCATAACCCATAACCTTACTAAATTATTTTTGGTTTTAATAGTTGGATTATAGTTTGTGTAGTATCTTCTACTATGTAATCACATTATCTGTGAATACAGCCTACCATTTTCTTTCCTAGCTCTATGATATAAGCTAGAAAGTTGTTTGAGGACAAAGTTTATTTGAAAAAAATAAATGGTAAGAGTGAACATAATTTCTTCACTTTCAGTCTTAAGAGGAAAAGTATTTATTCTTTCAGTTCAGTTCAGTCGCTCAGTCGTGTCTGACTCTTTGTGACCCCGTGGATTGCAGCACTCCAGGCCTCCCTGTCCATCACCAACTCCCGGAACTTACTCAAAGTCATGCCCATCCTGTTGGTGATGCCATCCAACCATCTCATCCCCTATCATCCCCTTCTCCTCCCACCTTCAATCTTTCCCAGCATCAGGATATTTTCAAATGAGTCAGTTCTTCGCAGCAGGTGGCTGAAGCATTGGAGTTTCAGCTTCAGCATCAGTCCTTCCAATGAATATTCAGGACTGATCTCCTTTAGGACGGACTGGTTGGATACCCTTGCAGTCCAAGGGACTCTCAGGAGTCTTCTCCAACACCACAGTTCAAAAGTATCAATTCTCTGGCCCTCTTTATCAATAAGTATTATGTGGGTTATAGATTTTGGAGATGATCTTATTGGTCTGAGAAAATTTTGTTCTATTCTTATTTATTAAATGTTTTGTCTTCACCTATTGAGATGAAAATGCTTTTATTCTTAGTTACCAAATGTTTTTTCTTCACCTATTGAGATGAAAATTTAAATTTTGTCCTCCATTCTCTGAATTTCTATTTTTTTCTGGGGTACATTTTGATAATTTATATTTTTAAAGAATTTTTCAACTTTCCCCTAATTTGTTTAATGTATTCGTACAAAAAATTTTCCTAATATTTCCTTATTTTTATTTCTATTGTCCAAAAAATCTATACTGTTCTTTTCTCTTTTATTCCATACATAGTAATTTCTGCTCTTCATTTTCTTGATACTTCTATTTAAGGGTTTATCAAATTTTTTAATCTTTTCAAATAAATATATTTAAATTGTATTTATTTTAGCTATTTTTTAATAAATTTTCTCTTTAATTTATATCTATTCTTATCTTTATTATGTCTTTCTCCTGATTCATTTGGCTTCAATTTGCTCTTCTTTTCCTAGTTTCTTATGATGGAAGCTGATATCATTAATTTTGTCTTTTTTTCTTTCTTTATATAAATACTTAAAGCCATAAATTTCCCCCTAAGTACTACTATAGCTGTATCCATACAGATTGATATGCTGTGCTTTCAATATTATTTAGTTCACAATATATTCCAAATTCCCAAATTTAACCTATGGGTTATTTGTTAATGTGTTGTCTAATTTCTAAATATGTGAAGATTTCTCAAGTATCTTTTTTATTAATTATACCTAATTTAATTCTGAAGTTATCAGAAAGCATACTCTATATAATTTCAGTTCTTTGAAATTTACTAATGCTCAGTTTATGACCCCAAATTTGTTTTTTTATTGTTCCTATATAAGAATACCTTTCTGTGGTTGTTGGTTGCTCATTCTGTAAATGTAAATTGCATAAATTTGGTTGATACTGTTGCTCAAATCTTACAAACTTACTGATTTTCACATAGTTTCATAAATGCCTGAGAGAGTAGTGCTAAGATCTCCAACTATAATTGTGGCTTTATTTCTCCTTTTCTTTCTTAATTTTGCTTCCTGATTTTTGATATTTTGTCATAAAGCAAATATACATTTAGGATTATTATGTCTTCTTGACAATTTCACCATAGTAAAATATTCTCTATACCTCTTGGAATACTTGTTATCTTAAAACTATTTGGTTGATATTAATGTAACCACTTCTGTTTTCTTGTGATTAATATTTGCATGTTTTAGCTTGTCAACCCTATTTGTGTTAACCTATCTATGTCTTTGTTTAAAGCACATCTCTTGTAAACAAAATATAGTTGAGTTTTATGTTTTTTACTGGAGCAGTCTTACAACCTTTGCTGTTTAATTAGCATGTGGATGGTTGGATCGCATCACCAGCTCAATGGACATGAGTCTGAGCAAAGTCCCTCTATTGATATGACTGCGCTACTTGCTTTTTTTCCTCTCATTTCTCATGAGTTTGTAGCTTAGGTACCTTCTCAAGGATATTGGCTAAAATGAGTCTTGATGTTGCACCTTATGTGAAGCAGAACCTGGAGGCCATTCAAGGCAAAACCACTGCGATGGCAAGGAAACATCTAGCTAGATAGCAGTGTGAAGGGCTGAACTAGGAGCTAGAAAGAGCAGGTTTACTATGAAAAAACAAGATTGCCATCTTCAAATATTTAAATAACCATGTGGATAGTAGCACTATCCCAGAGGGCATAAAACAGAACCCATGTATGGGAGATGAGGAAGACTTTTGGCTTACTCCAAGGAAGATTTAGATTGTCCAGAGATGATGACAGATCCATTAGGAGGAGGAGGTGAGACTGGCATTAGGACATCAAATCTTGGTTCCCCATATGCTACCTAGATTCCAGGGAGATTCAGGGGCACCGACATGGCTGGGCAGTCTAACCTATAAGGTCATTTTTAATGTAGTTCTGTGATCCAGTCAATTCCAAGCCAATTCCAAGTCAATACTACTCTTGTCATAACTCGAGGTTTTAAACCTCTTTCTCTTACTAACAAGGTCGATCCAATATTTCCAGGTGTTCTAAATGTTGCAAAAGTCTCCCTCCAATCTTCCAAACAAGAATGGATCAGGTTAAGTCTCCAGGGTCATATTCTACTCATGACTTTCCTCTTTAGCCAGCATTTCTTAGTGATCCTCATTATGGATTAAAACCCAGACCTCTTAGCCGTACAAAACTGAGCCCCAACCTCTATTCCCTAGCCTCTCCCTACTCTGCTCTGTATGCCAATTATGCTGTGACAGTTCAGGCTGTACAACAAATTACTATATAGAAGGTGGCTTGGACAACAAGTTATTTCTCATAGATCTGGGGGGTGGGAAGTCCAGTATCTAGATGCCAGCAGATCCTGTGTCTGGTGAGAGCTACTCTCTGCTTTGCAGATTGTTATCTTCTCCTTGTATCCTCACATGGCATAGGGTATAAAAAGAGTGAGCTCTCCGTTTATTTTCTCATAAAAGAGCACTAATCCTGTCCATGAGGACTCCACCCTCATGACCTAATTACTTCTGAAAGACCTCACTCTCCAAAAACCATCACTGGGGTTTAGGATTTCAAGATACAAATTTTGCTATTGTTTGGTCACAAAATCATGACCAACTCTTTGCCACCCCGTGGACTGCAGCACACCAGGCTTCCCTGTCCTTCACTGTCTTTCAGAGTTTGCTCAAACTCGTGTCCATTGAGTTGGTGATGCCATCCCACCATCTCATCCTCTGTCGCCCTCTTCTCCTCCTGTCCTCAATCTTTCCCAGCATTAGGATCTTTTCCAATTAGTCAGCTCTTGGCATCAGATGGCCAAAGTATTGGAGGCTGAGCTTCAGCATCAGCCCTTCCAGTGAATATTCAGGGTTGATTTCCTTTAGGATTGACTGGCTTGATCTCCTTGCTGTCCAAGGGACTCTCAAGCATCTTCTCTAGCCCCACAATTCGAAAGCATCAATTCTTCAGTGCCCAGACTTCTTTATGGTCCAACTGTCACATCCACATATGACTACTGGAAAAACCATAGCTTTGACTATTCAGACCTTTGTCAGGAAAACGATGTCTCTGCTTTTTAATATGCTGTCTAGGTTGGTCGTAGCTTTTCTTTCAAGGAGCAGACCCATAATACAAGGGATTCGATTAAATACATCATTGACCAAGGAGGGCAGACACTTTACCATCAGCTGCCACTTTTGTGGTAAAGAATGCAAACTTGAGTGACCCTGGCTCTGCCATCAAAGACCTTGCTGTTTATCAGGTGGGATAAGACACAAAAACAGAAAACTAAAACACAAAGTTTTAGTGCCATGATTGCTAAAAAGGTCACGGGGTGATTCCTATCTCAGGAAATCAAGAAAAACTTTCTTGGAGAATTTGTGGAAGTTGAATAGTTTTGATGCAGCCAAGATTCCATCACACATTTTGGCTGGGAAAAAAAAAAAAAACCTGATATTTTGTCCAATTATAAAGGAAAGAGGGAGAACATGGATTCTTCGAGTCGTAAGTATTAACAGAACCTTGCAGAGTTGAGTGACCTCAGTTTATTCTTGAGTAGTTCAAGGAACAGACTATTAAAACATGGTTACAGAACTGTGATATTCAGTTGACTTTTGAAGAACATGAATTTGAACTAGGTGGATCCACTTACATAAGGATTGTTTTGAATAACTATACTGGAAAAATTTTTGGAGACATGCTACGTCAAAAAAACTCACAGATAAGCCAGATAACCTAGAGACATCAAAAATTAAGGAAAAATTAGATTTCATAAATGCATAAAATATATGTAGATACTAGTCTATCCTTGCATGGCATAAAGCAAGTGATATTTCATATGAAATTAACAATGTGCTGGCTTTCTTACTATTTTATAATTTTGCTTTCAAAGAGTTATATTACCATATGCTATGCCTGTTCACTCCTAACTGGAGAAAATACATATCTGCCTTTCATCAAAGGTAGGGGTATTTTGGGGGTTTCGCTTGTGGCTCAGCTGGTAAAGAATCTGCCTGCAATGCAGGAGACCTGGGTTCGACCCCTGGGTTGGGAAGACCCCCTGTGCCGTTGTTCCAGTGCTGAATTGTGAATATGACAGTAATACGCTAAGCCATAAAATGTTATAACCATTCATTCTTTACTGTGTGGCCTAGGCTACAGTGAAGCAATTGTATGGGTTATAGTGAAGTGAAGTGAAGTTGCTCAGTCGTGTCCGACTCTTTGCGACCCCATGGACTGTAGCCCACCAGGCTCTTCAGTCCATGGAATTTTCCAGGCAAAATTACTGGAGTGGGTTGCCGTTTCCTTCTCCAGCGGATCTTCCCAACCCAGGGGTTGAACCCGGGTCTCCCACACAGCAGGCAGACGCTTTATCGTCTGAGTCACCAGGGAGATCCATGCTACAATAAAACCATCATATTGCTGCATCTTCATTGTCATGCATGAATGATTATACCTGTAAATAAATCTGAATTTCTTTTTTACAGCATCTTTTCAATTGTATTATCTAGTGTTAGTAATACATATGACATCTACAGTGTTTCATATCATATAAGAAAATATTGATGCAAGTACTGATAGGCAATTCATCTTTTAAACAGACAGTGCAAACCTATGGTATCAAAAAACACGATGCAGTACTGTAAATATACTTTCCCGGACTTACATCTTTCTTAACAACATTTTCTTTTCTCTAGGTAACTTTATTATAAGAATGCAGCTTATAATATATATTACTGCTCAGTAGCCAAGTCGTGTCCAACTCTTTATGGCCCCATGGACTGCACAGTATATACATGCATAACATGAGTTTGAGCAAACTCCAGGAGACAATGATGGACAGGGAAGTCAGGCATGCTACAGTCCACGGCATCACAGAGAGTCAGACAGAACTTAACGACTGAACACCACCACCAACAAATATATGAAGTATGTTAATCAACTATCTATGTTGTCAGTAAGGATTCCAGTCATCAGTAGGCTATTAGTAGTTAAGACTTCAGTTCAGTTCAGTCACTCAGATGCGTCTGACTCTTTGCGACCCCGTGGACTGCAGCATACCAGGCTTTCACCAACTCCCAGAGCTTACTGGTCCATCAAGGTGGTGATGCCATCCAACCATCTCATCCTCTGTCATCTCCTTCTCCTCCTGCCTTCAATCTTTCCCAGCATCAGGGTCCAATGAGTCAGTTCTTCGCATCAGGTGGCCAAAGTATTGGAGTTTCAGCTTCAGCATCAGTCCTTCCAATGAATATTCAGGACTGATTTCCTTTAGAATTGACTGGTTTGATCTCCTTGCAGTCCAAGGGACTCTCAAGAGTCTTCTCCAACACCACAGTTCAAAAGCATCAGTTCTTCAATCTTCGGCTTTCTTTATGGCCCAGCTCCCACATCTGTACATGACTACTAGAAAAAGCATAGTTTTGATTAGCCAGACCTTTGTTGGTAAAGTAATGTCTCTGCTTTTCAATATGCTGTCAAGGTTTGTCATAGCTTTACTTCCAAGAAGCAAGCATCTTTTAATTTCATGGCCACAGTTACCATCTGCAGTGATTTTGAAGCCCAAGAAAATAAAGTCTGTCATTGTTTCCACTGTTTTTCTATCTATTTGCCATGAAGTGATGGGACCAGATTGCATGATCTTAGTTTTTTGAAAGCTGAGTTTGAAGCCAGCTTTTTCACTCTCCTCTTTCACTTTGATCAAGAGGCTCTTTAGTTCTTCTTCACTTTCTGCTATAAGGGTGGTGTCATCTGCAATCTTGATTCTAGCTTGTGTATCATCCAGCCTGGCATTTCACCTGATGTTCTCTGCATATGAGTTAAATAAGCAGGGTGACAATATACAACCTTGACGTACTCCTTTCCCAATTGGGAACCAGTCCATTGTTCCATGCCTGGTTCTAATTGTTGCTTCTTGACCTGCATACAGATTTCTCAGGAGGCAGGTAAGGTGGTCTGGTATTTCCATCTCTTGAAGAATTTTCCACAATTCATTCTGATCCACACAGTCAAAGGTTTTGGCATAGTCAGTGAAGCAGTAGATGCTTTTCTGGAACTCTCTTGCTTTTCCAGTGATCCAACGGATGTTGGCAAGTTGATCTCTGGTTCCTCTGCATTTTCTAAATCAAGCTTGAACATCTGGAAGTTCTTGGTTCACATGCTGTTGAAGCCTAACTTGGAGAATTTCCATCATTAGTTTGGTAGCATGTGAGATGAGTGCAATTGTGTGGTAATTAGAATATTCTTTGGGATTGGAATGAACGCTGACCTTTTCCAGTCCTGTGGCCACTGCTGAGTTTTCCAAATTTGCTGGCATAATGAGTGCAGCACTTTCACAGCATCTTCTTTTAGGATGTGAAATAGCTCAACTGGAATTCCATCACCTCCATTAGCTTTGTTCAAAGTGATGTTTCCTAAGGCCCACTTGAGTTCACTTTTCAGGATGTCTGGCTCTAGGTGAGTGATCGCACCATCATGGGTATGTGGGTTGTGAAGATCTTTTTTGTATCGTTCTTCTGTGTATTCTTGCAACCTCTTCTTAATCTCTTCTGCTTCTGTTAGGTCCATACCATTTCTGTCCTTTATCGAGCCCATCTTTGCATGAAATGTTCCCTTGGTATTTCCAGTTTTCTTGAAGAGCTGTCTAGTCTTTCCCTTTCTACTGCTTTCCTCTGTTTCTTTGCACTGATCACTGAGGAAGGCCTCCTTACCTCTCCTTGCTATTCTTCGGAACTCTGCATTCAGATGGGTATGTCTTCCTTCTTCTTTGCCTTTGCTTGGGGAGAGTCAAAGGTTAGATGTGGGTCTTTGACTGCATTATGGGATCAGCACCCCTAACTCCTATGCTGTTCGAGGTTCTCCTCTATTTTTAAATTTCATGTTAAACAAATCAATGTTTTCCATATATGCACACAAATATGTTACCACTTAGGAATACTGTCAAAGTTCTGGTGTCAAGAGTTAGTGAATGTGAAGTCTCTTCTTCTCCCAGCCTCCCATCAGAAGCATTGGTCAAGAAGAAGAACTGAGAACAGACACTGAATAACAGTATCAGGAAGATCCTAGACTTTCTGGAATACTATGGCATATCTTCAGTTCAGTTCAGTTGCTCAGTCGTGTCTGACTGCGACCCCATGAATCACAGCACGCCAGGCCTCCCTGTCCGTCACCAACTCCCGGAGTTCACTCAGACTCACGGCCATCGAGTCAGTGATGCCATCCAGGCATCTCATCCTCTATTGTCCCCTTCTCCTCCTGCCCCCAATCCATCCCAGCATCAGAGTCTTTTCCAATGAGTCAACTCTTCGCATGAGGTGGCCAAAGTACTGGAGCTTCAGCTTTAGCATCATTCCTTCCAAAGAAATCCCAGGGTTGATTTCCTTTAGAATGGACTGGTTGGATCTCCTTGCAGTCCAAGGGACTCTCAAGAGTCTTCTCCAACACCATAGTTCAAACGCATCAATTCTTTGGTGCTCAGCTTTCTTCACAGTCCAACTCCCACATCCATACATGACCACAGGAAAAACCATAGCCTTGACTAGACGGACCTTAGTCAGCAAAGTAATGTCTCTGCTTTTGAATATGCTATCTAGGTTGGTCATAACTTAATTATCTTATCTTGTACTAAAATCAGAAAAGTTGGTGCCTTGGTTAGGAGAAAGAGCACAAGACATGGAACTCTGGCCACAGCTCACTGGTACTATGACTCTAGCCCGAGAGCAGACAACCTTGGCTTCCAGATCAATTTTTTGCATTACAAAAAGTGACCAAGACGTTCTTTAAAGTTCATTAAATTCCAACATTCAAAATTGTGTCAACCTTTAAGGTATGACTAAAGACTCAACCCATTATAATAATGAAAGATGTATCAATTTGCAATATTTTAGAATCTTTTTAACCAGTGTTTTCTTTTTTGCAAAATGTCAGAGTGACTAAAAATTATTAACAATATATAGATATACTTTAGCAGTTTCCCAATTATCTTAAAATCATTCACAACCCTTGAAAGCACTCATTTAAAGACCCAATCAGTTTGACAAGGAAACAATTTATTTGGCATCGTAAAGACTCAGATTTCCATCCAGTGTGATCATATAATTACAAATCACGTCTCATTGAAATCTATTTGGAAATCTCATTTGGCACATTTTATTTGGTGTCAAGAAGTAGGTCAAAGTTAAAGTGTAGACAATTATTAGTATTTCATAGTGTGTGATTTTTATAAAAGTTTGTCAACACTTTCTAAAGTTATTGTGAGCAGACAGAAAAAAAGAAAATGTCATGTAAAAAGTCACAGAAGACTTCTGCTCTGATCAGGCAATGCTTATTACCTTTTGAGTTTTAAATTACATGTTCAAAACTTATTATTCCTTCCACACAATGTCCAGGTGTTTTCCTTCCTTTCTGGCTAGAGAAGTTTGAAATTTGAAAGTAGCGAACTATATTAGTCACAGGGCAGGAAGTTTCAAATACCCAAGATGAATAAGTTCTTGAGATCTTTGTACATCACAGACACTATAGTTAACACTGTTTTTTTTATAGTCAATAATTTACTAAGTGAGTAGATCTCATGTTAAGTGTTCTTACTAGAAAAATAATAATGATAACATGAAACTCTTCAAGTTTTATGCATTAAATATGTACAATTTTTGTCCATCAATGTCTCAATAAAGTAATTTTTAAAAATGAAGCTTGTTAGTGACATCTTCCAATTTACATGATCATATAATAACTGATTCAAAATATAAAGGCATAGGGAAGATGATCTTGTGTGTATGCTCAGTCATGCCCAACTCTTTGCAACGCCTCTGGACTCCAGCCCACCAGCTGGCTCTTTCCATGGGATCTTCCAGGCAAGAATCCTGGAGTGGGTTGCCAATTCCTACTCCAGAGGATCTCCCCAACCAGGGACTGAACCTGTATCTCTTGCATCTCCTGCACTGGTAGGTGGAACCTTTACCACTAATGCCACATCTTACTTTTCACTTAATACAGAGAGCTGTGTGGATCACAACAAACTGGAAAATTCTTCAAGAGATGGGGATACCAGACCACCTGACCTGCCTCCTGAGAAATCTGCACACAGGTCAAGAAGCAACCATTAGAACCAGACATGGAACAACGGACTGATTCCAAATCGGGAAAGGAGTACATCAAGGCTGTATATTGTCACCCTGCTTATTTAACTCATATACAGAGTACATCATGCAAAACGCAGAGGAAGAAGCACAAGCTGGAATCAAGATTGCCGGGAGAAACCTCAATAACCTCAGATATGCAGGTGACACCACCCTTATGGCAGAACATGAAGAGGAGCTAAAGAGCCTCTTGATGAAAGTGAAAGAGGAGAGCAAAAAAACTGGATTAAAACTCAACATTCAAGAGACTAAGACCATGCAATTTGATCCCATCACTTCATTGCAAAAAGATGGGGAAACAATGGAAATAGGAACAGACTTTATTTTCTTGGACTCCAAAATCATTGCAGATGGTGACTGCAGCCATGAAAATAAAAGATGCTCGCTCATTGGAAGGAAAGCTATGACCAACGTAAACAGCATATTGAAAAGCAGAGACATTTCTTTGCCAACAAAGGTCCGTCTAGTCAAAGCTATTGTTTTTCCAGTAGTAATGTATGGATGTGAGAGTTGGACCATAAAGAAAGCTGAGCACTGAAGAATTGATGCTTTTGAACTGTGGTGTTGGAGAAGACTCTTGAGAGTCCCTTGGACTGCAAGGAGATCCAGCCAGTCAATCCTAAAGGAGATCAGGTCTGAATATTCATTGGAAGGACTGATGTTGAAGCTGAGGCTCTGATACTTTGGCCACCTGATGAGAAGAACTGACTCATTGGTAAAGACCCTGATGCTGGGAAAGATTGAAGGCAGGAGGAGAAGGGGACGACAGAGGATGAGATGGTTGGATGCGTCACCAACTTGATGGACATGAGTTTGAGCAAGCTCTGGGAGTTGGTGATGGACAATGAAGTCTGGCGTGCTGCAGTCAATGGGGTCTCAAAGAGGCAGACAGGACTGAGCGACTGAACTGAACAGAGAACACTAAACATGAAATAAATATTTAACAAATGTGGCCTTTTGCTCTTCTTTTAGTGTTAAAACTCAGTTCCTGGAAAAAGACATAAGCTTAATAAGGAAAATCACACATTTGTTTTCCTTGTATTTTGCACACTATGCAGAAATTGACCTTCACAATAAGAAAATATTTACCCGATTTAATTTACTTAAGAGCAAAGATCCATGGTTTGTTAAGTACCCTACCACATTATTTTCAGAATACAGACTGTGAACATACCCTGGAAAAACATCCAAGCATTTAAACATACAGTAATTTATGTTGATTTCTATTGCCAGCTATTACTGCTCAATGTTCAACATTACATCCTGTGTTGAGGTGGGCAAGGTAATGAAGCATTAAGTCTGGCCTGGGCTGAGAACAGCCCTGTCTCGGCTCCATGCCCATGAATGAACATACGTCAGGGTACAGCCAAGCCAGTAGTGTCTGGCATT
Source organism: Capra hircus (assembly GCF_001704415.2). NCBI lineage: Eukaryota > Metazoa > Chordata > Mammalia > Artiodactyla > Bovidae > Capra > Capra hircus. The sequence continues at coordinate 147,547,693 of NC_030808.1, forward strand.
TCTTCCTGGCAGTCGCCATGGCCGATCTTTTTTCTTTTTCTTTTTTTAAATACGACGAACACGCGCATGTTCCAATGTCTGTGCTTCAGTTCTGCCTTACAGATACAAGACAGATCTTTGGCTTGTCTATAGCTGAGTTCTCCCTTTAAACTTTCTGGCATGCTTTAGGACAAATAGTTAGACATAATCTGAGACACATCTTTCAACAGGACTTAACTAACTATCAGTGGGTGAGATATCATGTACCTCTCTCTCCCACAGATATTCCAGGGAGCTTCAGCTCCAAACTAACACATTTACTGGCCTGATGGGACATGTTTTAAACTACACAAGATAAGGGACGTCCGTATATCAGAGAACTGTCCTGACGATCTCTACTGATTGCTAAGAACCACAAAATTTACTAAACTCGTAGCCTTCTAGCTAAAAGCTAAAGTCAAGTCACTCAGTCATGTCCGCCTCTTTGCGAGCCCATGGACTATAGCCTACCAGGCTCCTCCATCCATGGGATTTTCTAGGCAAGAATACTGGGGTGGGCTGCCATTTCCTTCTCCAGGAGATCTTCCTGACCCAAGGATTGAACCCAGGTCTCCCACAATGTAGGCAGACGTGTTATCGTCTGAGCTACCAGGAAGTCCTAATTAACCACCTTTTTTTTTTTTTCACAGACATTTCACCAAAAATGCTAATGTTTAGGTTGTGACTTTGTCTTGTTAGATGAATACCTACGTGTATGCTTTTAACTGTAGCAGAAGATCAAGTTCAAGGACAAAGCTGATTAACTTCCAGGATATTTCTGAATGTCTAGGCATTCACAGATTTTGATAAGGAAAATCCTCTTACTGAAAAGCAAAGCCATTGCAGCCAGATAGGCAGGAGAATAGAAAAATTCTCTTGGGAATCAAGGGACCAAAAAACTTTCATTTCTTTTTTGCTCCTCCAGATGTGGTTACCAACAAAATTGCAAAGTAAGTGAAGCTGATATTCAGCGACTTCTGTCTCTTTCTATTCCCTTCCTCATGCCTTGTTTCACTTTCCCTATTACTCCTCTCCTCCCTGCAAGCAACCTCTGTATTATCATGGTCCCTTTTCTTTTATTAAAGACAAATCTTGGACAAGAATGCTATTCCAGCCATTCACACCCTAGTATATGTAAAGTAAATGTTTTAGCTTGATAACTGTGATGTCCTTGGACAGCAAGAAGATCAAACCAGTCAATCCTAAAGGAAATCAACGCTGAATATTCATTGGAAGGACTGACGCTGAAGCTGAAGCTCCAATACTTGGGCCACCTGATGTGAAGAACTGACTCATTGGAAAAGACCCTGATGCTGGGAAAGACTGAGGGCAGAAGGAGAAGGGGGTGACAAAGGATGAGATGGTTAGGTGGCATCACCAACTCAATGGACATGAGTTCGTGCAAGCTCCAGGAGATAGTGAAGAACAGGGAAGCCTGGTGCATTGCGGCCCACGTGGTCATAAAGAGCTGGACATGACTGAGCGACTGGACAACAACAGCAACAAAAGTCGTGATGTACATCATCTTTCTCTGCTAAAAGCAGTTTCTGATATCAGAGTAGCAAGAGTTATTTAGATAAAGATGAATTCTCCAGCATCCCTACATACTCTACTAACACGTAAATCATCTCCAAACCACATCAACCATTTATTCCTATGTTCAGTCTTTTGGCCAATAGTTATGATGTAATGGATTCTGGGACAAGGCACTTGTACATGATGGAGATGGTATGTGCTACAGGGATTCAGAGGGAAAACAGATCTCTCCTGGCTGAAAAATTCCTGGAAGCCTTCATGGAGGAAGCAGGATTAGTGCTGAGCCTTGAAATGCATAGCCTAGTATCTGTTTCTGCTGCTATGACATATTCATGGTGAAACCTAACTAGAACAATGTACATGGAAGAACATGGCCAAAATACTCCACTGACTGACAAGTGGAGTCTGGAATTCATGCAGAAAAGAGAAAAACAGGTGGTCCTGACCTTAGCCTGGGTCATCTCTGAGGTCACCTCTAAAATATCCACCTGAGTTCAGCCTTTGCCTCCTGTGGTCAGATTGTCCACCAATCATTGTCTCCTTTGGGGACTGCCTCTGGGGAATTGGGACAGACTGTCTAGTCATCTCTCTTTGGCACACACCCCCAGACTAGATCCCATAGCTGATGCACAGAGATGGAAAAAGTAAATGGTCAAGAAGGCAGGCAGATCACCGCAATGTAGAGACAAGGAAATACAATATATACTCTGCTATTTAATAAATCACATTTTTATTAAGTGCCTCTTCCATGCTGTGTGCTGGGGCTATAGCGTCTGTTATGGGCTGAATTCTGTCCACTCAAAATTCACTTGTTAAAGTTTTAACCCCCAGGACCTCACAATGTGACTTTATTTGCAAACAGGGCCATTGCAGATGTAATTAGTTAAGACAAGTTCTTACAGTGACCCCTAATCCAATATGTAATGTAGTGTCAGTTGCTCAGTCATGCTCGACTCTTTGTGACCCCATGGACTGTATCCCACCAGGCTCCTCTGTCCATGGCATTCTCCAGGCAAGAATACTGGAGTGGGTTGTCATGCCATTCTCTTCCTGACCCAGGGATAGAACCCAGGTCTCCTGAACTGCAGGTGATTTCTTTATAAAAAAGAAATTGGTTAATTGGTGTCTTTATAAAAAGAGGACATCTAGAGGCAAATATGTACATAGGAAGAACATCATGTGAAGATGAAGGCAGAGATCTGGGCCACGGAATGCCAAACCCACCAACAAATCACCAGAAATCCGGAGATAGTCTTCCTCACAGCTTCAGAAGGAACCAAACCGGCTCACACCTTAATCTTTGACTTCTAGCCTCCAGACCATCAATTTCTGTTGTTTGAAGCTGCTCAGTTATTGGTACTTCACTAGAGCAGCCCTAGCAAAGGAAGCTAGCATCATATAAGGCCCGTCCCCTTTCCTTGGGCACCTGCAAGCTACAGAGAGTTGGGAGGAATCTGATCCAGGCCTGGAGGAGGAACCTGCAGGGCATAGCTGGGAGTGCAGGGAAGGGAAGGGGGGAGACGGGAGCTATCATGCGAAGAGTCCAGCATGAGGAGTCAGGAGGACTGGGCGTAGTTTCAGCTCTGCCACTGTCTGGGTGAACCTGGGAAGTTACTTTACTTCCTAGAACCACCGTTTCCTAAACTAGTTAATAAAAGGTTTGAAGGCGGTCATCTCCAAGTTCCTCCAGTTCCCAATGTGCCTGCCTCTATGCCTGTCCAGTAAAACCTAAAGGAAATCAACTCTCAATAGTCACTGGAAGGACTGATGCTGAAGCTGACGCTCCAATACTTTGGCCACCTGATGCGAAGAGCTGACTCCTTGGAAAAGACCCTGGTGCTGGGAAAGATTGAAGGCGGGAGGAGAAGGGGACAACAGAGGATGAGACGGTTGGATGGCATCACCGACTCAATGGACATGAGTTTGAACAAGCTCTGTGAGATAGTGAAGGTGTGCTGCAGTCCATGGGGTCACAAAGAGTGTCAGACACGACTGAGCAACTGAACAACAACAAATGCCTGTCCTGGTGGTTCAGATGGTAAGGAATCTGCCTGCAATGCAGGAGACCCGGGTTTGATCCCTGGGTTGGAACGATCCCCTGGAGGAGGTCATGGCAACCTACTCCCATGGACAGAGGAGCCTTGCGGGCTACAGACCATAGGGTTGCAAAGAGTTGGACACGACTGAGGGACTAACACTTTCACTCTTTTTTCTATGCCTGCCCCAGGGGCACTGCCAAAGCTGGGGAGGATCCAGTGGAAGAGGTGGTGATGGTTTAGTCACTCAGTCGTGTCTGACTCTTTGCAACCCCATGGACAGTAGCTTCACCAGTCTTTTCTGTCCATGGGATTTCCCAGGCAAGAATACTGTAATGAGTAGCTATTTCCTTCTCCAGGGGATCTTTCTGACCCAGGGATCAGACTCGAGTCTCCTGCTTAGGCAGATTCTTTAACAGCCTCCTGGAAAGCAGTTCCCCAAATAACCTCCAAATCCTTTTGAAAGTTTGCAGAGGGCTGTATCTCCCCGTGTCGCAGATACAAACATTTCATTGTGTATTGGTGTCATTCTTTCATTCTGTGTTTGCTTGTGGGTGTACATGAGACTGAAATTCTTCACTCCCTCTGGAAGGGGCCACAGAGGTGGAATTCTCTTTCAACAGCCTGCCGCGCATCATCCTCTGTAGTTAGACGTGTTAGAAAGGCTGCTCTCTGTTAATGATTATTTTCAAGAGATGATTTCAGAATCATACCTGGCTGGTATTCCTGGGACTTGTTGTGTTACTAAGGACCACCTTTGAAAATTACACCTTCCTCCTACCTTACCACCCAGCATTCCTGAACTGCCTTACCTGGTACACTTTTCATACAGAGCTTTTATCATAGTCTGGCGTATTATATACCTTGCATATGTATGTTGCTTACTTTCTCTCTCCCCTAATAATACTATCAGTTCCATGAAAGCAGGACTTTTAGCTTGGATCACTGATGCATCTTCAGTGCCTGAAACAATATTTGACATTCTATAGGCATTCAGTGATTTTTTGATAAATGACCAAAGGGATCTCCTGACGAGACATATAGAGCTGGCAGCATAACCATAGCCCTTGGGCACCCATCCCAGAGCCTGGCACGTGGAAGATGCTTAGTGGGTATTTGTGGAAGGAATATATAACTATCAAATCATAGACTCAGCCCTCTACTGAGGGCCACTATGTATAGATGTAGGTTAAGTGATCCAGAAAGTGAAAGGACTTGATCAAGTTCACAGGAATTAGAAGTAAGGACGTACAGTCCTTGCCCCAGTATCCAACATACAGAGCCTTAAAAAGTAGAACATGAGAAATAGCTTGGTAGAAATTAAGTCAAGAAAGAACTGTTGCAGAACACTTGAGTTGAGGGCTCCTGATCCTGCTAGAGCCTCGTAGCAAAATTCTAAGGTGGTCCCAAACTGTCCTCTCTTGGTGTACACACGCCTTGTATAATTTATTCCTCTGCACTGGGGGGCAGAAATAGGATATCAGTCCCAGGACCATGTTCCTTTTTATGGCAAAGGGAAATTTTCTGAGGATGGGCCTGACCTCATCAGGTGAGGCCTTTAAAAGCAAGTTTCTCGAGCTTTTAAAGAAAACGAATACATATAGTTAGCTAGCTGTGTTCAGTTCTTAATGGTTAAAAAGATGAATAAATAGAGGTTACTGGTGCTAAGGGGTGGCATAGGGTGGGAGGGAGAGCTTGTTGGGTATGATGAAAAAGTTCTGAGTAAAGATGGTGATGATGGTTACACACCATTGCAAATGTTTTTACACCCCCAAGATGTACACTTACAAATGGTTAAAATAGAAAATATTATGTCATATATATTTCATCACAATTTTTAAAAAAGAAAAAAAGGAATAAATAAAATAAAAAGAATATTGGATCACTCTATTTCTTTTCTGATGGCCAAAGACATTCTTCTCATATCCTTAGCCTCTGTCCTAGTCAAAATTAATTCTAATTAATTCAAAATACTCTTCTATATGAGAATGAATTCTATTTTTTCCAAAAATACTTTTCAATACTCAAAATAAATTCTCTATTAAGTAAATATTGAGTCTTGCTAACTCAAGGAGTAAGGGAAATTCAAGAAATAAGTATAAAACTTACAAAAAATAGCCGAAATTCCATTCATCATATTGAGGTTTGAAAGACAGAAAGGGAGGAATTACAAATGCTGAAATTATGAAAGTGTTGATAAAAGATGCAGAGAAACTTCCAGCGTTTTCTTAAAGCCCTTTGGCTCTTGGAGCAGACCCAAATAGGACACATAGACCACTGTGGTAGGTGGCAATCAGGACCCAGATGGATGCAGAGAACGCCAGCTTAACTAAGGACAGGAGAGGGGAGCCAAGAAGGGGAGGAAGCTTTGTCCAAGGCCGGTACCTGGACCTGACCCTGCTGGGAAGGCCCCAATGAAACCAGTGGAGGAAGGTTCGGGACTAGACTAAGCTGGGGACATAATAATTAGGGACAGCTGGGATGCTCAGGACTGAGCAGCAAAGACCTTCTCCATTGTTCCTTTTTGCAGGGAGAGGGTTTTCAAGAATCCAACTTTCCAGCTCGTTTCTCCTGGGCATCCATAGAGCTTCACAAAACGTAGCATCTTTTCATCACCCGCTCTTGCCAACTGGGTCGGCCTTGTTCAGGCCCGAGGTCTGATAAGAACGTGAACTGAACTTGCTCTTGGAACGTGCACTTCTCACTGGTGTCCCTTGCTACTGTCATCACCTCCCAGCCCCACCACCCTCCGCTCCCAAATACGTCTCCCCCTGCTTTCTCCTCTCATCTTATGTACTGCCTACCTCTATTCAGAACTCCGAAATTTCATAATAATAGTAACAACGTAGAACCAAAATCCTTTACTGGGGCAACTCCAGCATGTTGATGCCACGTATAGCACTTGGCACACTTTATTTTATTTAGTGTTCGCAGCAGCTAAATGAGATAAAGGAGGAAAGAGCTCAGAGTGGGTGATAATTTGTCTGCATTCACACAGCCAGTGAGTGGGTTATGGGGTCTGCACACAGGCTCATTTGAATCCAAGGCCCATGCTTCCAATTTAGGACATCCCAACTCTCTATTCCTTACAGTCTTACAAAAATGAACAGCACAGTGGGTGGGCCCAAGTTTTTTCATGGCCTCTCTTTCCAGTAGCTTGAAAACAGTACCCTATGTCAGAGATAGAAGGAAAGCAGACGTCTGTGTGTCAGAAGGAATAATCAGAGGTGGGCACTTGACAACATACAGAAATTTGGAAAAAAAAAGGCATACACAGGTCATATACATGTTCAGATAAAGTGAGAGATGAAAGGCTTCATGCCAAGGTGATACACAAATTCAAAATCAAGCCCCAGCTCATTGGGTTAGTGTGAGGTCCTAGGCTTTATAAAACTCAATAAACATTTGGGAACAGAAATGACACGCTAGACAGTTGTTCACAAAATGTATATATATATATATATATATTCTGGAAACAGCAGAGCACTGCTTCTCAAGGAATTTGAGCATATTTAGTTTTGCCAGGTGCCCTCTTAAAGCCTTAAATCCTCTCCCACTATCGTATCTCTTACTTCAAAAACAAAATAATGAAAGCTGTCTCTAGCTTCCACAACATCCAAATATTTTGAGTACTCACAGTACCGAAATATATATAAAATATATAAACACATTTGTAACCCTAGTTCTGCAAAGGTCCTTTATCTCTCAGATATTTTGCAATGGTTTCCATAACCTGGGATACTGCTTGTAAAATTTATCTTGACAAGCTAACAGATTTTCCCCAAGAGTTGCCAAGAATAATTTTCAAGAAAAAAATGGCTTAAGCCAGTTTTCTTGTGTATTCAGGAAAAGACAGGATATACATTTATATCCTTAAGAAGCAAGTCATCCAACTTTTTTCCCAACGTGACTTTAAACATAAACATGAAAAATAACTGAATGATTAAATATGCAATTTTGTTTCACTCTCATTGTCCAGAATCACTTAAAGATAGAGGAAACGAAAAAATGAAAAATATAAATTGTAAAATAAGCATAAATGTAAAACATTCTGCTATTTTTTTAAAAAATTAAAAAAAAACTAATCAAGAATTGACATAGTAAGAATGACATATCTTCTAGGTCTACAGTTTTCAAAGAGTTTTTATAGCTGAGACAATGTTTGAATAAATACAGCCTGTTTTTCTAAGCAGAAATTTTTTTTCCTTAGAGTGTTTCAATGAAAAATTAAAATTTTTATGAAAAATGTCTGATTCTAATCTCTTTTTTTCAAAGCGTTTTAACTTAAATAATTCTAAAATCTGTCTTTTTTTAATGCACATCCTAAATGTTTATTTTTTTGTAGTCCAATAAACAAACACACATAAATGTCATCGGCCCCAGCGGGACTTAAATTGTCCATTCACAGAATTTTCCCAAAAGGATTTGTACTTCTTCTAACTGATGTTTATTTGTCTCCTTATTCTGTCTTTCTAAGGACACCAGCCCTCAAACTTGTAATTTTCCAATGTATAATCATGCCTAACATTTTCCATCCTTATTCTCTTTATATTTTTTTCTTAAAAAAAATTATTGGAGTACAGTTGATTCACACTGTTGTGTTAGTTTCAGGTTAGCTCTTTTATACTACCGCACAATTGCACTCATCTCAGACGCTAGTAAAGTAATGCTCAAAATTCTCCAAGCCAGGCTTCAGCAATATGTGAACCGTGAACTTCCTGGTGTTCAAGCTGGTTTTAGAAAAGGCAGAGGAACCAGAGATCAAATTGCCAACATCTGCTGGATCATGGAAAAAGCAAGAGAGTTCCAGAAAAACTTCTATTTCTGCTTTATTGACTATGCCAAAGCCTTTGATTGTGTGGATTACAATAAACTGTGGAAAATTCTGAAAGAGATGGGAATACCAGACCACCTAACCTGCCTCTTGAGAAATCTGGATGCAGGTCAGGAAGCAACAGTTAGAACTGGACATGGAACAACAGACTGGTTCCAAATAGGAAAAGGAGTACGTCAGGGCTGTATATTGTCACCCTGCTTATTTAACTTCTATACAGAGTACATCATGAGAAACGCTGGACTGGAAGAAACACAAGCTGGAATCAAGATTGCTGGGAGAAATATCAATAACCTCATATATGCAGATGACACCACCCTTATGGCAGAAAGTGAAGAGGAACTAAAAAGCCTCTTGATGAAAGTGAAAGTGGAGAGTGAAAAAGTTGGCTTAAAGCTCAACATTCAGAAAACATAGATCATGGCATCCAGTCCCATCACTTCATGGGAAATAGATGGGGAAACAGTGGAAACAGTGTCAGACTTTATCTTGGGGGGGCTCCAAAATCACTGCAGATGGTGATTGAAGCCATGAAATTAAAAGACGCTTACTCCTTGGAAGAAAAGTTATGACCAACCTAGATAGCATATTCAAAAGCAGAGACATTACTTTGCCAACTAAGGTCTGTCTAGTCAAGGCTATGGTTTTTCCAGTGGTCATGTATGGATGTGAGAGTTGGACTGTGAAGAAGGCTGAGCGCCGATGAATTGATGCTTTTGAACTGTGGTGTTGGAGAAGACCCTTGAGAGTCCCTTGGACTGCAAGGAGATCCAACCAGTCCATTCTGAAGGAGATCAGCCCTGGGATTTCTTTGGAAGGAATGATGCTAAAGCTGAAACTCCAGTACTTTGGCCACCTCATGCGAAGAGTTGACTCATTGGAAAAGACTCTGATGCTGGGAGGAACTGGGGGCAGGAGGAGAAGGGGACGACAGAGGATGAGATGGCTGGAAGGCATCACCGACTCGATGGACATGTGTCTGAGTGAACTCCAGGAGTTGGTGATGGACAGGGGGGCCTGGCGTGCTGCGATTCATGGGATCGCAAAGAGTCGGACACGACTGAGCGACTGAACTGAACTGAACTGATGGCATCCCTGGTGGCTCAGATAGTAAAAAAATATCTACCTGTGATGCAGGAGACCTGGATTTGATCCCTGGGTTGGGAAGATCCCCTGGATAAGGGAATGGCTACCCACTCCAGTATTCTTATCTAGAGAATCCCATGGACAGAAGAGCCTGGCAGGCTACAGTCCATGGGGTCACAAAGAATCAGACACAATTGAGCAACTAACACTTTCACCTTTCAAACATGTGTAGCCAATATAACTGATTTCAGATTTGCTTCCTTTATAAGTTATTACGGAATGTTGAGTATAGGTCCCGGTGTTATACAGTAGGTCCTTGCTGATTATCTGTTTTATATATAGCACTGTGTATCTGTTAATCCCAAATTCCTAATTGATCCCTCCCCACACTTTCACCTTGGTAACCACAGGTTTGTTTTCTATAAGCAAGACTTGAAGTCAAGTACCTTTGAAAAGTGGAAAGAGAGGGAAAGGAGTTGAATAGAACAGTTTCGCTTTGCTCTTTCAAAGGTGCTCATCTCCATTCGTAGGAAAATGTTTCCTGTGGCAAACTTCAAAGCAAATTCCGCAGGAAAGTATTGAGTTGGTTCATAGCCATCTGAGAACAGACCAAATAATGCAACAGTAAGAACAAGAGTGACTGAGTTGGGATGCTTTATGTACTGTGAGGAGACTCTTTCTACAGGTGTCGAGAGCAGAAAACAGAAAAACGAGGAAATTCCTGGAAGCAAGCTGTTCCTTGTGGCAAAAGGGACCGCTAACAAGCCACGTTGTCCCCAGTGCCACTAGGCAATAACCCCAAGTGATCTGTAAGGAGTGAGAAGTGTTAGTCTCTCAGTCATGTCCGATTCTCTGTGACCCCATGGACTGTATCCCACCAGGCTCCTCTGTCCATGGAATTCTCCAGACAAGAATACTGGAGTGGGTAGCCATTCCCTTCTCCAGGGGATCTTCTCAACACAGGGATCAAACCCGGGTCCCCTGCCTTGCAGGCAGGTTTACTGTCTGAGCCAAAGGTTTGGATTCAGTTTGACAGTTAGTGAGATATTCAGGTGAATTAAAACTCAAAGTCCCAGGTCATGCCAATTTCTTCCATCAGAGATCTAGTTGAAGAGGCAGTGACGTGGGCACTGAAGACTTCAACAAGAGAGTTGCTTTCAGAAATATCTAAGCATCTTCCGATCTAGCTGGAGCTCAGCTGCCTAGGGTGCAGACTAAGGGTGTGCGCGGGCTGCAAGCAAAATTGGGAATTAATAAAAAGAGAGAGATGAGACAAAAGAAATGCCTTAAGAATATAATATATATTGCTTTTAAAAATTGAGGCCACCCTGAGAAACATCAACAATTTGCTGACATCCTTACTCTCTCTCCATTTCAGTACTGTTCTTCCTTTGGATGACAAACAGCCTTGAAGGGGCCATGGACCTCTTCTTGAGAAGGGCTTCCAGACCTTTGACAAGGAGTAAGCAAACCCTGAGGACAAGCAACCTCAGATCAGGGTGAGCACAGCGAGACACTAGCCTGGAGCAGGGTTTAGGGAAGAACCCTCAAAATGTAGGAATCATGAGAAGTAATATTTTTATGTAGTATTTTAAAAAGGAAAAAATCAATGCCCAAACTCACGATGAACAAAATATCAAAATTTAAAGGTAGGCTCAATGTGGATGGACTTTAAAGACTGAAGTGAAGTACAAAGTGAAGTCAGAAAAACAAATATCACATATTCATTCATGTATGTAGAACCTAGGAAAAACGGTATAGATTTTATTTGCAAAAGGGAATACCAAAAGGGAAAGGGGAGGTGGTGAGGTGAACTGGGATTGACGTATATACACTAGAAATATTATGTATAAAATAAATAACTAACGAGAAGCTACTGTGTAGCACAGGGAACTCCATTCACGCTCTGTAGTGACCTAAAGGGGAAGGAAACCCAAAGAAGAGTAGATACGTGGAAACATATAATGGACACTGCTATACAGCAAAAACTATCACAACAATGTAAAGCAACTATATGCCAATAAAAGTTAATTAAAGGAGCAAAAGGCAGGCTCGGTGTCCCCAGTGTTTCTTCTTGCCTCAGGTTCAAACAGGGCTCGGCATAGCACTGCTCTTGAGCCTATTGCTATGCAGTTTCTTGACATCTTAATCATTGGGATTTTTCTGTATTTTGATTTTCAAAAACATTGCATGAAAGAAGTTGTTTATCTTGATGATTAAGGTTTTCTGTGTCCCCTTAAATGATGTGGCCCAGGCCATGCCTCACTCACCCCACTCTCGTCCGAGCCCTGACTTCACCACCAGGGAATAAAATCAAAGGTGAGGGGCAGAGGAAACCCCATAAGCGTGTGCCGAGGCAGGCGAAGCCCCAGAGAGCAGTACGTACTGGAGACCAGCCACCAGGACATCTGTGCGTGTTGGTCGCTCAGTCGTGTCCGACTCTCTGCGCCCCCAGGGACTGTAGTCCACCAGGCTCCTGTGTCCATGGGATTCTCCAGGAAAGAAGACTGGAATCGGTTGCCATTTCCTCCTCCAGGGGATCTACCCCACCCAGGAGCAGACCCCGCAAACCAGCGTCTCTCGCTAGTCCTGTGTTGGCAAGCGGATTCTTTACCTCTAGCGCCACCTGGGAAGCCCAGGACATCTGTGACTGTTTATAAAATCTTCTATTTGGATGTTCCTAAATTAGCTCTCAATACTGAGTTTTAATGCAGGAAAAGCAGTTTTAACTGGAGAAGGAAATGGCAACCCACTCCAGTATCCTTGCCTAGAGAATCCTGTGGACAGAGGAGCCTGGTGGGCTGCTGTCCATAGGGTCACACAGAGTTGGACACGACTGAAGCATCTTAGCATGCATGCATGCATTGGAGAAGGAAATGGCAACCCACTCCAGTATTCCTGCCTGGAGAATCCCAGGGACAGGGGAGCCTGATGGGCTGCCGTCTATGGGGTCGCACAGAGTTGGACACGACTGAAGCATCTTAGCAGCAGCAGCAGCAGCAGCAGCAGCAACATATGTTAACAAAATATATATAGTTAGAATAATATTGGAGAGGATTCTAAGCCAATATCTTCAGTTCAGTCACTCAGCTGTGTCTGACTCTTTGTGACCCCATGGACTGCAGCATGCCACACTTCCCCGTCCATCACCAACTCCCGGAGCCAATATCTTAACTTCCATCTTAAGAACAAAATTTTAAGGTTTCAAATAGACCGATCTTTCCATCTCTCTAATTCCAAGATTTCAGGGCATCTGTGAATCTCTTAATAGGTGTTTGACTTTTTGAAATCAAGGAGGTAAGTCCTCCCTGTATATTCTGCTTTTCTAATCAATAGAGAATAGTAGCTTTAAATAGCCTAAAATTAGAATTATTTTCACCTTTGTTTCTGCACACTAAAAAAGTGGAAATATCCCATAAAATTAGAGAAAAAATTCTAGCCACAGGAAGATAAGATTTAAGTAAACAGTGTCTATAAATACTTTGAGGAATTGTGCTAGGGCTTACAATTGTCATTAGCTCAATACCTTTTACACAACATTAATATATAATGCGCAAAATGTATGAAGATGTGTAACTGCACGGTTATAGAATCATTCGGGACGCTCATTATCAAAGCTGAGCGGTGGAGCTCTGTTAATGGTGATTTCTCTAAATATCCTCACTGTGGCACGTAGCAAAGATTGTTCTGCCACCTATTGGCCTACTGCATGAAATAGATTTCATCACACCTGTGAGCGAGGCTTTACCTGCTCCAGGATTGGAGACAATGTCACTGCAGCCAGACCTTTGGCCAAGGTTGGCGTTTCCCCTAGGAGGATGGCAGGGGTCCCTCTAATGCCACAGCAGTGCACCCAGTTCTCAGAGGTCACTGACCACTCCCCTCAACTACTGTGAGCAAGGCCAGTGGATGCTACGCAAACTCTCCAGTGCCCCACCCCAACACACTGGGAATCCAGGCTTAGTTCATCTCCAGCTCTGTCTATGCCTATCAGAAGGGAATGACCCCAAGTGTTTCAGATGACAGACACAGCAAAGAAATACCATAACATAGCTGACCCCCCAGACTAGCCCAGGGAGCTCTGTGACCCAAGAGCTCACCTCACTCTATTTTCTTGATCTGAAGTGGGTTGAATTCCTTAGAATGAGATTAACAGAGTTGGGGGTGGAAACATCTAGGGGCAAATGATGACCCCTGATTTTCTTAGAGTGTTCATTTAAACAGTACCAACCAGTAAATTGTATTTTCCTACAAAGAATGGGTCAAGCAATTAATATTACCTGCGTTTTTAACAGTGAAGTGACTAATGAATGGGTAGTGCTGGACAGCTGACAAAATCTCATTGAGTCCATCTATACTTTCTCCCTGACCCCCACGATGCCACCCTGTCTGAGTGCTTCAGAGGCCTTTTGACCAGATCTCTGATTCTTGTCTGATACCCCCACCCCCAGGCCATGAATCCCTTCTCCAAGCTGCTTCCAGAGTGGTTTTTCCGAGATGCAAATCTGATCCTATCATTTCCTTGGTTCGTATCCTTCAGCAGCTCCCCACCCCCTGTGAAAGGAATCTCAAATCTTTATCAGGGAATGAATAAGGACCTTCTAGGATACTCTCTCCTCTCCAGCACCCTTTCCCACCAATCCCTTAATCATCCTAATCCTCAATGGGCTGGAAAGACTATTAGGACCATTAGAACCAGTAAAGTAGGAATGCGACAAGAAAGAACATTTCGCTTGAATATTAAAATTTTCAAGGGAGGATGAGGCTTTAAAGAATCTTTTAAAGTCCATTAACAGAGTTAATAAAACAGGAGAAAAGTAAATACATGAAAACTAAGTCTATGGTGTTGACATTGGAATGGGAGGTAACAGGCTGGCATGTAATTCAGAATCTTTCAGGACGTAGTAAAATTATCTTTATCCTTTTGGTAGCTTATATTTAAAATGCAATTTTAAAACTCTACTATTATGACCCTATTTATTTAACCAGTCTATAAATCAGTAAAACAGGTTTGCAGGAATCTTGTTGTGAAGAAATATACAGAAAGATCAAAGTATTTCCAAATGTATTATGGAGAATAATTTATGTCTTCTAATAGATTGTATCCCTATGCAGTTTCATATGATAAGGACCTGGATTAATGTTATGGTACTAAGATGGAAATGTATTAGATGCTTTCCATTGCCTCTGTAAGTGGAGTGAAAAGAACAAAGAATTTTACAAGAGGAATGAAGTGGCATCTGTCCTCAGTGCTTCCTGGAGATCAAAAGTCTTTTAGCAGTTTTATTGCCAGTCTTTTGAGGCCTTCAACTAATATTTCATTTCATAAATGATCACTGCTAACGGGGGAAATCCTACCGTATACAAATTTGTGTGTGCATGCATGCTAAGTTGCTTCAGTCCTATTCGACTCTTTGCAACCCTGTGGACTGTAGCCCACCAGGCTCTTCTGTCCATGGGATTCCCCAGACAAGAATACTGGAGTGGGTTGCCATGCCCTCCTCCAGGGGATCTTCCCGACTCAGGGACTGAACCTGCGTCTCCTATATCTCCTGCTTTGGCAAACAGGTTCTTTACCACTAGCGCCACCTGGGAAGTCTGTATACGCATGAGCGACTGTCAATCATGATTTTTGAAAAATATTTCTTGACACAAATGAATAAAAATATTTCTGGTTTCTTCTAGTTTATATAATGGTTTTCAGTTTGTTTAGAAGTAATCTCTCAAACTAATGCTTTCTTGTTGCTGTTGTTGAGTCACTAAGTTGTGCCCGACTCTTTGTGACCCCATGGACTGCAGCATACCAGGTTTCCCTGTCCTTCACCATCTCCCAAAGTTTGCTCAAACCCATGTCCATTGAATTGTGATGCTATCTAATTATCTCATCCTCTATCATCCCCTTCTCCTCTTGCCCTCAGTCTTTCCCAGCATCTGGCTCTTTTCCAGTGAGTCAGTTCTTCACATCAGGTGGCCAAAGTATTGTAGCTTCAGCTTCAGCATCAGTCAGTCGTTCCAATGAATATTCAGGACTGATTTCCTTTAGGATTGACTGGTTTGATCTCCTTGCAGTCCAAGGGACTCTCAAGAGTATTCTCCAGCATTATAATTTGAAAGCATCAGTTCTTCAGTGCTCAGCCTTCTTTATGGTCCAACTCTCATATCCGTACGTGACTACTGGGAAAACCATAGCTTTGAAAATGTGGACCTTGCTACGCTTTTTTACTCAACCTAAAAGTAAATAAACAGTGGTAAAATGACATTCTATTGTTTTTGTTTGGATGAGAAAATGTACAAATAAAACTTTATTGGTGCATCTGTTTCCCAGGGCTACTATAACAAAGCACCACATATTGGGCAACTTAAAGAGATGCATTCATTGTCCCAGCATTCTGGAAGCTAGGACTCTTACATCAAGGTGTCAGCAGGGTTGGCTCCTTCTGAGGCTATGAGGGAGAATGGGTTCTAGTTCTGTACAAATTTCTGGTATTTGGGTCAATCTTTGGTATTCTCTGGCTTGTAGGAACTTCACCCCAATCTGTCTTCAGGTTGACATGACATCCTCCCTGCTTGCAGCCTGCATCCAGATTTCTCCTTTTTAAAGGGACACCAGGTTGTAATAATAGGGGACTACAGACCCACTTTCACAAACTCATTTAACTAATTACATCTGCGATGACCCTATTTTCCAAATCAGATCAACGTGCTGAGGCACTAGGGGTTAGGACTTTAACACATGAAGTAAGTATTTTTAAGGGTATGCTTCTTTTTTTTTTTTTAAGTTGAGAACTCCCCAGGTGCAGTTGATGTTTTTCTAATGATTCTTGGTTTCCCCAGTTATCAGAGCCCCATTTAATTCTGGATCATCCACAAAAGCTCACAGCTGGGCAAGGAAATCTGCAGTGGCAAAACATCTAGCCTCTCAGAGCCACTTAGTCCAGAAAGTTCAGAACATGAGGGTGCTTATACTTCTTGGAACTGCTCCCTCAATGAAGCTCTGCTCTCACTTTGGTGAGGCCACCATCACCCCTTGATGAGGTCATCAAGGCCTTTCCTCCTAAGAGACAAGATGGGAACATTCCCACCCAGTCCTGCTCCATGCCAACATCCATCTTTCTATTCCCTGGTCTTTGATAAAAGTAAAAATGATGTTTCTGTCTTGAATCAGGTAAATCTAAACTCACATCAAATACACAGAGGAAAAATGTCTTCTCAGAGCAACTTCATAAAAAATGGAGATTCCCAAACGACTAAGGACACTTATTGTAGTTTAGTTGCCAAGTCATGTCCGACTCTTTGCAACCCCGTGGACTGTAGCACACCAGACCTCCCTGACCCTCACCATCTCCTGGAGTTGGCCCAAGTTCATGTCCACCGGATCAGTGATGCTATCCAACCTTCTCATCCTCTGTCACCCTCTTCTCCTTCTGCCTTTGGTGTTTCCCAGCATCAGGGTCTTTTTCAGTGAGTCAGCTGTTCACATCAAGTGGCCAAATTGTTGGAGCTTCAGCTTCAGCATCAGCCCTTTCAATGAATATTCAGGGTGGATTTAGGATTGACTGGTATGATCTCCTTACAATCCAAGGGACTCTTGAGCCTCCTCCAGCACCATAGCTTGAAAGCATCAGTTCCTCAGCACTCTGCCTTCTTTATGGTCCAACTCTTACATCTGTACCTGACTACTAGAAAAACCATAGCTTTGACTATACAGACCTTTGTATACAAAGTACCAAGTACACACGTGTCCTTATTAGTCAGCCTATCTTCAGTCACTTCCACGTATTTTTCACAGGTTTCCTTCATAACTTGATGTTATAAGCCCCACCCCTGGAACTGTTTGGAGTATTAAAGATGCCAGCTTTCTTTCTTCCCAGGAGAGACTTTTGTGACACATTAAAGAACTCAGCAAGACCCTATAGCTCTCCAGAATGTCTTTTACTAAGCTAGAGTATTTTCCAACTGCACTTCTTCCTCCTCCTTGAGGCCCCCAAGTCTGGTTTCTGTAGCCATTCGATAATCTAGGAGCCACCATCTCACCGCCTCCTGCTTCTTCTGCACCTGTTAGGGTGCCCATCTATCTCACCCTCAACTCCCCAGACTCCTCCCAGTTTTAGCTGAAATTCTCAAGTGCTGGGAACCCTCCAGTCTCAGGCAAATGTGAAGGTCAGTCTCATACTGTTAATTTTCTCTCCCTGTGATATATTTTAGTCCTTAATGAAATTTGCTCAGTCGTGTCTGACTCTTTGAGACCCCATGGACTATACAGTCCATGGAAATCTCCAGGCCAGAATCCTGAAGTGGGTAGCCTTTCCCTTCTCCAGGGGATCTTCCCAAACCAGGGATCGAATTCAGGTCTTCTGCATTGCAGGCAGATTCTTTACCAACTGAGTTACCATTCAGTTCAGTACCATTTTAGGCCTTAAGTAGCTGAAATGTTCCTGGCTTGCAGCTAAAGCAGAATTTAAACAGATATTATCCCTAAGACAAACAAACAGAAAAGTGATCAACATAGAAAATTAACCTGTTACTCATTTCTTATGACTTTCCCAGAACAACAAGGAGCATAAGTCTCTTATTTCATCCTGCCTGGAACTCACGAGGGCTTTAGTCCTGATTCCGCAGCTTTCCTATGCATGTCTTCACTTGTGTCTGCCATGACCCTGTTCAAATTCAGACTGTTTATACCTCCCCGAAGTCTCAGAGAGTCCCTTTTTCCCATCCAGAACACACTTGCTCTTGGGAGAAATCCACGTGTCATTTTTGACAGTTTCCTTTCTTCTCTCCTTATCAGTCACCCAACCATGCTGACTCTTCCTTTCATAATGGAAATAACTCACATGATGTCTCCTGGGCTGCCAAGTGGTTTTTCTTGTAAACCGTCCTTATTGGAGTTTCATGGCTACCCAGGACAGTGGGATGCTGAAGGAATATTATCTTTTCATTTACAGATGCAAAAGTCAACTCAGCAACAACGAGATATGAAGGTCCCACCACTAGTAAGTGACAGACTGTAACTTGGGTCCCTCTGCCCATCCTGCTGCTTCTTTTGAAAAGACTCTGAGAGCCATTCCCTGAGAGTGTGTATTCTCACTGTTACCCTAGACTAGGCTGTCAATACATGTCACCCAGATTATTTGACCCCCTAGCTGGTTTCCCTGCCTCTAGGCTGCCTCCATTCAAGCAATCCTACATAAGAGAACTAGACAATTCCTAAAACACTGATCTCGCCCTTGCTCTGTGATAAGCGTCCAGTCACTCTTTGGCACATACAAGATAAAGTACCCAAATTCTTTCAAATCTTGGCCTCATCTTCTCTGCTTGGTCTCAGCTATGATGACTCTCAAATATGCACTCTCGGTCCATCCCTGCCACGGTAGCCCTGAGATCCCCCCCACTGCCTATAGACAAAGTCATATCCACCTCAATGCCAGGCCTGCTTTCCATGGACGGTCCACATCCCTCATCTGAACAGCCTGGACCCTTTCACTTCAACTCAAGGTCCATTTCCTCACAAGGTCTCACCCAACAACTCCATCCCCTTTCACGTGCACCTTCAACCAAGTCCTGTAACATTTTTGCAGATACAGATGGGATCAGTCAATACCGATTCCCATTTGTTCCAGTGTACTCCCATCCTTTCATCTGCAAAACTAACAACTACATTCCCCAGACTCCCTAGTTCTTATTGATCAGCTGTGTTCTGCCACATAGATGCCCCCAGGGGCAACTTGAAAGTAAGCACCAGGAGCCTCTACAGGTGGGGACAAGGATCTCCTTGGTCATCCGTGATAGTAATGGTAGCAGCAACGAGGTTTCTGCTAGGACAGCCCCAGATGTGAGTGGGTTTCTCCTGGCACATGTAGAAGCATTATTCTCTGAACTGCTTGGAATTTTCACCAACTACCCAGAACCATGTTGCCCATATAGCTACACTAAGCTAGACTGAATTCTGTTGCCCGTAACTAAGAACTCTGGGGCATATTCTACAATGAAGCCCTCATGTTGGAGCCCCATCAAATACCATATTATGTCACGACTCTTTCACATAAATACTTTGTGGACCAGGAAGCCTTGCTTCCAGAGGATGACTGTAGCTCCTTCCACCTTTAAATCCACAAGGAGAAACGCCAGAATCATCCCACACAAGGGATGCTGGACCATGATGCTGGGGCAGGGATTTTGGAAAAGGAAAGAGCAAACCCTAAGACATCAACCTGAAATACTCTCCCAAGAATCTGCCTTTTAGTTCCTCTCTTGAATTTCTTTCTGAATTGTCTCCTTTGGCAATCCTTGTGGCTGGGGAGTGAGAACTACCTGGAGAAGACTTCTTTTTGCTAGAGGCTTCCAGAATAAGGAAAGAGCCAAGTAGGAAATGAGGCAAGACCCAAGTGAAAGGCTACCTGCTGCTGCTGCTGCTGCTGCTGCTGCTGCTGCTACTAAGTCGCTTCAGTCATGTCCGACTCTGTGCGACCCTATAGACAGCAGCCCACCAGGCTCCCCCGTCCCTGGGATTCTCTAGGCAAGAACACTGGAGTGGGTTGCCATTTCCTTCTCCAAGGGAAGTCATATAACGGACTTCTGTCCTCAGAAAAGATGACCCCTCTCCTGGGTCACTCTGGTCTGGTATAACTCACCAAGGGTAGGACTTGCTTAGAGAGATTTATCTCCAAAGCCCTGGACAACACACCGCATGACATCGTCTGCTTCTCTTTTTAGTGCCTGTCTTTCTGGGGACCTCGCAGGGTCATAGAAAGTGGAGAAAGGAGGCAAGGATTCTGCTCCTGGTCACCCTCAGTCATAATGGTCCCTAACATAACCATAGTTGCCTTTCCAACTTAAGTCTAAACCACCAACGAGCAGGAAATGCATCCTGGGCATCCATCATAACACTTCCTGTTTCCCACTAATTGTATAAATACTCGCTGAATAAAGTTAGGAGGACTTTACATCTTGATAACGTCTCTTGGAGTCAGTTTTTATTTCTCACCTACTGAGAAGAACGCTCCTGGACTTAGATACTTCAGAAACTGGAAAATGCAATGCATTCCATCTTCTCTCCATCTTCTTTAAGAACCTTGTCACAAAATCTGTGGCATCCCAAGTTTTGCGTATAGCTTGTGGTACACATGCGCTGAGATTCCAATGGAGGAAGAAAAACTGAAACTGGAATTCTTTTCCGGTTATGGAAACAAGACATCCAAACCCTATATAAATAAATAGTGGGAAAACAGCCTTTCTGACGGATCTCTATCAGAGCCGCAAACAAAGTATTTGCATAAAGTCCAGTACTACTTTACTATTTTTTAATTATGATTATTTAATATACATTCTATGAATGTGGAGTAACTCATTGATTACTGGAAATCAAAATGCAGGAAACGCTTTTTTTCTCACCTGAGTCCCTTGACTGATAGCCTCTGTTGAATATTTAACAACGCACAGAATGTTTTAAAAGAAAAATAGACTTAAGACCAAAGAACACACGTTTCTGAAGGTTGGTTTCACTTGTAGCTCTCCGCACGGATGGAAAACCTGCTCCGTGTCATAGAAAACTACTTCTCTAAGCACTTGCACTGCACTAATTGATCTTTTAATTGGTTCAGTCAACACCCGAGTCTTTGCACACAACACATTCTAATTGCTACAAGCAGCTGTAGCAGTGCTCAAATCGTTGAGGAGAAGACAGCAGCGCTCAATCAGCCTCTGTTTGGACCGGCCGCCGGCAGGAGGCACGCGGGTCTACAGCGGTGTGTTGAGAAGCTGGCACAAGAGGAAACAACAGCGCTTCATTCTCCCTTCACGGCAAGAATGGACCACAGGAGTCATTCCACAGTGTACGTGTATATCCAGTCACCGCATTGTATGCCTTAAACGTATACCATTTTCATTTACAAATAAACAAGGGAAACCTCATTGTCGTGGGAGGGAGAATGGTACAAACCGGTCTGGAGGAAATGTACATCATCTGAACTAATGTACAGCTCTTATTTCTGACATAAAAAGAGTGTGTATGTCCTTCCTCCCATTGTCCTTCACTGCTTGTACCCATAAGACTGCAGTCTGTTTTCTTGTGGTCAGGTTACAAGCAATTGCAGGCTGGCAACTTTCTCTTTGTTGTACTGTAATTCATGGCTTGGGACCCATTACTCATCTGTACTGTGGGTGAGTTTATGAGTTTAGTCCTGTAAGTCACCCCTATCTGATGAAAGTCTTTCAAATTAAACGATAGGACGCAACCAGCGTGATATTAGAACAGAGCACGATTTCTCAACCTGGCACTGTGAATGTTTTCGGCCTGGTAAGTCTTTGCTGTGGGGGTTCTCCTTGTGCATCGCAGAATGACCAGCAGCATCCCTGCCCTCTACCACTGGAAATACCACTAGTACAGAAGTACCTGCCGGCCCCCAGTCAAAAAAAAAAAAAAAAAAGATGTCTTTAGATTTTGCTAAATATCTGGAGGAAAATTGCTTCCACTGGGAACTACTGGAATCAAGATGCTGTGTGTAAACAGGTCAGTTACTTCCCTACAAATCCACACAACTGAGGCTTATTGAAACTGAAAAGGATCTATTCAGCCAACCTACGCTTTCTGGATGCTTCATCAGAAACCAAACAGAAAAGAAAACAAACAAGTTGATCTAAAGTGCTCATGAGGGCAGTGCTGACAAAATACTTACTCTCAACGCACGTGACTCTGAAGGGATCCTCAGAGACTGTTTCACCAAGCTCTGTATATGTCATTCACCACCCCTCATTGAAGGGTACTTCAGTTCAGCTCAGTTCAGTCGCTCACTCGTGTCTCTTTGTGACCCCATAAACCGCAGCACGCCAGGCCTCCCTGTCCATCACCAGCTCCCAGAGTTCACCCAAACCCATGTCCATAAAGTCGGTGATGCCATCCAACCATCTCATCCTCTGTTGTCCCCTTCTCCTCCTGCCCTCAATCTTTCCCAGCATCAGGGTATTTTCCAATGAGTCAGCTCTTTGCATCAGGTGGTCAAAGTACTGGAGTTTCAGCTTCAACATCTGTCCTACCAGTGAACACCCAGGACTGATCTCCTTTAGGATGGACTGGCTAGATCTCCTTGAAGGCTCCTTACTCTGCTAAAAAACTTGAACTTGTAGTTTGATGAATGTAACCTGTGAGGTTTTGTAGGAGTCAGTCTCTCACCCACAACAGATTATATAAGTGTGAAACATCTCTCCAACTTACAGACAGAAGTCACTGCGAGAAGTTTCCATATTTCCTTCCTTCCTTCCTTCTTTCCTTCTAGATTCTTTCATTCCTTGGAACAAACATCAGTTTCCTATCTACATGCTGAATTTAAGAATTGTTTGAAAATGTGCATTGAGCAATTGATCATGGATTTTTTTTTCATGTGATATAGTCAAACCAGTAATCTTAAAAGTCTATAGTTAAATCTCTTTAACCATTAAAATCTCTTTATTTTGTTTATAAGAATGCAGTACTTAAAAAAAGACTTTCACTGCTGGTTCTTTAAATAGCTAGAGAAATTCGCACACATACACACACTCACACACATGTGAAAAAAAGAATTCCGGGCTATCCCAGTACCTATGACTACTTTAAAATATTTTAAACTCATGCACCAAATACCCCAAAATCAAAATCATTGTTCTGAACTTCACACATAATGTGGAGTACCTCTTCATTAAGTTGGAAACCATCCCTTTAGAGTTTCCCATGAATCGACCCCATTGTGCCCCCACCGATGTAAGCTGCCTGACAGGTGTTCAACTGCACCCCTTCCGAGGCCATCCCGAAACATCACCTAAATCCATTCAGTTGACCTTGCTTCGTTAGAACCCACTTTTGCCTGTGCAACCCTCCTGGGCCCATTCCCTTGCCTGTAACATGTGAACTCACTCCAAGAAGTTCAGCCCAAAGGGTACCAGGTAGAACTAAGGTGATGATGCCCATAAATGCTCAGCATGGGGCTGGGCACCCAGCTGTGCTCAGAAAATGTTAGCTGCTGTTGAGCACTAGTTTACTTTAATGCTGCAGCCTGCTGTTCACTGATGGTTATCAGAACCATCAGTACCGCTGCCTTCCTGGGACTCCCACAGCCACCATCTTTGTGACACTAACCTCCACCACCTTAGCTCATCTTTTGTATTTCTAGAACTTCATCATAAACGGCTGCAGGATGAGAAGGGAATCACACCTGGTGGATTCCAAGTGAACCTTACAGTCAGTGCACGGTGCAGAAAGACTGCCCCAAATATGATTGTTTGGGTCTCTGCAGAGAAACTCTGCTTACCCCAACTTTTCCAACAACAGGAGCTCACCCTGTACACTGTTTGTGCAGGAGATTTCATGCCTGATCTCATGTGTAATCCTGGCAATCTTTCCTCCCCATTTTACAAATAGGGTGAGACTGATGAGGAAAAGGGTCCATGAATCAGAGTAAGTGATGGAAGCCGGGATTGAAGCTGCTTAGTCTGGTTCACACCTTATCTTATGCCAGGAACCGTTCTAGATAATCTACATTTCACTTCACAATTACTCGGTGAGGGACCGCTTGTGTCCATTTTGCAGATGAGGAAACTGAGTTTTAACCAGGAGGTTAAGGCTCTCCACCCTGCTCCCCGTGTGCTGCCTTTGTCCCTCCCAGGACCTTTTTTTTTTTTTTTTTCCATTTGGTACCGAACGTCCTCCCCTTGAATCTAGTGCATAGCATGGAGTCTGCAGGGCCTCACCTGTGCTTTGTAATGACAAAAACATCAAAAATTGAACTAGAGATTTTGGTCCCCAGCCCTGTAAAGGGTAAAACAAGCAGATTGTCATCATTTATCTTTCTGCCATAGTTGGGCTTTTTGTTTCCAGTATCTGTGAGTTCTCCTGTTGGAAATGGTGAAAAAGGATGATGGGAACAGAAAAAGAAGTAACATGGATATAGGGACCAGAGGGGAGGCTTAGGTGTGAAGCATCC
Source organism: Capra hircus (assembly GCF_001704415.2). Lineage (NCBI taxonomy): Eukaryota > Metazoa > Chordata > Mammalia > Artiodactyla > Bovidae > Capra > Capra hircus. The sequence continues at coordinate 147,572,154 of NC_030808.1, forward strand.
TCCTGGAAAAAAAAAAAAAAAAGGAAGCTGAGGGAAGAGGCATCCCAGGCGAGATTTGAATCCTGCCTCATCCAGTAACCTGTAGTGGGCAAGGCTGGTGAGAAAGGCAATGCCACTGACATTGGCCAGGATGGGGCAACAGCAGTGCCTGGGGGTGTGAGGGAGCTTAAGAAATAACTACACTATACCATGTCGGTGAAGGTAATACGAATTCACGTCTTTCCCCACACCTCCTTTATTAGTAGGGGAAATCAATATTGACTATTCATTGGAAGGACTGATGCTGAAGCTGACTAAAGCTCCAATACTTACGCCACCTGATGAGAAGAGCTGACTCATTGGAAAAGACCCTGATTCTGAGAAAGATTGAGAGCAAGAGAAGAGGGTGGCGGAGGATGAGATGGTTACACAGCATCACTGACTCAGTGGACATGCTGCTGCTGCTGCTGCTGCTAAGTCACTTCAATCATGTCTGACTCTGTGCAACACCATAGACGGCAGCCCACCAGGCTCCCCTGTCCCTGGGATTCTCCAGACAAGAACACTGGAGTGGGTTGCCCTTTCCTTCTCCAATGCATGAAAGTGAAAAGTGAAACTGAAGTCGCTCAGTCGTGTCCAACTCTTAGCGACCCCATGGACTGCAGCCCACCAGGCTCCTCCGTCCATGGGATTTTCCAGGCAAGAGTACCGGAGTGGGGTGCCATTGCCTTCTCCGCAGTGGACATGAGTTTGAGCAAACTCCACAAGAAAGTGAAAGACAAGGAAGCCTGGTGTGCTGGAGTTCAAAGAGTCGGACACCAGACACGACTTAGCAACTAAACGATAGCAACAGAATATATGCATGGTCTTCAAGTGTCATCTGTTTATTAGTTGCAAGGGAGAAAAAAATAGTAATTAAATAATGCAGATATCAACCAAGTGACTAATATTAACATCACCAATGAGGCTAGATGATCACTGCATGTCTGCTGATATGGTACCCTGAGAAGGACTACATCCCCTATGTAGTCCATCAGCATGGAATGCATTGTCAACTGAATCCAATCACAATGAAACATCACCGAAGCCCCGAATGAGAAGCTTTCCCAAAAAGAAGTAGGGCTGTGGGGGTGACTGTATTCTTCAAATGTTCCTAAAACACAAAGAAAGCCTGTGGAAATACCCAGACTCAATAGCAAGAATAAAGAGACAGGACAATGAAATGCAATTCCTGACCCTACAGGGATCCAATCCTGGAAGGGAAATGCTCTAAAAAACATTGCTGAGGTCAACTGACAAAACTGAAACAAATGGCAGGACAGGTGAAATATTTTATCAATGTTAAAATCACCAAAATTAATAGCTGTATGGTGTTGATGTAAGAGAGTGTCTCTATTCTGAGGAAATACACACTGAAGAGTTTAGGAAGAAGTAAAAAACTCCTTGGAAGGAAAGTTATGACCAACCTAGATAGCATATTCAAAACCAGAGACATTACTTTGCTAACAAAGGTCCATCTAGTCAAGGCTATGGTTGTTCCAGTGGTCATGTATGGATGTGAGAGTTGAACTGTGAAGAAAGTTGAGCACCGAAGAATTGATCCTTTTAAACTGTGGTGTTGGAGAAGACTCTTGAGAGTCCCTTGGACTGCAAGGAGATCCAACCAGTCCATTCTAAAGGAGATCTGTCCTAGGTGTTCTTTGGAAGGACTGATGCTAAAACTGAAACTCCAGTACTTTGGCCACCTCATGCGAAGAGTTGACTCATTGGAAAAGACCCTGATGCTGGGAGAGATTGGGGGCAGGAGGAGAAGGGGACGACCGAGGATGAGACGGCTGGATGGCATCACCGACTCGATAGACATGAGTTTGGGTGAACTCCGGGAGTTGATGATGGACAGGGAGCCCTGGCGTGCTGCGATTCACGGGGTCGCAAAGAGTCGGACACGACTGAGCGACTGAACTGCACTGAACTGGAAAGGCTGTGGTGTGGTGTGCACAGTGTTGCTGCTGTTCAGTCGCCCAGCCATGCCCGACACCTTGCCACCCCAAGGACGGCAGCACACCGGGTTTCCCTGTCCCTCACCATCTCCCGGAATTTGCCCAAGTTCATAACTTAGCCTCAAATAACTCAGAAGAAAAGATGCGTGTCTCTGTGTGTTTGCATGTAGAAAGAGGGAGAGCACAAAACGTAAAACAAATGAAACCAAAAGGAGCATGGTAAATAAAGAGTACCTGCAGTATTTTTATTTTTGTAATGTGTCTAAGTATGAAATTATTGATTCTTATGCCAGTGAGCGCATCTAGAAACGGCTATAATGAAAGAGCATAGCAAGTGTGCCTTAAGGACCTCATCCGTAAGTGATGGGCTTATCAAGATGTCATTTTTGATGTTTTAGTCAAAACACTAGAACTCCAGTCTCCAAACCTTGCCTCCTGATGGGGTTCATCAGAATCTCCTGGCATGTGAGTAAATAATGCAAATCCCAGCCCCCAAAGCCTGATATAGAATTTCTGAGATGGACGTAGGAGTTTCCATTTTTCAAACACTGAAAACACAAACATCCACATACGCATGTATTGTAAGCAGCATTTTCTTTAAATTGTAACTTTTTTATGTATGTTTGTGAAACAGCATCTAAATGGAGTCAGTCCCGCACGCTCATGCCCTGTACTTGTTGCTTACACAGACAATCACCTCACCAGGGGCTTCCAGAGCCTCATGCACATGGCCACTATGGTTGGGGGAAACCTGGGTCCAAGCATATTGTGACCAGCATCTCTCCTCCCGGCTTCCTGCTCTAATTGTCCTACAGATTGCTATTCCACCTGGGCTCTTAGTCACCCTGGGCGTCACATCTGAGCTATAATCCTAACATTCAGACTTCACAAGTAAATAAACTAGCCTCACCCAGGAGCTCATGCCATCCTCCTAGACGTCCCAGTGATTCTGAGCATGCAGCTTGCCTTTCCTGTTTGTTCTCTCTCTTTTATCAAAGCATCTTGATGTGTTGAAGAGATGCTACGTCGGTTTCATTTTAGCAATTTGTTCATCTCATCCAGCTATCTGAAGCATCTGTCAAGTATGAGGCGAAGATGGTTTCACAAGGGCGACTGTCATCTCTTCTTGTAATCTTACTTCTAACCGTCCCCCTGAGCTTGCTTGATAAATACTGTTGTTCTGAGATGCAAAATCACCTTGATGTGTTTTTTTTAAAATCCACCAAATAGCTCATAGCCATTCTCAAAAAATAAAATTAAATTAAAAAAGAAAAGGATATTTTATTTATTTGAAGTTTTTATTAATTGACTAAATCCTAGGCTCATGGGATTTCACTGTTGGTATCTCTAAATTCAATCCCTAAAGGGACAAAGAAACATCCAAGTAATTACTAAAGCATCAACTCAAACGGGATTGCCCTAAGTTGCTTTAACGGCTGTGACTCAGATGTGTTGGGCTGCTTGGCCTTAGAGTCATGGGATCTTCTGTCTTGCGGGGCAGAAGTTTTCAGCTAAACAAATTAAAAAGTCAATAGGCTGGCCTTAGAAGGATCTAAACTAAAAGGAAGTTTTCTGATTTGTGCATACATTTGTTACCTAATACCTGTTTAACAAAATTTCATTTCTTACCTGCAGCATCAAAGTCCACCAGAATCAGAAAATATTCAAATGTCCATGTTCCATGGTGAACACTCTTCTACCCATGTGTGCTAAGTCACTTCAGTCATGTCTGACTCTTTGTGACCCCATGGACTGTACCCTGCCAGGATCCTCTGTCCATGGGATTCTCCAGGAAAGATTATTGGAGTGGGTTGCCATTCCCTCTTCCCGGGGATCTTTCCAACCCAGAGCTCCAATCCAGGTCCTCTTATATCTTCTGCTTTGGCAGGCAGATTCTTTACCAATAACACCACCTAGGAAGCCCTACTCCTCCGCCCAGGAGTCCCCAAAGTGTGAGAACCATTAACTATAAGTACATCACTGCCCAAATATTGGAAACTGGGAGGTTGATACTTGTTTCAGAAATCCTTTCACTCAAAGGTAACTCAGAAGGAGGAAGGGAGCTTACCTAAGGAGGGGGAACCGACCCCTCACCTATGTCCTAATCGGAAGCTTGCATGCCAGGCATTGTTCTAAACTATGTGCATTAACCCACTTGCTCTTATAATAACACTGTGTTATGTAACAACATTGTTGAGTATAAAGTTTCCCCCACTTTAGGGAATAGGAAACTGATGTACTGGTAAACTGACCTTACTCACACAGCAGGTAAATTAAGAAGTCAGATGGTTAGACTCAGGGGCCCACGTTTGACTGTCCACTCATATCTGAACAAAGAATTCAATGATAAAAACTATACAAAAACTACTATACTAAATATGCGCTTCGCTACTGGCTCAGCAGTAAGGAATCTGCTAGTGAGGAATCAGTAAGGAATCAGTAAGGATATATAGCTTCGATCCCTGGGTCAGGAAGCTCCCCTGGAGAAGGAAACAGCAACCTACTCTAGTAATCTTGCCTGGGAAATTCCAAGGACAGAGGAGCCTGGCAGGCTACAGTCCCTGGGATTACAAGAGTCAGACATGACTTAGCAACTAAACCACCACCACCACTATATTAAAAGAGGACAGAAGTGAAACCCTCAGGCTAGAAATTTGAGAGAAAGCCCCAAGATGACAGGTAGTATGTACAGGCCCTTGCAAACATACACACGTGTAAAGGTGGTAGTGAGGTTGCTAAGAGGGAAATGAAACACTCCAAGAAGATCCAAAGATAAATATCAGCACTTTACATAATATTCAGCATTGCCTGAGCATGTCTAGTACAATGGTGGGGCTCGGGATGCCTAAAGGGAAGGGATTTGCATGCAGGACATAAACACCTTCTGGAAAAGAGCTCATGCTAACGGAACGCAAAGGCAAGAAGGCAAGGCTGATTTGATCCCTGGGCCTGAGACATCAGTGGACTCTAGTCAGTCCGAGTGTAGCATCGTATCTGTTTTCACTAAAAGCTCTGTGACATAATCAGCCAGCATGTAGGCTATCCTGCTTCAATGACCCTCTGATGGTATGCACCATGTAAGGATCATGGGGGAAAGAAGCTTCTCTGTACTTCACAAAGCCCTTTGCATGAAAACGACTGCAAAGTTGTAGGAGTGCCAGTGTGCCAAGGGTCTGTGGACTAAAGGACCCATGGCACAGGTGTTGGTACCCAGGAGAATCACCTGTGCCCAAGGGAAGAAGCAGACTGTTGGTGACAGCAGAGAGCAAGCAGTGTCTGACGGGTATTTCTGAGAACATCACCATTCACTCAGAAATACCTGGAGGACATTTAGCAGGGGACTAGGAGACAGGGACATTGACCAGGGGACTCAGCTGGTAAAGAATCCACCTGCAATGCAGAAAACCCTGGTTTGATTCCTGGGTTGGGAAGATGCCCTAGAAAAGGGCTAGGCTACCTACTCCAGTATTCTTGGGTTTCCTTGGTGGCTCAGATGGTAAAGAACCTGCCTACAATGCAGGAGACCTGGGTTTGATTCCGGGGTTGGGAAAATCCCCTGGAGGAAGGCATGGCAACCCACTCCAGTATTCTTGTCTGGAGGATCCACATGCACAGAGGAGCCTGGCGGGCTACAGTCCTCGTGGTTGCAAAGAGTCAGATACGACTGAGCAACTAAGCACAGTACAGCACCAGAGACAAGAACACCAGGAACCCTCATCTGTGGCGGGAGTGGGTAGTGATAGCAGAATATGGGGCTTTACTACTGTAATGGGTTGAATCCTCTGTTTTCCCTCACATTTGTATGTTGACGTCCTAACACCCCAGGGCCTCAGAATGTGATCCGATCTGGAACTAGGGCAGATGCAGACATAATTAGTTAAGTTGACATTATACCAGAGTAAGGTGGGCCCTAATCGAAAATGACTGCTGTCCTCATAAAAGGGGTACATTTGGACACAGACATGCACAAAACCGGAAGAACTCCGGAGACACGGAAGTGTCATGTCTACAAACCAAAGAATGCCAAAGATCGCATTTACTAGGGGAGAAGCACTCTTCCTCTCGGTCACAGAAGGAATCAATCTAGCCAACATCTGATCTTGGGCTTACAGACTCCAGAAATGTGAGATAATACATTTCTGTTGGGTAAGCTGCTCAGTCTTGGGGCCCGTGTTATAGCAATGCTAGGAAATTAACCCAACTGTAGCCTCATGTCGACCCCCAGGTTGCTGTGACCTAGGTCCTCCAACAGCTGCGATTACAAGCCCATTTTGAAAATCGAAGCTCCTTAAACTCATCAGCAGAGCCTGATTGTAAGCAAGTGGCAAGGAGTCAACCAAGTAATTCCTGCCAGGAATAGGAATACAAGTTTCCTGTTTTCAGCAGAGTGAGAAGGTCCTGTTGTTTCTTCAGGAGTAATGCCATAATCCAGTTTTAAAGAGCTAGGCCTTTCCTGTTGAGCCGAGGCTTTCCTCTGGGGACGCACATGTTTTTCACAACCAAGGAAGTCCCATTCTTCATTTTCCTGGGACACTGTCAGTGCCCTTCTGTTTGTCCTTGTTCAGTTCAGTTCAGTTCAGTCGTGTCTGACTCTTTGCGACCCCATGGATTACAGCATACCAAGCTTCCCTGTCCATCACCAACTCCCGAAGCCTACTCAAACTCATGTCCATCACATCAGTGATGCCATCCAACCATCTCATCCTCTGTAATCCCCTTCTCCTACTGCCTTCAATCTTTCCCAGCATCCGGGTATTTTCCAGTGAGTCAATTCTTCACATCAGGTGGCCAAAGTATTGGAGTTTCAGCTTCAACATCAGTCCTTCCAATGAGTATTCAGGACTGATCTCCTTTAGGATGGACTGGTTGGATCTCCTTGCAGTCCAAGGGACTCTCAAGAGTCTTCTCCAACACCGCAGTTCTAAAGCATCAATTCTTTTGAGCCTAGCTTTCTTTGTAGTCCAACTCTCACATCCATACATGACCACTGGAAAAACCATAGCCTTAACTAGATGGACCTTTGTTGACAAAGTAATGTCTCTGCTTTTTAATATGCTATCTAGGCTGGTCATAGATTTTCTTCCAAGAGGGAAGCATCTTTTAATTTCATGGCTGCAGCCACCATCTGCAGTGATTTTGGAGCCCAAAAAGATAAAGTCTCTCACTATTTCCATTGTATCCCCATCTCTTTGCTATGAAAAGATGGGACTGGATGCCACAATCTTAGTTTTCTGAATGTTGAGTTTTAAGCCAACTTTTTCACTCACCTCTTTCACTTTCATCAAGAGGTTCTTTAATTCCTCTTCCCTCTCTGCCATAAGGGTGGTGTCATCTGCATATCTGAAGTCATTAGTATTTCTCCTGGCAATCTTGCTTCCAGCTTGTGCTTCATTCAGCCCAGCGTTCCTCATGATGTACTCTGCATAGAAGTTAAATAAGCAGGGTGACAATATACAGCCTTGACATACTCCTTTCCTGATTTGGAACTGGTCTGTTATTCCATGTCTAGTTCTAACTGTTGCTTCTTGACCTGCATACAGATTTCTCAGGAGGCAGGTGAGGTGGTCTGGTATTCCCATCTCTTGAAGAATTTACCAGTTTGTTGTGATCCACAAAGTCGAATGTTGTGGCATAGTCAATAAAGCAGAAATAGATGTTTTTCTGGATCACTTTTTTGATGATCCAGCTTATGTTGGCAATTTGATTTTTGGTTCCTCTGCATTTTCTAAATCCAGCTTGAACATCTGGAAAGTTCACTGTTCACATACTGCTGAAGCCTGGAGAATTTTGAGAGTTATTTTGCTAGCGTGGGAAATGAGTGCATTGTGCGGTAGTTTGAATATTCTTTGGCATTGCCTCTCTTTGGGATTGGAATGAAAACTGACCTTTTCCAGTCCTGTGGCCACTGCTGAGTTTTCCAAATTTGCTGATATACTGAGCGCAGCACTCTCACAGCATCATATTTTAGGATTTGAAATAGCTCCACTGGAATCCCATCACCTCCACTAGCTTTGTTCATAGTGATGCTTCCTAAGGCCTATCTGACTTCACACTCCAGGATGTCTGGCTCTAGGTGAGTAATCACACAATTGTGGTTATCTGGGACATGAACATCTTTTTTTGTATAGCTCAGTGTATTCTTGCCACCTCTTCTTATTATCTTCTGCTTCTGTTAGGTCCATACCATTTCTGTCCTTTATTGGGCCCATCTTTGTATGAAATGTTCCCTTGGTATCTCAAATTTTCTTGAACATATCTCTAGTCTTTCCCATTCTGTGGTTTTCCTCTATTTCTTTACACTGATCACTGAGGAAGGCTTCTTATCTCTTCTTGCTATTCTTTGGAACTCTGCATTCAAATAGGTGTATCTTTCCTTTTCTCCTTTTAGCTTCTCTTCTTTTCTTGGCTATTTGTAAGGCCGCTTCAAACAACCATTTTGCCTTTTTGCAGTTCTTTTTCTTGGGAATGGTCTTGATCCCTATCTCTTGTACGATGTCATGAACCTCTATCCATAGTTCTTCAGGCACTCTGTCTATCAGATCTAATCCTTTGAATCTACTTGTCACTTCCACTGTATAATTGTAAGGGATTTATTTGTCCTTCTTCCCACTTGAATAGTAAACTTCTCAGTCACATATTCTTTATAAGCGCATTACATGATAGGCACTCAAAAGCATGTATTATTGAGGATGGTGATGAGATGATGGGAGTAGTCAAGACAAGGACAGAAATCAACCGCTTCTTCAGTTATCTACACTTCACTGTAGGGTTGGGTAGAACACTGATGTCACCCCTAGAAAGTGCTTCTGTCTCCTTTGCCAACTCCTAAATTTATTCATAAAATTTATACTCAGAGATTGGCATGGCATTATTTGGAATGAGACGTTTAAAATATCTGGCATCAAATAAAAATATAAACATCTTTAAATTAGTCCCTGGAAGACTTGCTGGCCCTAAAACATTAGTTTGAACTAACTTTTTGATATACAAGAAAATCGAGCAATCCTATCTCTTACAACATAACATTTACTTTACTAGTGTCCTGCTGCTGCTGCTGCTAAGTCGCTTCAGTCGTGTGCGACTCTGTGCGACCCCATAGACGGCAGCCCACCAGGCTCCCCAGTCCCTGGGATTCTCCAGGCAAGAACACTGGAGTGTCCTAGGAAATGTTATTCCAATTTTCAAAAATTATATAACCAAGAATTTATTTGGTGTCTTTTGTATGCCAAGCAGTGTGTAATGGAGAATAAAGAAACTCAATACATGGTTTCCGCTCAAAAGGAGCTTTCTTGGTAAGCAGGGCAAGAGCTCAATAAGAGAAGCCATAACGATGGCAGAAGGTGAGGTGTTGAATTTTTCAGGACTAAGAGCTCAAAGGAAGCTTGCAGTCCTCAGAGACAGAGAAACTAAAGCAACCTTACAAAGTCAGTCTTGCCTTGGCTGGGGATTCAGCTTGGCTCAGACAATTCCTTTCACCTCTGGGTTTCTAGTTCTGAAAAGGAAAAATGTCATTGATACACCAAAGTGCACTCATGAGAAATGCACACAAAAAAAATCTTTAAAACATGTGCATTTATTGGTGGTCAGCAAATGTTAAGTAAATCGTGACCGAACTTTTACTGACCAAGTGGTCATCTGTTGGTCATCTGTTGATCATCGTTTGCCTACGCCTGCTCAGGCTGCTGTAACAAATACTGTAGACTGGGGGTGCTTAGACAACCTGCATTTCTCACATTTCTGGAGGCTGAAAAGTCCATCAGAGTGCTGGCAGATCCAGGGTCTGGTGGCATCCTCTTCTTGCTTTGCAGATGGCCATCTTCCTACTGTATCCTCACTTGGTGGAGAAAGAAAGATCGTCTCTCTTATACTCTTCTTATAAGACACTAATCCCATTTATGAGGGTGCCACCCTCATCATCTCATCATCTCCCAAAAGTGCCACCTCTTAATACCATCACATCCGAAGTCAGGGTATCAACATAATGAATTTTAGAGAGACACATAGTTTTAATCCATAGCAGTATTTATTTCCCTGGTGTTGTTACAATGCACACCCTATCTTCTTGTCCACTCTTGGACTAAGAACATTGGCTGAGATGGACCCTATTCATTGTGGCTTCTGTGTGGGTGCCTGACAGTATTCTCTCTAGGGTCTTCCAGGCCTTGGGCACAAGTTTGTCTGTCTGGAACCAAAACTTTCTTTTGGAAGATGCAGTGCCATACAGCAGGTATTTACATGCTCTCTTCATCCGCAGGTCAATTTATAATGCAGTATTGAACTCCTGGTAAACTACGAATAAAGGAAATGATAGCAAAAATGAGATTAATTTAGTGATATCAAAACTATTATACTGATGAGTTGGGAGGGTTTAAAGGGCCTCCCTGGTGCCTCAGATGGTGAAGAATCCACCTGCAATGCAGGAGACCTGGGTTTGACCCCTGGGTCAGGAAGATCCCCTGGAGGAGGAAATGGCAACCCACTCCAATATTCTTGACTGGAGAATTCCATGGACAGAGGAACCTGGTATGCTGTAGTCCTTGGGGCTGCAAAGAGTCAGACACTTTGAAGAAGCATTTTCTAAATACTTTGAAAGTGCACTTTACAGACAGATTTGTAAAGATTTTAGGTCCAACAATGGTAAATCATAGGGTTATTTCGGCTCATTTAGAAGGTCAATGAAGACTTTCAGTAGATGCTTTTGAACTGTGCTGTTGGAGAAGACTCTTGAGAGTCCCTTGGACTGCAAGGAGATCCATCCAGTCCATTCTGAAGGAGATCAGCCCTGGGTGTTCTTTGGAAGGACTGATGCTAAAGCTGAAACTCCAGTACTTTGGCCACCTCATGCGAAGAGTTGACTCACTGGAAAAGACTCTGATGCTGGGAGGGATTAGGGGCAGGAGGAGAAGGGGACCACAGAGGATGAGATGGCTGGATGGCATCACGGACTCGATGGACGTGAGTTTGAGTGAACTCCGGGAGATGGTGATGGACAGGGAGGCCTGGCATGTTGCGATTCATGGGGTCGCAAAGAGTCGGACATGACTGAGCAACTGAACTGAACTGAATCAGTAACAACTGTATTCATATTCTACCTATTGAAATCTCTGGAAGCTCTTTCTATACCAAGTTACAAATTAATGAAATATTCTGAAGAATGTGTCATCTCATTATATCTTATAATGCTGTTAAATATAATTGAAATAAAATCTGTCCAAACTGTATTAAAAACTGCAAGTGTCAATATTTCGGTAAAATATTGTACAATTTTCTCAAATCCCAGAAATCCATCCCATCTAAATTTATCTTCCTTGGCTATATGGTATCTTTCCTGTACGTAAGCAAATAAAAACGGTATCAACAATACTATGATGACGCCTATGTCAATATGTTATTAGAGGACACCAGCCATCATTCTACCCTTCCAGGCTTATTAAAATGAAATTCAATTAATTAAAGAAAGCGGATGAAAAAATGTTTCTTTTCAAAACTTAAATTATATATTTTACAATCAGGGCTAAAAAATTATATTGTATATTTGAATACTGTTGCTATGTAGAAAGCATTGCTATTTCTTGATAATAAAGAAAGAGGGCAATATTATGTCCGGGTTTGGAAAAAAAAATAGATTCTGATCACAATGTCAACTTCAAGTAGATGATCACAGGGAGCCGCACATTTCTAGCACATGAATTGCTAGACTTCCCCCCACACACACACTGTGAAAGCCCTTGGGACTGGGGCCATTTTTAAAGGCTCTGGAGTGACCAGAACATTAGCTAATTTCAGAGAGTACGAAATGAAACACTATCTATGAATCCCAATAAGCATTGTCTCCGAAGATGACTTCTCAGAACTGCGGAACTCTTTATGGAGATTTTAGCTGGGATGATGGTGCTTGTAAGTAATCTCGCCCCAAAGCAGTTCATTTTCAAGAATACACTTACATCACTAATTGTTCTCACTCAGAAAGCTACTTAGAGCTCCCAGACCCTCCAGCCCCTCCCCTCTCCTCCCTTGCCTCCCAGTGTCCATCTTGTCTTTTAATGAAAACGCTCGGAGGCAGCGCTAAAAGGCAGCCCTGCCCGCCCATCTTCTGAAAGGGGATATGGAACTGCAGATGGGGCTCTCTCTTAGTGAAAAACAAGGTTGACTTAAGACTTCGCGGTGAATCTCTGCGAGTGTAGACAGAGGATCTTAAAACAAGGTGACCAATCGTAATTCAATACAGATATCATGACAGCGGTCCTTCAGCTCGGAAGCAGAATTGTAAACCATTTTTCTTCCCTTACTGATTTTTCTCTGACTCTTTTTTAAATTTTATTTATTTAGTTTTGGCTGTACCGGGTCTTCATTGCTGCGCAGCTTTTCTCTAGCTGCAGTGAGCAGGGGGCTACTCTCTGGCTGTGGTGGGAGGGCTTCTCAACCAGGTGATGTCTCTTGTTGCGGACCACAGGCTCTAGGAAGTATGGGCCGCAGTAGCTGTGGCACGTGGGCTCAGAAGTTGCAGTTCCCAGACTCTGGAGCACAGGCTGGGTAGTTATGAGGCATGGGCTTAGTTGCTTCGTGGCATGTGGGATCTTCCCAGACCAGAGATCAAACTGTGACTCCTGCACCGGCCAGTGGATTCTTTACCACTGAGCCACCAGAGAGCCCATGAACCACTATTCTTTTAAAAAAAAAAAAGTTCTAAAGGGAAAAATTGAATTGTCTGAATAGACTCTCCAGGAAGAAAAAAAAAAAAAACTTTAAACCAAATTAAAATGCTTTACCCCAAAGAAAGAACAAAGAACAGCCTCTTATATTGGAGAATTTTTATGCTCTTAGAGATCTCTAAAGTTAAAAATTCCCAAAGATGATTGATTTTGGCCACCTTAATTTTGATGAGAAAGGGAAGAAAAACTACTTGGAGTGGCCAATAAAATGTGTTTGGGGAGTAGTCTCCCTTCAAAGGCTGTCTTAAGTACTTATTAATAATATTACAGACTTTCGACACTTTGAACTTCTTTGTATTTAAAGGGGGAAAATGGTAGATTGGGTGGAAACTAAAACCGAATTATTTTTTTTAATTTTCTTACTGAGAAAAGTGGGGGGAAGTATCATGGAAAGATATCAAACTGGTGAAAACTGAGTGTTAATTCCTTTTTTTGCTGTTTTGAGTTGAATACCAATGTGTTACTCATCCTCTTGGGGTTCAGAGCTCAGTCTGGGAAATTAAACTGCTTTAAAGATGCTGTGCTCACCATGCAGGAATTACATACATTCTAGCAGTGAGTCTCCACAAAGAGATGTGTGAATGAACCGTACCCTAAATCAGAGGGCACCGGACTGGAACACACTGATGTGAACACACACAGACATCCACACACAGACATCCGCACAGACACATACACACAAATGAATTTAGATAACGCTATTAGCTATATCTTGCTTAGAAATGTCCACTCTCCATCAACCAATCACAACTGAAAGAAAGGTTGGACAAGAATACTCAGAGAAATGAATGTTTATTGATTAAAGCAGTCTATGTTCAGTTCTGAGACTCCAAGAGACAGTCCCTGTCCCCAGGCCTTACCAGTCAGCAGGGGAAAAATGACGTGAAGCCTCAGGGATGTCCCCAAGGACACTCCTGCCCATCACTAACTGCAAGACAAGTACCTGCTCCGGGAATTCGAAGGAGAAGACAGTGCAAGCAGCTGGGTTAGGCAGGATTATTCTAAGGAGGTATTCTTAGTAAAACTTTTCATTTTGATGTAATTGCAAATTTACAGAAAAATGACAAAAACAACGCAAGAGACTCCTGTGTACCGTCCCTAGATTTCCCAACTCTCAACATTTTATCATTTTTGTTCTGTCATTTTCTATCTTGAGAATCACATAAATTGCAGCTGAGATGCCTCTTTATCAAATATTTCAGTGTGCATTTCCTAAGAAGAGAGATATTCTCTTACATAAGTTCGATGCAATTAGCAAAGTCAGGAAACGGTCATTGATATGATGCTAGTATCTAACTTTGGAGAGGAATTTTTAACTGCCCCCTTTTGCACATTTTTGCTGGGTACGTGAGTTTCTGTGCCTTGAAAAGAGTGCGAGGGAAGACCCTCATTCTCAGACAGGTCTTGAGGGGCTTCCCAAAAGGCAGAAAGCAGACTCTAGACCTCCAGCCTAAGGAGTCTCCAAAGAGATGGCATTCAACTTTCTGTTTCTTTCTCAAAGAAAGAACGACTCTCTTCAACTCGTCCTTTAAGCAGACTCTATTTCTTAAAATTCCCTCTGACGGCAAAAGTTTAAGCTGCTGCCAGAGAAGTTGTCTAGCAGTTTTTTCCCGTCCCCCTGCCCCTCCCAGCCAGCTTCCTCCCCCTCCCTGTCTGCCCCCTGTCTGACACAGAAGCCACATCAGACACCAGGAGAAGACGCAGACTCATAGCCTGTCAACACATCCCTGGCTGCCTGACTCTCAGCAGGGTAGTTGCAGGGGGTCAGGAGCAGACAGGACAGGACGCTTCCAACAGGGGAAAATCCACCACTGTTTGCATCCAGGGAGGGCACAACGCTTTCCTCTTGGTGGCCAGGTGAGGGGAATTAGACCTGAGCCCCCGGTAAGAATAATAAGTGCCCTCCTGATTGACAAGCATCACACCCCCCTCCTTAATTTGGGTTTTGCCAATGGAAGGCTCAGAATACCTGGCAACATAGATCTTCAGCTGTTAATCTGGGATTTTCATTTTCAAAGGACTTTTGAGCCTTTATATGCAGATGTTGAAATCATTTCAACATGCTTTCCCCTAACAGAGTTCAGTGTTATTAAAAAAAAAAAAAAAAAACAAATCACTTCCAGCAGGTTTTTCATGCTTAGGAACAGACACATTTTGGAACTTGGCTCCAGGGGATGGCCTGTTTAACCAAGTACAATCATGTGATTTTTCTATGACACTTCTGATTCTTCCAGAAATATGAACGGATGAACACTATAATGACCAATTCCTGGAACATGCACTTTTCCAGAACTTTCCCACTGCCTAATAAAGTTTACTTCCATTAACAAAAGGCATAACATTTAGCATTTTCCGGCTTTACAAAAAAGACAGAAAACAGAATAAAGAATCCACAAAATGGAGGAAGCAAGAGACATTAAGACATTTTAATGATGGTTTTGCTCATGTTTAGTTGAAAATGAGAACTGGCAACTAGCTGCTTCACTGAAGCCTGTGCCACAGACCAACAGACTGACAATTGTTAAAATGCGAGATCTTGGGCCCCACCCCAGACTTGCCTGCCCAACCAGAATTTGGATTTTAGCATGGTGCTTGAGTGATGTACAGGCATCACAGTTTGAGAAGCAGCCCGATACACAGGTGTGCCACTCCCAACAAGGATGGATAGTAGGTCAGAAAAACAATTCTTACAGAGTGATCAAATCACAAAGTGGGTTAGTAGAAGAGGCAGGAGCACGTGCTCTCTGAAGGGCTCAACAGCTAATATCTCACTTGATTTTTCCAAAGTAGAGTGGCCAAAATTAGCAAATAAAAATTTAGGACACAGTTAAATTTTAGACCAATATTACATAATTTTTGTGTGTCTTATATTTGGACATGCTTATAATAACAAACAATTTATTTAACTGAACTCCAGATTTAACTGAGCCTCCTATACTTTGTCTGGCAACCTTATTGCAGAGTCTCTTGATTAAAAAAAAAAAAAGTGTATAATATTTCTATATGGCTTGTTTGTAAACCGGGCCAATTGTGCTAAAGCTCCACAAGGAGATGGATTTGTCAATGAAAGTGAAAGTGAAAGTCACTCAGTTGTGTCCGACTCTTTGCAACCCCATGGAATAGTCCATGGAATTCTCCAGGCCAGAATTCTGGAGTGGGTAGCCTTTCCCTTCTCCAGAGGATCTCCCCAACCCAGGGATCAAACCCAGGTCTCCTGCATTGCAGGCAGATTCTTTACCAGTTGAGCCACCAAATCCTGGCAATTTCCAAAATCCTTCAAAGTATTTTTATTTACCTAAATACGCTCAAAAATTTTGAAAGAAATAACGTCTAAAATCGTAATGACCTAAATAATAGCTTTTTTCCCAGAATATGGAAATTGCTGATTCTAACATTGTTGCTTTTGAATTAATTATTCTCATTGGAACCAAAGAGGACAGACTAATCCAATCTCCTTGTCAAAGTCTGACATCCTCACTCCCTCATTCTGGTTTAAAGACGGCCACCAAGTCGGCCTCAAGAATTGACATCTCTTCTTAGCCTGGCATAGCTTATAGTTTGTTTGCTGGTTCAGAACTGCAGGTTCTGTTCCTGGCAATGAGCATGGTTGGAGGTTCTCTGGCCTCAGCACTGTACAGCGGGGTACACCAGCATTTATGCCTGTCTGACTCACTCCTAACTGCTTATCAGAAACAAGGGCCACACAGAATTGCCTCAAGTAATTTCTTCTGCTGTTTTTCCACAGTTAATTCTTTGCATCAGCTGGAAATAAAAAGAAGAAACATCTTAACCCAAGTAGAGCCAAGGGTTATTCTCCTTTGCCTACGTTTTCTGAAAAATAATTTTTAAAGGCAAAAGATTCCTTCTGAATGAAGATCTGCCTAGTAGACTTGGATGAATCTCACTAATAAAACAATAAGCTTTTCCCTCTTAGTGATTTGTGTTTCGTTTTTTCTCTCCTTATCTTTCTTTTTTCCTTCCTTTCTTCCTTTCTGCGTTCCTTCCCTTTCTTGCTTCCATGCTTTCTCTTTATCTTTCTATTTTTTAAACCTTCTCTCCTTCCTTGCTTTCTTTGTATCTAAAATTCATCCATTTCTCCCACATGCCAGAGCTCATCTATTTGGTCTCACTGGAACCCAGCCTGTTAAGTGCTAATTTGAAAGAATCCTACTTCCTGTGACATGAAGGGTGCTTACAACCAGAGGAAACATTTGTAAATTTGCTGGGGCCAGAGGGGGGCACCTCTCAGCTAAAATGGTAACCTACCCACCCTCTCATACCCAGGATCCCATGCCCGGTTCTACCCTCACTCCAGGTTTCCCTAAGCAGAAGTCGAATGGTTTATAAAATGTATTCAATCTGACATTCTCATAACCTAACAGTTTAGGTCAGCTTCTTCCTAGACAAGAAGATGACTCTTCGGTTTGTTTGTTTTGTGTGCTAAACACAAAGCAATTAACCCTGTGTTTGTATTTATGATCATCTAGGCATTCCATTTCTGAAACATAATACCTTATTTTAATGTATTCACCGAACATTTAGATGGCACTCACTGTGTTCCAGGCACAGGCGGATGACTGACTGTGGATTCATTTAATAGTATACTAACCCCATCAGGTGGGTACTATCATTATTCCGTTTTACTGATGTGTAGAGGGATGAAGCAGGGTGCCCAAGGCCATCAGTCCAGCAAATGATGGACGTGGATTGAGCCCTGTTTTCATGAAGCTCTGCTCCCTTTCCCCTCGTGACAACAAACTCACTCCAAGCCACCATCAGGTTTTCAGGACCCTTCTATTTCTAACCATTCTCAATTCTCTCAGATAAGCCTGCACCCTATGGCACACCTTTACAGCTTCTGATGAGACTTTTGCACAAAGCATTTTATAGTTCATATCATCATGTGAGCATCTGTAACAAGGCAACCTGTCCCCATCAGCGAAAATGAACAATAGCAGACTATAACACCCAAAGAGCCATCTTCCAATATTCAAAAGTGCTTTAATTGTTAAGAACAGTACAAGTAAGACACATTAAATCAATAACATGTAGAAACTATTATACAGTTCAAAAAACGAGCTTTTACCTTTTAGGGACAGAGGAAAACAAACAAAATCTCTAAGTTCTAACGATTTCTCTCAAATGGAAAACACAGATAATAAATGCCCAGGGCCAATGACTGGAGTAAAATGCACATAACATTCGTAGAAAAGGAAAGAATTCAAGCATGTGTTCAAAGAGCAATAAAATAAAATTGAGAAAAAAATGTAAAAGAAGAGAAAGCCACAAAAATGTCTTTCTTTCGATGTTTATTTTTGTGTTAAGTAACACAGTGATAATACCATCAACGGATTGTGATTTGCTGAACATAACACAGTATTTTAAAGCAGAAAAAGAAAACCTTGAAAGACCCAGCCTTTAGTTCCCATGCAATGTTCTAAAATCACTGGAACAAGTGGACTGCTGGTTTTCTGTCTATTGCAACCACAGAAATAAAACCTGGCAGGGAACAAAATGGTTCCCCACTTCCAGCACCTACTCATCTTTTTCTCCCCCGAGCTGTTATTGAGATCAAGTTTAAGAAGACACCCCTTTTAAATCTCCTGGAAGTCTCTGAAAAATAAAAATAGGCAGAAAAGGATGATTATGGAGGATTGTGGGTGGGAAAATCATGTACCCAATTTGTTCCTGAAGTTTTGAGAGAAAGCAAGATGGTTATAATAACATATTTTGGCTGATTCATCTAAAAAGAGCGTGCCCAGCATCAAGTGCTGAGTAGCTGAGCTGGTGGTGACAGTCGAGTTAGCATTCCTGAAGCCAGATGTTCTGGGTCAGTGTCAGCTCTGGGCTCACTGATGCACTGTGTGCTCTTAGGATGATGGTTTAGAAGGTTGTTTTTTGTTTTTATTTTTGTGTGTTTTGCAGAGTGGCAGAAAAGGGAGAAAGTTGCAGGGAATAGTGTGGAAAACTCCAGACTGTCTTAACAGTTTGGTCAATTGAATCATCAAAAGAATTGAGTTTTTCAGAGAAAAAGAGATTTTTCCTACAATCCTGAGCAAACCTTGTCTGTTTCTGATCACCAGATGAGTGGCACATGGTTATAAAATATCTCCAAGTTAATTTCATCTATGCTAAGATTTAATAAGAGCGGTTTTACTTTAGACCACTATCAGCCGTGGAACGCTTCCTTCTCAGTACAGCTGTGTGATACTTGAAAAGACATCCACAAATTATGACCTCATCAGTCCATCCTAAAAGAAATCAACCCTGAACATTCATTGGAAGGACTGATGCTTAAGGTGAAGCTCCAATACTTTGGCCACCTGATGCGAAGAGCTGACTCACTGGAAAAGACCCTGATGCTGGGAAAGATTGAGAGAAGGAGAAGAAGACGGTGGCAGAAGATAAGATTATTAAATGGCATCACCAACTCAATGGGCAATAATTTGAGCAAACTCTGCAAGCGGGAGACAGAGGAGCCTGGCAAGCTACCGTTCATGGTGTCGCAGAGTCAGACACGACTTAGCGACTGAACGACAGTGACAACATAGGAAGAAAAATTAGACAACCGCTTACAACGGCTGCCTTCCCAGAAGCCAGAGATGCAGTGGAGAATTCCCACAGCTCTGACATGGCCTGAGCTGCGCCCCAGGGATAGTTGCAGGCCGGAGATTGATGCAATGGGAAGGCCCCCCACCCAGCCCCAAACCTACTGCCACCTCTAGTTCTCTGTGATTTCCATAATAGAAGACAACAGCTTTTCGTTTCACAATTATTGATAGCAATCACAAAACTAACACCCGTGAGAAAGGTTACACTACCACCAGCAATCCCACACTGGTTTCAGAGATCCATTATTTCATTAGGGGTTGCAAAGTGGTGGTATGCTAACTCCTAATTGTTTCTTTATTTATTAACTGGAATTCTTCTAAGGAAAGAAGAACTTGACCTCCTCAGCTATTTCATTATTTCGAGGTACAGCCCTGTGTGGAAAGGGAAGTTAAATATTTGAATGTGTCCCTTTATTTGTTAGTTTTCTAAATAATGAGTTGGTTCCCTAGTATCCTACAAAGGGAGCACATACACTTTTTAAATATTGTTATGAATGCAAGGGTTTTAACAGATCCTCTGTGTTTCAGTACTTTGCAATACTGTTATTTTTTCTATCCATCTTTGGACATGGTTGTTTTATCTTTAGGTAGTAGAAGCCTTTGACGGTTGGCTTCTGTATATTTTGAATTTTCTTCCCAGCCCAGTGGTCTTTAGCAGCTTCCTTGCTTCCGGGTATGGCAAGATGTCACAGACTCATCTGGAACATTTCCCACCTCAACCTGGATACAACCAGTATTTCCAAGGCACCCTGGTTCCTCTCAGTGAGAAAGGTGTTTGGAAACTACAGTATGGATACTAAGAGCTCCTTGCTTCTGTATCAGCTATTGGTTCTAAACCTTTCAGTGGGCACAGTCAGGAAATAATTTTAGAAGAAATAGTTCAGAATTCATGCCAATATTTCCAACTCAAGTTTTGGGTTATAGGTTTTTATGTAATTTTGCTGGATTTTTCTATCTGTTTTTTTCTGTTATGTTAACAAAATCTGCCTGCAATGCAGGAAATGGAGGAGACTCGGGGGTTCAATCCCTAGGTAGGGAAGATCCTCTGGAGTAGGAATGGTGACTCTTTTCAGTATTCCTGCCTGGAAAAATCCCATGGCCAGAGGAACCTGGCAGGCTAAGTCCATGGGGTTGCAAAGAGTCAGACAAGACTGAGCAAGTGAACACTGAGCACTGATGTAAAAAAAAAAAAAAAAAAACCAACCCTGGGTTTTTTATGACATTAGTATAATATTATGTGTTTTGTCCTAATTTAGGGCTTCCCTTGTGGCTCAGCTGGTAAAGAATCCACCCGAAATGCGGGAGACCTCGGTTCGATCCCCGGGATGGGACGATCCCCTAGAGGAGAGAAAGGCTACCCACTCCAGTATTCTGGCCTGGAGAAATCTATGGACTCTCCAGGGGGTCTGTGGGATCGCAGAGAGTGGAACACAACTGAGCGACTTTCACTTTCAACTTCCATGTGAAAGTTTCAGAAAAAAGTTTCAGAATAACCTTATCAAAATATTACTAACAATATAGTAATTTAGTTAATGAAAGGAATTTAAGATTTCATTGTAGCTCTTTTGCTTTAGGATATATCCTACTGCAGATATGAAGCCAAATAAATGAAGGTTAAAATTATTTGATATAATTCCTTTCTATAGGGTTAATCAGAGAAGGAAATGGCAACCCACTCCAGTACTCTTGCCTGGAAAATCCCATGGATGGAGGAGCCCAGTAGGCTACAGTCCACGGGGCCGCAAAGAGTCAGACACGACTGAGTGGCTTCACTCACTCACTCATTCATAGGGTTAATACCCAGGTTGGTGTACTTAGTTTTGCTTTTGAATTCAGGGATTGCTTTCTTTACATTTTGTTTTATGATTTTGTAAAATATTTTTGTGTTTGAAATGTACTAAACAAGGTACATTGAGAAAAATCTGGCTTCCAAAGCTGTTGTTTCCAGTCTGTTTCCTCCTTCTCCTGTAATTAACTATTTTTAAAAATTATTGTTTCTTGTCCTATGGTTTTTTATGTGTGAAATATTAAATCCTCCTTTATCTTAGAGAAAAGGTAGTATATCATATATTCTGATCTTCACCTTGGTTTTTGCACTAAGTGCTATTTCCTAGAGATCACTCCACAGGAACGTATACATTCGGCTTTTCTTTCTGTTGTTGTTGTTTAATGGCTAAGTTCTGTCCGACTCTTTTGTGACCCCATGGACTGTAGCCTGCCAGGCTCCTCTGTCCATGATATACCCCCAGGCAAGAATACTGGGAAAGAATACCATTTCCTTCTCCAGGGCTTATCTCTGTTAGCAGCTATATAATACTTTACCGTGTGGCAATCACGTTGTTTATTCAACATGTGCCCTCCTGATGAACATCTAAGTTATTGCCAGTCTTTTACTGTGATTCACGGCACATGAATAGACTTTTGTGCTCTTTCTTTTTTTTTTCTTTTTACTTTACTAGTTTCTCATTGGGACAGATTCCTAGAGGATGGATTGTTTGTTAAAAGATATAGAGTGATAATATTGCTAAGTTCTCCCCACAGGGCCACGCCATTAGCATTTCCACCAACAATGCATAAGAAGATCTGTTTCTTAACATTCTCTACAACATAAAGTATTTCAAACTTCAAAAACAATTGGAATATCTACCAAGAAAGAGTTTTATCAGTACTTGAGGGTCACCTGAGTGAAAACCTGTCAGGCATTTGATTGATATGTCTCCGGCATTTAGATCTACAGTTGACTTGAAAAAAAATACAGAAGTAAAAGAAATGGAAAGAAAACTTGACAGAGGAGAATCTCTTTTGTTTATTGAACAGCAGAACTGATCATGGAAGTAGCTATGCCTGACCCTCATTAACCTCAACTCTTCAAAGTTAAGCGCCATGCCTGTTTTAAGATAAGGAAACTAACACAGGGAAGAAGTGGTGTCTTGCTCAAGACAGGGCCATCCAGCTACTTGGTCTCAAGAGAATGTTCTTTTTTCCGCTTCCTCCAAGACCCAGGGCAAATTCCAGGAGATAGTGAAGGACAGGGAGGCCTGGAGCGCTGCAGACAAAGAGCTGGACATGGCTTAGCAACTGAAGAACAACAACAATGAGGCCCAGTGGGAGAGTGGGGAAGTAGAGAGTCAGGCTCGAAGAATCGGAGAAATGTATTCCTAGCTCAGGCCT
Organism: Capra hircus; assembly: GCF_001704415.2. Classification (NCBI taxonomy): domain Eukaryota; kingdom Metazoa; phylum Chordata; class Mammalia; order Artiodactyla; family Bovidae; genus Capra; species Capra hircus. The sequence goes on from NC_030808.1 coordinate 147,594,627, forward strand.
GTTGTTGAGCCGGGCATGCGGTCTACATGCATCTCTTGACTCTCTGGGTTTCAGCTCCCTCAGTCACAAAATCGAGAGATTAGGAAAGAGGCTGCCAGCTGCCTTCCCGGGCCCTGATCTACATTCATGAGCTTCAGAGAACTCTGCAATGGGAGCTGGCAGACATGGGTGGGAAAAGCTGGGGAAACCCCACTTCCCGCTTCCATCAGCCCAAACCCAGGTCAGAAGAGCCCAAGACACTCCCATTCTGGGTGTTGCCTCCAAAGGCATTCTTGTTGATGGGACTCGGTACCAAGGTTAGGGAGAGGGAGGAGTCTTTGATATTTGCCAATTCCTGTCACAAACAAGGCGTTTTGTAGGTGTTTCTTATTTACCATGGCAATTTATCCTCACTGCACATTGGCTCTTCAGAGAAGAAATAGAGAGATGGAGTCATTTATCCCAAATGGTATAGCCAGCAGCACTTCTCTGTATCTATGGGCTCTACCTTGAAGCAGAAAATAACATTATGCATTTCACAGAAGACAGAGAATGTACATTGAACGTTATTAACTAAACTCTGCCCCAAACTGGAACCTCTGGGTATGACAGAGAATCTTCCAGTTTTCTTTGCATTCCCTACCAGGAAATCTGTCACAGGACTGCCCTACAAGGAAATCAGAAAGCCGCAACAATAGTCTCATCCGTCTAGTCAACAAAGCTGGAAGAAGTTCATTTGTCACAAAGCAGAAGAGGTGTGCCAAGGGGAAATTGACACAATTGATCAATAACAATACAGTGAGGACTGTATTAGGTGACTGACACACGACCTAATTGAAGATGCTCTGCCTGTGTGCTCATGAGCCGAGTCATGTCTGACTCTTCCTGACCCCACGGAATATAGCCCACTAGGCTCCTCTGTCCATGGGATTTTCCAGGCAAGAATACTGGAGTGGGTTGCCATTTCCTTCTCCAGGGGATCTTCCTGAACAGGGATAGATCCTGCCTCTGCTGCCTCTCCAGCACCGACAGGCCGATTCTTTACCATGGAGCAACCCGGGGAGATAAGATTACTATTCCCATTTACAGACGAAACGGCAAGACTCAGAGATGTAGAAGAAGTTTCCCACAATCCTCGCTAGTTGTGGTGGGGCCACGATTCTTTCAAGCTTCTTTGGTATTCCAAAGCCCACTCTAGTTGTCCCAGCTGGAAGTCAATGTTACACACTAAGGGAATCCTTGAGTGTCCCTGTACAGAGGGCAAGACCAAAGAAACCACTGAGTGGCTCTTCACCAGGTGTGATGTCTCAAACACATCACTTAATGACTTTAGAATTCAGTTTATTCCTCTACAAAACAAGTGCGTTGAAGTAGCTGCTTTCTAAAACCGATCAGTGCCTTCACATTGCTCTGAGGGCAAGTCCCCCGCGTCCTATTTGCCTTGCCCCTGCCTTCCTGACATGTCGTTCCCACCCATCACACTCTAGCTCTCAGGGACCTCCCTCCCTAAGCCCCTCCAGAGGATGACGTCATCCCCACCTGAGCATCACAGGGCACACTGCTCCTGGGCCTGGAGTTCGGCCCTTCTCTCCGCACCATCTCACTGCCTGGGTAAATCCTGTCTGTCCTTCAGGCATCAGCCTCTCCATCTCTTCCTCGGAGAATTCTGCCCTGACCATGAGACCAAGGAAGATGATTCTCCTCTTCACCCCGCTCAAGTCCTAGCCTCCCGTTCTCAAGACCACCAGCCAGCCCAGTTCACCTGCTTTCAAAACTCTGTTCTCATCAGGGCCTATCTAGTCAATGAAAACTGTCAGCTTTTAGGAGACGTGCGTCCTCGTACTCCTCCACTCCCACCCAATGTGCCAGTATGTAAAAATACTACGGGTCAAATACTGGAATCTAGCAAAACGTCCATCCAAAGGCAATTTTTAAAATCAGTGACTTGGTCTTTAAAAAGAACAAAGCAGGTCTGAATGTGCTAATGTGAAAAGACATCTATTAAATAGGGTTGTGTTTTAAAATACATGTTGCAGAAGAATATGTGTGATGTGATTCCATTTTTTTTAAAATGAAAAATATTTATGCATCTATATGGACAGAAAACACTCCTAGAACGAAGTGGGACTAGGCAGCGAGGAACTTTTTTTTTAAGTACACCTTCTTATACTGTTTGTTTGTTTGTTTGTTTGTTTGTTTGTTTGCTACGAATATAAATTTTATAATTAAGGTTTTAAATAAAGAGGAAAAGTCACTCAAGAGTAGCAGGAGTCTTCCAAGTACTGGAGAGAGTACACATCCTAGTTTCCTGCATGGATGGCCTAGATGTCTTTCCAAAAGTGTCCACCCAAAAGGTCCGCTATGTCCTAGACATCTCTTTATCTTTCCCCCCACTTCCTGTATGACTTGTCAACATCAAGAACCCAGTTCTTATGAATTCTACTTTCAATTCCAAGGCAAACATTTTCCATTCAACTTAAATAAATACAGCAAGCAGTTACAGATCGCCTCCTGTGCAAAACCTTAGACCAAGCATGTTGGGGAGGAAAAGTGATGACGTCAATGACCTTGACTTCCATCCATCCATTCATTCATTCATTCAGTATATACAACAGGTCCTGGGTGAGCAACGCATATAAGACAGACGTGCCCTGTGCTGCTGCTGCTGCTAAGTCACTTCAGTCGTGTCCAACTCTGTGCGACCCCATAGACGGCAGCCCACCAGGCTCCCCCATCCCTGGGATTCTCCAGGCAAGAACACTGGAGTGAGTTGCCATTTCCTTCCCAATGCGTGAAAGTGAAGTCGCTCAGTCGTGTCCGACCCTCAGCGATCCCATGGACTGCAGCCCACCAGGCTCCTCCATCCATGGGATTTTCCAGGCAAGAGTACTGGAGTGGGGAGCCATTGCCTTCTCCGACATGCCCTATACTGTCTCACATTTTACAAGCCAGTGGTCCTAACCATCCTCCCCAGGCCTCACTCCAGAGTGAAGACAGTCACTCCAGCCTTAACCTAAGGGATGGCAGGAAGGATTCCAGGTGCCATGATACCATGGTGGCTAGGAGGTATTTGAGGAGCTTCTTCCTCTTCTGTGCACTCTCCCACCCTCCCAGAGTGGAGAATAGCCTTCTCCTGGCTCCTCTGATGTGAATCCTGGTTCCCCGCTGCAATTCCAGAAAGTTCTCCACAGATGGGGAAACCATCCAGACTAGCAGGTGAAAGGAAAATTATTATAGTGTTAGCAACAATAACAAGGAAAAATAATAGCCACCTTTTAGTGAGGATATTTTGTGTGCTATACATTTTAACTGATTATTCTCACCTTAGGTATTATCACCCCCTTTTCCAGATGAAAAAATAAAGCCTCTGAAATACTAGCTTGAGGTCTTGCAAGTGGTGAATGGGGGTTTCAATCCAGGTGACTGACGTCAGTGGCTGCTTCCCATCGCGTGGAGACAGCATCAAAGCTGTTCACACAAAAGGCAAACATCTCTGACCCCACCTGCTCTGTGTCCCCATCAGCACACAGGCAGAACAAGACCATAAGGACAGAGGTGTTAGCACAGACATCCAAGATGAGTAGATGGAATTACAGTGTGATTCTATGTCTCTTATTATTTGAAACAAAACCATAACTTAGAGAAAAATAAGCTTTGCGAATAAGAGATAACTTTAACCTTCCAAACCAGGAATTACCCGCTTCTATAACAGACTGCTTGGTTTCATGAAGCACACACATTCGTGAGGCTGGTTAAGCAGTGGGTAGCGAGGTAGTGAGGCTTGATTTAATTTCTCCATGATTCAGACTTGTCCAGACATGTGTCCTCAAACTGTATTTGAGGGCAGTGAGGGTAAATAGTCCCCAGACCAGAAGATGTTCCCTCGGTCACCTCCCACTCGCCCTGTCTGCTGACCTCCGGAGGAAATTCAGCCCTGCAGTTAACATCTGTGGTCCAAGCAGCCGGGCTGGAGTAAAAGGTACTTAACCGTCCAGCTCGTTTTGCAAGGTTAGAAAGAATCAATAGGAGATGTGTTTAATGCGGTATCTTATCAGGTCTCATCGCACTTTTAAAACTGAAATATCCACAGTGGTGTGTATCACCCTAGTCTCACGGTAGAGAATGGGCTTAGTGTGGTCTAAGATAGATATCACGGCTTTATTACATACATGAAAAAAATAAAAATAAAAATTTGGGAGAGTCCTCTGGAATTCACTCTTGGATAGTTTTCTCTCTGATCCCCCCTCCTCCTTCTCTCCCTTTCAAATGTTCATCCTTTCTCTCTCCTCCCCTCCCCTCCTCTCCTCCCCTCCCCTTCTCTCCTCCCCTCCCCTCCTCTCCTTCTCTCCCTTCTTCTTCCATCCTTCCCTTTAATTTCAGCTGTCTGATTATCTCCCGTGGAAGATCGCCAGGGCCTCAGCAAACCGCCAAAGAAGCTGGGTGATTTCCCCTCCAGTTCCCGTGGGCACACATGTTGGCTGTGAAATCCAGACTCGGAAACTCTCTCAAGGTGGGCGGCGCTGGTTGGAACCCATCCGCTTAGCAAAGCAGACATTTCCATAAGCTTCAATGCAGTTATTTTGAAAGAGAAACCTGTCTAGACAGAACATAATTAAACATAGCATCTTGTTCTTTTGTTAAGCAGACCACAAGGTAAAATTCTTTGTTGAGTCTAATACATAATATAGAATACCATTGGAAAATCAGAGATTGGAAGGTCAAAGTTAGAACTTGGGTTTGTGGGGCGGTGGTGGTACTGGTTTCGTAATGAAGCCTGTAGGGGAAGCCATCATCTATCACGGAATGGAGTGTCAAAAAAGATGAAAGAAACCAAATCTCAGTTCAAGGCTCTATCAGCATTTGCACAAGCAGCCTTAAGGACATTCCCCTTGTAAGAACTTGCCTGTAGAATTCTTAGTATTTTGGTTTAGAAGTAACCCTACAATATCATCTGGTCCTCTCCCCCCACAGAGTGACTGCTGACACAGAGCCTCAATCGTCTGGCTTGAAAACTTACTGATAATTGCCATTGTTGAAATTTTCAAACCGAGTGGTTGAACTGGGAATAAAACAACTGTGTTGGTGTGCTGTAGGCTGCTGAAACAAGTACTGTTCAGCGGGGAGCTCATATAACAGAAATGTACTGTCTTGAATTTCTGGAGGCCAGAAATCTGAGGTCAAGGCATCATCTGAGGGCTAAAAAGGAGAATCTCTCCCAGTTTCTGGCAGTTTGGAGCTTTCCTTGCCTTGAAGATGACAAGCCTCCTGTCTCTTCACATTGTTTTCTCTCTGGGTTTTCTGTATGTCCAAATATCTATCTTTTTTTTCTAAAAGTTCACCAGTTATATCGAATCAGGGGCTGCCCTAATGACCTCAACCTACCTTGATCATCTGCAAGGACCCTGTGGCCAGGTAAGGTCTAGTAAGTCCTAGAAACCAAGGACTAGGACTTCAGTGTCCTCTGTAGGGGGAGGGGAGAGAACAGTGCAGCCGATAACAGTAGCCACGTGTTTGCACACCCACATGTTCAACACCTGTTACCCTACTTTGAGCTGAAAATGCTATGTGCCCTCTTGGATATTCTCACTAAGTTCTATTTAACAGTGCCGTAACTACCCTGGAACTGAGGAGCTTGACCACCTGGAGGACGAACCTTCTCCAGGGCACAGGACAAAGGTGAGACCCAGGCCATATGGAAAAAACGGAGATTCCAGCCCATTCAAAACAGATGTCTCTCATCGTGGAACAAGGGTGTGGGTTGTGGCCTAACCACCATCCTTCCTTTGGAAATTCACCCAAAGCCGGGGGTGAAAGCTGACCCGCCTGAACCCTTGCAGTAAAGCAGTGCTTTGTGTTTCACATAAGCGGTAGAATAGCTCACTATACCATGAAAAGGATAATCTAGAGGTCAAATTGAATCTAGTGTAAATTATGACAACATTAGGTAAAATCCAACGTGACATATCCTGGCATTGGTAATCCTACTAATACGAAGGTCAGTGAAGGCTTCTTTCTCTAATTTTCATCCACAGGTATGTAATATTAAATATGCAAAAAAATGGTATTTTTTATTGTCCTTAACCTAAGGTCCTCATGAGTTAAATATAAATCCCAGTGTCTATGACAAAAACGTAGTGACCATATAAATGTAAAAATATCAAATAAAAGGGCCAAATCCTATGACCACAGGACCAAAAAGTAACAGTATGTTTCCCTTCATCTTTCTGCCATCCTGACCACCACTTGGAAAATCGTGCTTCTAAAATAATTCATGGCAATTCTATTTCCAGTTTTTTTAAGGAATCTCCACACTGTTCTCCATAGTGGCTGTACTAGTTTGCATTCCCACCATCAGTGTAAGAGGGTTCCCTTTTCTCCACACCCTCTCTAGCATTTATTGCTTGTTGACTTTTGGATAGCAGCCATTCTGACTGGCGTGGTTTTGATTTGCATTTCCCTGATAAGAGTGATGTTGAGCATCTTTTCATGTGTTTGTTAGCCATCTGTGTGTCTTCTTTGGAGAAATGTCTGTTTATTTCTGCCATACGACCCAGCAATCCCACTGCTGGGCATACACACCGAGGAAACCAGAATCGAAAGAGACACGTGTACCCCAGTGTTGACTGCAGCACTGTTTATAACAGCCAGGACATGGAAACAACCTAGATGCCCATCAGCAGACAAATGGATAAGAAAGCTGTGGTACATATACACAATGGAATATTACTCAGCCACTAAAAAGAATACATTTGAATCAGTTCTAAAGAGGTGGATGAAACTGGAGCCTATTATACAGAGTGAAGTAAGCCAGAAAGAAACACACCAGTAGTATGCTAACCCATATATATGGAATTTAGAAAGATGGTAACGATAACCCTGTATGCTGTTGGTGCTATTGCTAAGTCGCTTCATGTGAGAGAGCAAAAAAGACACAGATGTATGGAACAGTCTCTTGAACTCTGTGGGAGAGGGCAAGGGTGGGATGATTTGGGAGAATGGCACTGAAACATGTATAATATCATATGTGAAACAAATAGCCAGTCCAGGTTCGATGCAGGATACAGGGTGCTCAGGGCTGCTGCACTGGGATGACCCAGAGGGATGGGATGGGGAGGGAGGTGGGAGGGGGGTTCAGGATGGGGAACACATGTACACCCGAGGCAGATTCATGTTGATGTATGGCAAAACCAATACAGTAATGTAAAGTAATTAGCCTTCAATTAAAATAAATAAATTATATTAATAAAATAAAATAATTCATGTTGATGTGTGGCAGAAACCAGCACAACACTGTAAAACAACTATCCTTCAATAAAAGTATTTAAAAATGTATATAGTGACGGAAGGTTAGAGCTTCCTTGGTTTAATTAACCTAATTAAGGAGGCTATTAAGGCATAATTAAGAATCTTCTTACTTTATTTTAAAATGAGGAATGCATATAAATGTTCCCTATTTATTAACTGGATGAACCCACCAGAGTGTCTTAGATCTGAGAGACAAGATCTTTTTACAAAGAAAATTCTAAACTAAAGCGTGAGTGGAGAGTTGAGAGAGAGGAACTATATGCCTGTACAAGGAAGAATATTTTTCCTCTCTTGCCTTTCCCGTGAATTCCTTTATTCCATAATAAAGGACAGAGAATTTAACATTTAATTTAAGGTTATTTGTCAGTAGAGAACTTAACAGCCTTTGAAATTACAAAGGAGGTTCTGCCTCAGCCTATAACATCCATTCTAGCTGCCTGGGGTGGGCACTCTGAGAATATGAGTATAAGTGATTATTATCCATCTCCTATCATAGACACATTAAAGAAGTACCAAATCCCAGTGAAACACTTGCACACAATTCATTCTCTGTAGTATGGCTATTGTGAAAACCTTGGTAAAATTCTAAATTTTGTTCAAGCTCAAATAATCCAGGTAAACCGTATGCATATAGCAGGGACCTGGTGTCATGCTGATGAAAAATGTCAGCAGGGACATCTGTCCTTCTGTCTCCAGTCCCACCCCACCCTAAATTGTCCTTTAACTTAGACTCACCCTATAATTCAGGGCCTTCCTTCTCTGAGGATTCATCCTGGTTTGCTCTCAAACATACTCATGTCTACTGTTGATTTCCGTTCTAGGAACCTAGTGGTCCATGCCTTCCACCCTGAATTGCTTGTATTCACTGAGGACAGCAAAGAACAGGAATTGAACATGCTGATGTCTGGCCCTAAAGGCTACAGTGTGAAACAGGCTCTGCCATAAGCTCATTATAACACTTGGATAAAGACCGCCCTCTCAAGTCTTAGTCTCCTCATCTGCAAGACAGAAAAATTACGACCATCATCATAGTATGGTTGTGAGAATTCAAGGATCTAGTGAACCTGGCACGTGTCAAATGCTTGGGAAATGTTAGTTATTATCACCATCGCTAGCACTAATTGCTGTCAATGCTTTATCATTTAGATGTCTACTATCCATTGTTCCTTTACAATCATATCACAAATGTATCTCTTTATCTGCCACGAATTAGGCATTCTCATTGCTCACGTGTCACGTCAGTCTCACCTCTTCTTCTGTCTCTTGCTTCCACTTTTAAGGCCCCTTCTGATTACATTGGACCCTCCAGGATAACCCAGGATAATCTTCCCAACAAGTTCAGCTGATCAGCAACTTGAATTCCACCTGTGGCCTTCATCTTCCATTGCCACATAAGGTAACACACTCACAGGTTCTGGGGATAGGATGTGGACATCTTTGGGGAGCCATTACTCTTCCTGCCACAAACTTACAGGGACTTTAAGTATTTCTACAACTTTTCTGCCAAAAAGCTTTTATTTTTTAACTCAAAATAGAGAATGCTCAATTTTAAAGGGATGTCAATGCTTATACAGCAAATGAGTTTACCTGTTTGCGCTGAATGCCTTCATCAGCTCTGGGATTTGGGGAACGTCTACAGCACTCCCATGTCACAGATGAACACCTGGGGCTGGAACTGGATTTGATGTCCTGCTCCCAGTGAACTGGTTTCTCTTTACCCCTTTCTGCCTTCATAAAGGCCCTCAGAATTACTGCTCCTAATTCTACAGACTGGGCCAATCTGTAGCATGGCCTGGGCTGGCAAAACATGTACATTTCAGGCAAAAATAAATAAAAAAGACCAATACTTTAAAAAAAATCAGGATAGAAAAAGAGTTCGATCAGAATTCAGAATATTTAATAAAAATTCTGTCATGTATACAAAAAAGTCCTTTGGATTTCTCCCCCATATCTTATTCTGATAAATGTGAAAACTGAGTAATTGAGATGATTTTTCAATAAAATGTGAAAGATATAGAACAGCTGAATGAAGGAATAACTAGGGAAAAAATTTCATAGTTGTCTACAATTTCCTGAGAAGAAGGATGGAAGACTTTTCCTTTTCTTCTCCTAGTTCTTGTAGTGATATTGAAAAGGTGGGGGGGGACAGAAAAATAAGCCTACAGACCAATCTCCCTTATGATTGCCAATGACAAATTCTAAATGAAATATTAGCAATTTAATTTGGAAATGTATTCTAAAAATATTACACTGTGATCAAGAAGGGTTTATTCTAAGTATGCAAGAATGATTTACTTCAGAAATCCAAAATGACTCACTGCATTCGATCAAAAGAGAAGTCACAGAGTATGAACTCTTTAAAATTCAAAGTGTATTTGATAATCTGTTGTTTAGTTGCTTAGCCGTGTCCAAAGCTTTTGTGATCCCACAGACTGTAGCCTGCCAGACTCCTCTGTCCATGGGATTTTGCAGGCAAGAACACTGGAGTGGGTGGCATTTCCTTCTCCAGGGGGATCTTCCCGACCCAGGGATCAAACCCATGCCTCCTGCATTGCAAGCAGGTTCTTTACCACTGAGCAACCTGGGAAGCCATATTTGATAATATTCAACATCTAATATTGATTTTATCAGCCTTTTAGTAAACCAGAAGTAGATACCAATATTCCTTATCATGATAAAGACCACTGGTCCTTGCTTTAAGCCAGCCATCATTAATGCTGAGATACCCACATTCATGTTTGGAAAAAATGTGACACCTACTACTGCCACTGGCTTTTCAAAATTGTTCTGAAAGTTCTAGCCTTGTAAAAAGTCTTTAAAAGACAAATGAGAATCTATAAAGATTGTAAAGGAAGACGCAAGTTATTAGGAGTAGCAGTAAAGAAAATAACAAAATTTAACTGAACGATATAAAAAGAACCGAATAAAAGAAAGGACAGGCCATAGTCTGGGCTAAAAGCAGAAAGAGGAAAACTCTCCTTCACCTGTCCCCAACAATTAATAGATATAACTAATTTTTAGGCCACAACTGAGCGACTGAACTGAACTGAACTGAAGAATTTGACACCTTGTAGTGAAAAGTTAAAGTACAACTGGGAGAATTAAATACTTCATAATTGGACACCTAATTGAATAATAAGAAACGTAAGACTGACTTTGGAAAATACCTAAAATTCATGAATATATAGTATAATCCATGTAGAAGCATAAATATTATATTATAAAATAGTAAAAGTGACAAATTAAAAACAATCTGAAAGTATAGAGTATTAGGTATAGAAATTATAAAGTCATAAAAAGACTTCTGGTCAGGCATTAAATAGCATGTAAAAAAATATGATACCACTAGATCATGTTCACATATTTAGAATGATCCCAAACCTGTAAACATATACTCCAAACATGTACAAATAAACTATCTATATTTTTATGCTGCCCACCCAATTTTTTAAAAACTGGAAGATAATGTCTACCAAAAATGTAACATGCGTGTAAGCATTCTCTCTAGACGATATGCTTTTCTTCTCTCTTTTTCTTCTAATTTATTTATATTTTTAAACTTTTTATTTTATATTGGAGTATAGCTGATCAACAATGTTTTGAGAGTCTCGGGTGGACAGAAAAGGGACTCGGTCATACATATACATGTAAATATTATTTTCTTCTTCATGCTTTACTTTCCAATATTTTCTGGAAGAAATACACTATAAAATCAGAAAAGACATACTATACCCAAATCACTTTGCATAATGTTTTGTGGCAATACTTATTTTTTTAACCACAGAAATCTCTGAAAATCTTATATTTTCAATACTAACCCAGCAAACTGCATTATAAACAAATATACACCAATTTTGGCATAAAGGCAATGGCACCCCACTCCAGTCCTCTTGCCTGGAGAATCCCATGGACGGAGGAGCCTGGTGGGCTGCAGTCCATGGGGTCGCTAAGAGTCGGACACGACTGAGCGACTTCCCTTTCACTTTTCACTTTCATGCATTGGAGAAAGAAATGGCAACCCACTCCAGTGTTCTTGCCTGGAGAATCCCAGGGGCGGGGAAGCCTGGCGGGCTGCCGTCTGTGGGGTCGCACAGAGTCGGACACGACTGAAGCGACTTAGCAGCAGCAGCAGCAACAAAGGTCTTATAGACCCATTGACACATATTCAAAGACTCTAGGCAAAGAACAAACTGTGTACAAATTTCAAACCAATTCCTCATGCATTATCTCCTTTTGCTGTTGTTCAGTGGACAAGTCATGTCCAACTCTTTCTAACCCCATGGACTATAGCATGTCCCTCACCATCTCCTGGAGTTTGCCCAAGTTCATGTCTATTGAATCAGTGATGCAGCCAACCATCTCATCCTCTGTTGCCCTCTTCTCCTTCTTCCTTCAGTCTTTTCCAGCATCAGGGTCTTTTCCAATGAGTCAGCTGTTCACATCAAGTGGCCAAAATACTGGAGCTTCAGTGTCAGCCTCAGTCCTTCCAAAGAGTATGCAGTGTTGATTTTCTTTAAGATTGACTGATTTTATCTCCTTGCCTTTCAAGGAAGCTCAAGAATCTTCTCCAGCTTCACAGTTCAAAAGCATCAATACTTCGGCTCTCGGCCTTCTTTATAGTCCAGCTCTCACATCTGTATGTGACTACTGGAAAGACCATAACCTTGACTATGTGGACCTTTGTTGGCAAAGTGATGATTTTGCTTTTTAACAAACTGCCTAGGTTTGTCATAGCTTTCCTGACAAGATGCAAGCATCTTCTAATTTCATGACTATCGCAGTGATTTTAGAGCCCAAGAGGAAGAAATCTCTCACTGCTTCCACCTTTTCCTCTTCTATTTGCCATGAAGTCATGGGACCAGATGCCGTGATCTTCGTTTTTTTTAATATTGAGTTTTAAGCCAGCTTTTTCTCTCTCTTCCTTCACCTTCATGAAGAGGCTCTTTGGCTCCTCTTTGCTTTCTGCCACTATAGAGCCTTACCAAAACTTCATAATATTACAGATGCTACTTTTGTCATTTTGAAGATGAATAAATTGAGTAACAGGGCTTCCCAGGTGGCTCCACAGTAATGAATCTGTCTGCAGTTCAGGAGATATAAGTTTAATCCCTGGGATGGAAAGATCCCCTGGAGAAGGAAATGGTAATCCATTCCAGTATTCTTACCTGGAAAATCCTATGGACAGGCCTGGAGTCAGACACAACTTATCAACTAAAAAACAACAACACAAAGTGGGTAACAGGAAGTTAAGAATATATAGCTAACAGGGGCAACACAAGTGGCTGAGTCTTCATGCCCTAGCACTGTCCTGTGTTACAGCACAGCTTGATTTCTTAAGTGCAGAATAGGATATTGTCAAATAGACAAAACCTGAGCTTGAGTCCTGATAGACCCCTGAAACTTTGGAAAACCCCCCAACCTCACCATGACTGGGTTTGCTCATCATTAAAGCAGAGATAATAATACTTACCCTGCATATGCCCCTGAGTTGCTATGGAGATGAAATGTCAAGGAAAGCACTTGCAAACAGAATTTATCTTTATTATTATTAATACATAGACATTTCTATTATGAATCAATTAAAACTCAAGCCAGCTCTGGGATAAGTGCTGATGGAATGTAGGTGGTGCCGGGGGCCGGGGGAGACAAAGCTTGTTACTTAAAGGCAATTAAAATGTACCATTCTTTGTTGAAAAAGTGTGTCTCTCTGAGTAATTAACAGTCTGCTGTGCACTGGACAATGGTTTGCTGGCAGAATTCTCTCACATCAGTTGTAGGTGCCATCTTATAAAGTGAATCAACAAAATGGGGAGTTCCTTGCTTTAATTTTTTTTTTCATTTTCACAGGTATCTGTCTAATTTAATGCTGTGACAATATTAATGATTAAAATGTTAAGCAATTTTCAAAGTCTTTCCACCGAATTCTTCACAAACTTGCTGAAGACTAAAGAACAATCAAGAAATGGTAAGAGATTCCTGCAACCATTTTTACAGTCTGAGGTCATTCACTTGCCTTGAAACGCAGCACTGTGGCTTACTTAGGGTTGGTCCTCCATAAACAGGAGCTGAGCCTAAGTGTGTAAGTGAGATGCTGAGTTGGTGCTGAATATAGGCTCTGACAGTAAAAAGCTGGATGCCATTTCATCTCAGTGAGACTCAGTTTCCTCATCTGTAATCTGGATAACATGATACCTGTTTCAATGTGGGAAATCCTTTAAACTGCAATGGACTGTGAAGAACACAGAAGGAAACCTTTAGAGCATTTGGGATTTGCCTGAGTCAGTTCCTTCTGGCGTCTTCTTTAACATAGAACTTGGGTGACATCACCTGATGTGCTTAACAGGTGGTCCCTAAAACTGAACTGAAACTCATTCCTGACACTTTTATTTGGTTTTCCCTGATGATTGCATCTGCCTCCGTAGCTACTCCTTGTTCGTGATTCACCAGGGGATGGCTCATTTGGCTTGATCATCTATTTTATTTCTTATGCACCCAGCAGAATGGCAGTTAAAGTTCAAAACTTACGTGATGGTTCTTTCATCCTTAGTCATAACCCTTCTACCGTTGCTCGAGATTGATAGTTATAGAGCCCATAAGTGTAAGATCACTCCAGGCTGCTCTTCTAACCTCTAAATGGAGTCAGTCCTGAGGGATGGATAGAATTTCACTGTGTTTTCCCATTTCATTCGTATAATGAAATCATTGTTTGGCCTTTGTTCTGGTCTTTTGCCCTTTCTGGTCTTGAGATGGACCACTCAGTAACCCCCTCCAATGTTTCTAGGAAAACTAGGAATTTTAAATGGACTCTCATCAAGTCTTCAGAACTTGGTTTTTCCCCTAAATACAACATATCAAAAAATCCTCCCCCACCACAGCATTATGCATTTGCTGTCTGTTTGCTTGTATTTATATGCACGTAGAAGTAAGAGGATGTATAAATCTGTAACATGTGAAGTTGTGTGTGTGTCCTTAGTCACTCAGCCGTGTCCAACTCTTTGTTAACCCATGGACTGTAGCCCACCAGGCTACTCTATTCATAGGATTATCCAGGCAAGAATTTTGGAATGGGTTGCCATTTCCTTCTCCAGGTGTTCTTCCCAACCCAGGGATTGAAACTGTGTCTCTTATGTCTCCTGCATTAGCAGGTGGGTTCTTTACTGTCTGAGCCACAAGGCAACATTCAAATCATCACCTGAAAATGAATCACTTATTGTCACTAACCACGTCATATTACTGTAGTGTGGTCACACTTATGTTAAAGAACACCCAAACTTCAGCCTTACCTGGAATCAACTGAAACCCTTGTTAAAATAGATATTAGCAAACCTCACCCCAGAATTATTGAGTCAGACTCTAGAGATGAGGCTCAGAATTGGCATTCTTCAAAAACATTGAGAAAGCATTGTGGTGAAGTGGTTCAGCCTGGTTCCTACATGACATCTCTATTTCTGACTCTCCTATGAGAATCTAACATTTCTCCTGGAGAGTTCTTAAAGAGGACAAGATCCCAAACAAATTTTGTTAACATAGTTCCAGGTGACAGCCGGCAAATGCAACCTGACTTGGCATCCCACCCTCAGAAGTTAGAACCTACAAGATCTCAGGCAAGCTGGGATCTTCTTTATGGTGGAACAAAATGGTAGGTTTTTTAGGCAGCTCTGTTTACCATCTGCTTTGTACCCTCCTCTTTCCCTAAGAAGCCTTATCTGACCACTTTTACTGACATCACATTTCATGAAATTTAATGAGGTTCTTCCGTTTGAGATATCACTGACAATCCTAGCAATGACGGTCTAATATCACAAAGATGCTGAGATGACTAGGAAACTCCCACATAGTCTCAGGTATTTGCTGGCTCTCCACATTCCTCTATTGCTTTCCTTCATCTATCAACCCTTTGGAAGAAGAATATAGATATTCACAGGAGTGAAGAAGGGAATACAGTTTTTTTTCTGAATTTACCCAGAAAAAAATGAAGACCTCCATCTAACCAGTCATTCATTATTCTTTATTCATCTCTTTTTAAAAATGTTAGTGTGAGAAGTAATTTAAGCATTCATATACAATTGTACTCTCTGCAGTCCACTGAGTTCATGCTATAATTCATAACCGTTACCTCACCAGCCCAAGACTTTTAATTAGAATGGTGACATTATCTTACTGACCCATTACTTCTTTTCCTCACCAGGGACTTGTCACATGACCTTGGAGGAGTAACTTTGACTATCTGTGGCCAGGAGCTCCTATCTACCCCAGTGTAAAAAATTAATGACTTATTGCCAATGAGGATTTGGGGGCTCCTAAAAGGAACACACATTTCACTTAAGTAACAAATAATCCCTGATAAAAGTGATGACTGCTGTGTTCATGTCAATGTATGGCAAAACCAATACAGTATTGTAAAGTAAAATAAAAAATAAAAATTAAAAATTAAATAAAATTTACTTTTAAAAAAATAAAAAGACTAGAAAGGTTTTTTTAAATTTCAATAGATAATTCATGTTAAATATTTGCTTAATATTTAGTATTAATATAGCTTCTTACCAAATAATATTATTAAAAGAAGTGGCTATAAAAAATAAAATAAAATTGAGTTACCATTTAATGCCTGTAGAGGAAGTTTTTCTCTAAGATATGTATAGATAAAGATGAAGTTATCAAACTGTCTGACTTCAGACGGATCCAACCCTAACCAGTGAGGCAAACTTAAGTCCAGGAAAAAGGAATTTGTGTCTGAGTTTCAACTTCATTTCCATGGGCATGGAAAGCTAATAGCACTCTTTTCTCCCTTAGAATAAATCAGTATAATCTCTGGTATAGGGAATAAAAATTAGAATAGCTCCAGGAAGCACACACATGTCGGTGTTATTCTCTGGGGAACACAGCACACATATTCACACCCCACATATTTTTACACACATCTGCACACTTACAAATTTGGCACCATGATGGCTCAACCAATGTTTCTGAATCATCCACCAAAAAAATTGATTTTGGTGCTGCTGCTGCTGCTGCTAAGTCGCTTCAGTCGTGTCTGACTCTGTGCGACCCCATGGACGGCAGCCCACCAGGCTCCACCATCCATTGGATTTTCCAGGCAAGAGTACTGGAGTGGGGTGCCATTGCCTTCTCCAGATTTTGGTGCGAGCACATTCATAAGAAAATGAGGTCATATAGCCAGCTATTTTCAACTAGCACTTGGAACTGAGAATAGCATTTCTCTTCAAGTTCTAGATGTTCTAATTCACAAGAAAAGTTTAAAGATCCAACAGATTTTTCTTTTCCATTTTATGACAGATATTTGGTTGCTGAAGGATTTTTTTTTCAGCCTTTTTTTTTTTTTTTTTTTAACCAACACACTTAGAGATCTAACTCAGGCTTTAATGAGAAAATCTATACCTGTGATCTGCAGCTGTAAGCAGTGGTCAGATAAAGCAGGTCAAGACAGTAGCCTTCACAACTGGTTATTTATGGAATAAATAGAGGTAAAGTTTTGGAAATCAATTTGTTGGTTTGTAACCAAAATTCCACCAATGTTAAATATTGGGCAAGAAGAAGGAGATTGTGGAATAAAGTATAGAATGTCCACTTGATAGAAATACCACAGTGATAAGCAAGAAGCCTGGTTACCAATTACAAAGATGCTCATAATATCATGTTAAATGAAAAAGTCAACAGATAAATCAATAGATCAGAAGAGAAAATTTTGAAGTAAATTTCCACATTTATGGAAAAATAGTTTGAGGCAAAGATGACGTTTCTGATTAATGAAGAAATAGGTATTTTTTAATAGTGCTGAGTCAACTAAGTTGCTACCTGAAAAAGTGTAATCCTCCTTAATACGTATTCCACTATAAAAGCCCTGAAGAATGATAGAAAGTGACACCATAAAACCAGTAGGACAAAGCATAGAAAAATATTATATTCTTAAAATTAAAAAGTCGTTCCAACCATACCATTAAACCTGAAAGACAATAAAAAATTGATCAACCCAACTGTGTACAAGCAGGCTTTTATATGCTCCTCTCCTCTGAATAAACATCATAACCAAAGTCAAAAGACAATACATAGAGAAAATATTTACACTCTTAATGTAAAGGTCTAATTAATATATAAAGAGTTCTTTAAAATCAACATTAAAAACCTATTGAAAATGGGCAGATGTTAGCAAAATATTATAGAAAATAAACATGATGGCTTTTAATCATGGACAGAGTTTCTCAAGTTCATTTATACTAAGAAACAGAGAAGCTAAAACTTCAGGAAGGTACTGTATTTTACCTGTCAGGTTAACAAAGACCAAAAACTCGATGACACACCACATTATGGGATAATGAACACTGTCATTCATTGCCAGTTGGTGTATAAGTTGGTAAACCTCTTGGAAGCCAGTCAAAATACAGAAAGCACATACTGTTTGACCCAGCAATTCCATTCCTATGAATTTCTCATGAAGATGACATTTTAAAGTTTCTATACTCTAAATTCAAGAAAGGAAAAAATGACTGTTCTTTGTCCATAGTCCCAAGACATAAACAATTCACCACAACTTTTTTCAAAGTCATTCCAGTCCATCAGTGAAAATGAGATTTACTAACTGCACTTCTAAAAGGCACATGCCATTGCCAAGGTTCTGCAACTGAAGGTCAACCAATCTTTAAACACTCTTGCTTCTGGAATTCTGTCAATCCCTGGTCTCAATGCTTCCCAAACCTTATATAAGACCAGCTTCTGCATTATTTTGATACAACTATATCCCACAGCTACTCTTTTCCCTTGTATAGCAAGAAAAAGAGTCAGTTTTTGCTGTAGGTACTGAGTGATGGCCTTTGCTTTCAAACCAAATACACATATGAGAAACAACATGTGTGTAAGGGTGTTCATTAAAGTATTCATCACATATTGCTTAATAGAGAAAAATTATAAATAATAAAAATAATCTGAAAGGTCCAGTAAATTAGAAAACCAGAGATGATATCAGATGTCTCCTTGAAAGGGAATTAGTTGTCATGGGGCAAAGGAGGGAAGAAAAGATGTGTATATTTCATTTACTCACTTTTAATGTTTTTTTCTTAAATATTGCTCAGGATTTCAAACAGTATGTGCCATATGAAAAAAAAAGCATATGAATTGGTAGCAAACTAATAATAGCTGCCATTTCTAAATAGCCAGGAGATAGTTTTTGAAGGGTCCTTTTCCAAAAGTATTTCATAATTTTGTGACATAACATTTTAAATTAAAATATTTTTAAATGTTATGCCAGAGATAATACAAAAATACAACAAACACAATTACTCCCTTGCAGGTTGGCGTATAACAAAACGTGGAGGGACATAAAGAGAATCTTGCTTATTAAGAACAATAATCTAAATCCAAAAGAAAGGAAGCATCCAAGAAGCCCAAGTACATCACAAAAGCACAACTGCCAGAACAAGACCTTCCTATGATATCAAGAGGCTTCAAGCAAAAGCCCAAAGCTCAGCAGAGACTTGGACCTCTAGGGCTCAGACCAGGAGCTTCTCCCAACAGCTCCCGTGCCTCACTAGTGAGGCATTGTAACCAAGAAGCAACATAGACGCAGGTTTTGTCTATATTCTAAAGTAGACCTAAAAAGACACAAGAAATACTTCAAATTTTACACTTCCCCCCAATGCACTAACTAATACAAGGAAGGACTCAGCAGTATCAACTTACAGAAGATAATATTTGCTTACACCACAGCACCCATCAGAAATACTTCTCCATTTCTAATGTCAGATGGCTGAACAATCAAGTTCACCAAAAAACAGCTTCTAATCTCCTTACCTTTAGACAGCATGATCTTGGAATTCAGTGTTTTTCTTTCACCAGATCACTCTCTAAAGGGTAAATAAAAGTGGAATGAATTAAATATGTAATGAAAAAATATAAAATAAATTCAGTTTAGAAGAAAAACTCAACTTAAGGTCATTGAGGCTAGGAAAATGATAACTTCATCAGCCCAGTCTTGACAAATCACACTAAAGTATTGCTTGGATTCTCATCAGTAATCTTGTTGGTCTCAATTCATTTGAATTAACTCCATCCTCTCTCACTCCTCATGTCAGTGATTTGGTATTTTCCTTACACTCTACACTCCAGGGCTTCCCTGGCGGCTCAGACAGCAAAGCATCTGCCTGCAGTGTGGGAGACCTGGGTTTGATCCCTGGGTTGGAAAGATCCCCTGAAGAAGGGAATGGCTACCCACTCCAGTATTCTTGCCATGGACAGAGGAGCCTGGCGAGCTATAGTACATAGGGTTGCAAAGAGTCGAACATAAATGAATCAGCTTAGCACCCATCTGTCTGAAATGAACTGTTGACCTTCAGGTATTCTGTACAGACTCCGGCAAACACAGTGATGTACCCCGGGTAAGCCCCTCTCTAACAGAAGCCCTTCTGCCCCCAGGTTACTGCCCCAGAAGGGGCAGGCCCAGAACACACCTTGAAATTAAGGCTTCTGCAGCAGGTACTGCAAATACCAGGGAAAGTACCCATTCCTGCCACACGTCACAGGCCAGGCCACTGTGTACACGCAGTGGATCATGTAGGGGCAAACGGATCCTCAGTATCCATCTGAAAAACCGTTTTTTGTTTTTTGTAATCCTGTTTCTAACTATTCCCAGACTCTAACTCACATCCTCAATTCCATTTCGCACTGCTCCTCTGCTGAAGTCTTTGCTCAGCAGGGCTCTGTTTTGTTCCCACTGCTCCACTGGCCGAGCTAAACGCTCTTGCCACACGCCTGCGTGCGTGCTGAGTCATTTCATTCGTGTCTGACTCTTTGTGACGTACGGACTGCAACGCGCCAGGCTCCTCTGTCCATGGGATTCTCCAGGCAAGAATAGTGGGTTGCCATGCCCTACTCCAGGGGATCTTTCCGACCCAGGGACTGAACCCGCGTCTGCTGTGGCTCCTGCATTGCAGGCAGATTCTTTGCCGCTGAGCCGACGCTGTCCCCAGTTCTCTCACACTCTACATCTGTGCCCACACAGGTGTACTGCTTGTTCCCTAATGTCCCGTGGAAGTTGCCCCTCTGACGAGGTTTCACTCGGCTCCTTTCACACCCACTGTTTTGATTTGCAAAGTCCGTTTTAACTTTCTTGTCAGTATTACAAAACAGGGATTTTCAGGAGCATCCTAGTGAGCCTGGAGCACTGGACCGTGGAGCCAGCAGGGTCCGCCTCCCCTTTGATGCCATCTGTGGGTTGATCTGACGGGGCTGGCATCAGTGCAGGAGTTCTGGGGCATCTGTTTATCCCCCCCAACACTAGTCATAGGGACTTACAGTGGGAGAAACCCTGGGGCACTTGTGTCTGTTCCCTATTCCTGATGTGTAGGTAAGAATGTGGATCTATGCATATCTGAGGGAGGAAAGGAACAGACCGAGCTGACTCCATCTTGAAAAAGAAGGAAACTCCATCTTGCACTTTCAGTGTGCTTTGGACTGTGTGCCTGGTAACCATGGGGATAACATACCTATGGCCGAACAGGCCTCCCGGACTGAGAGACACCAGATTCCATACCAAGATTTCCCGTTGTCAAAAAGAATGCAATAATCCCCTATGTGGTCAATCACCTTTGTCATCTGTATGGCACCCATTGGCGTAGGCTACTTTGTGTAACCAGCTGACCCTTGTGATAATGAATCATGGCTGTGACCTGATTGCATCTGCCTTTAACACTTTCCAGACTAGCTTTAAGGAATTTGGGGAGGTGGGCTTGAACAGTACACTTAAGGCATATAAGGTTGCCATAGAAGTCGGTCGGGGTCCTTGGCTAAGAGCAGACGCGGCCTTGGGCCCGTCGGTGTAATGAACTGCGCTCCACTGTCTGCATTGTCCTTCTGAGTGAGTCTGTTTCCCGGAGCGCGTGGCTACCGCATATCAACGACGTAAATGTGGAATCTAGAAAAATGGTACAGATGGACCTGTTTGCAGGGTGACAGCAGAAACGTAGACATAGAGCATGTGTAGAGACATAGAGGGGGAAGGCGAGGTGGGGGATGAATTGGGATTTGGGGGTGGACATATATACACGACCACGTGTAAAGCAGCTCGCTAGTGGGAACCTCTGCACAGCACGAGGGGCTGAGCTTGGTGCTTGGGATAACCTAGAGGGGTGGGATGGGTGAACCAGGAGAGAAGGCCGATTCACTCCATTGTACAGCAGGAACTAGCCCAACACGGTAAAGCAACTATACCCCAATAAATACATAAATATATTTAAAAGAACGTGGAGATATACTGAACTGTAGATTTGGGGTTTTTTCCCAATTTTTCTGTATGTTGTTGTTACTGAGTCCAAGATCCCTCTGCCCGCTGCACACGACAGGCCAGTGATTGCGAGAGACGAGGGGTTGAAACAAGAAAGAGACTTGAATCAGGGAGCCAGCTGACCAAGGAGATGGCAGGCTACTGCCTCAAAATAGCCATCTTGTCAGGGCATGGACGCCCGGCTCTTTTATGGACCAGAGATGAAGGTTGAGGGGGCCGAGGGAGGTGAGGAAACAAAATAAAAAGACTATTCAGCCCCGGCAAATGTCCCCTAGAATGGCAAGCGTCACAGAGGGATGTGTTAGTTTCACTTCCTTGCAGTCCTTCACCCGGGGGCTGATCAGGTGATCTCCCTGAGGCAGGCCATTATGGGCGTTTATAATAACAAAAAAAAGTTTAAGTCACAGAAGCAGATCCGGTGTAAATTTAAAATTAACCAAAAAAAAAAAAAAAAAAGAAATAGAAAAAAAAAAAAATCACCCCTTCCCAGTTACATGATGATGTCTTGACATTCTAAAACAAACCTTTCTGGTTGCCTTCCTTAGAGATAGCCAAGGGCCTAGTCAGGAGTGTGTCTTTGACAGATGAACCAACCTGTCCAAAACCACAACTCTTTTCCCTTGCCCTTACACCCCAGGGGTAGATACCACTTTCCCTTCAGCACTAGGACCAATTCCAGAGCCCAAAGCCCATGGGAGTCGTTCTGACTAGCCTATCGTAAGCTGTGCATCCACCCTGCTGTCTTTCCTCTGTGTGTGTGCATTAGTCACTCACTCATGTCTGACTCTGTGCAACCCCACGGACTGTGGCCCACCAGGCCCCTCTGTTCATGGAATTTTCCAGGCAAGAGTAATGGAGTGGGTTGCCATTCCCTGCCCCACAGGATGTTCCCGACCCAAGGATCTAACCTGCGTCTCCTGCATTGTAGGCAGATTCTTTACCATCTGAGCCACCAGGGAAGCCTTGCCTTTCCTGGGGAAACCTCAGTAAAGACCAAGGCCTCAGGGTTGCCCCTCCACTGCCAATTTCTGCCTCCACTCTGGGGTCTTTCCCATAAGGTCCTGCCTCAGGTCGCCATAATATAATCAACTTTGTTTTGTTTTTTTCCTGAGCCTCTCCTTGATCTCATCTTGTGGCCATATCTGAATGATTATTCATAGAAGAATACAGCGCAAACACACACACACACAATGTGAAGGATATAGAAAGTGTAAGTTGAAGACAAGGGCCCAGTAAAGGCATCTTCTTACAGCTTCACATTTGCTAACAAAACCCAAATTCCTTGCTGCCTTGACTTTCTTCCCTAGCATTCTGTGAAGGCAACTTCCACAAGAGCCACCTGTAACATGCTTCGTGCCAGGTTCCATAACCATATGCAAACATGAGCCCAAATGCCACCTCCTCAGAGAAGCCTTCTGTGATATGCCAGGTCCTTCTTCCTGGCTGTCCCCTTCATGCTCTCTTCTGCTGCCTGGCAGTATTTCTTCACGGCATGTGGACTACCTGATGCAACACCACCCGTGTGTATCAGGTTAAGTGACTCCTGTCCCCACACTCACCCCTCCGTCCCCACTTGTGATGGGGAGGCCTTGGTTATCCATGGACGGATGCCCAGCACAGGGCAAGGTGTAAACCAGATGCTCCACACAGGTCCATGGAAATCCTCAAGTTAATCTGTTTCCTGTTCAGATGAGCTAGAAAGGCCCAGAGAGTTGGCCCAGCCCAGCCTAGATTACTCAGAGAATTGTAATAACATTTTGTTCAAGTTCAGAAATATTTGCTGTAAGTATTGGCTCAAATCTTTTTGTTTTGCTTTGTTTTTCAGAAAATAAATAAAAGTAATAGATGGGGGATGCTTTTTCCCTCAAGGGAAGTCCAGAAAAGCAACTGTATATTCTACAAAGAACATAAATATTTTTTAGTCATGAACAAGAGATTTTTAAGGAATTCTCAGGAATTCTGAGCCTTAACCTTCCTCTTCCCGTGGTGAATTAAAAGCCATAGCGGCTGCTGTACACACAGATTCTACATATGAATCTGAGGGTCATGCTTGTCCCCTCAAAGCCATCACTGCTCCTTATACAAAGCTTTCAAAAACCTCACATTGAAAAGTCAGGCTTGGATTTAACAGACTCCCACCCCAGATTCCTGGCACAATTAACCTTCTTCCTCCCCTTTCACATTCTCCTATGATTTTCCTGTTCTCCCTTTTGGCTCTCTCTTCATTTCATCATCCCAGAAAACTTATGCAGGCAGGGTTTGTATTCCAGTTTTAAAGAACAGGAAAACTGAGTCTCAGAGAGATTCAGCAACTTGCCCCAAATAGGAAACTTCACCGAGACAGCCTGACCCAAAACCCAGGGCATCTCTTCATTTTGTATTAAGTTCTTCTGATCCCTTTCTGATTTACCTGAGATATAGAATAGAGAGAACATGTCGGAAGAGTGGAAGAAAGCGATGGTATACAAAGAGGTGGAAAGAGCTTGGACTTTGGAAGAGGTGTTTCATGTGAATTTTTATGGACTATGGACAGATTACTTAATCATTCTAAATCTTGACTGTCTGATTCGAAATACATAGAGAAAATGCTATTGTCCTCATAAGACTAATGCAGAATTAAATGAGGTAATATATGAAAAGTGCTTCCCTGATAGCTCAGTTGGTAAAGAATCCGCCTGCAATGCAGGAGACCCCAGTTCAATTCCTGGGTCAGGAAGATCCACTGGCAAACGGATGAACTACCCACTCCAGTATTCTAGCACTGCCCTTGTGGCTCAGCTGGTAAAGAGTCCACCTGCAACATGGGAGACCTGGGTTTGATCCCTGGGTTGGGAAGATCCCCTGGAGAAGGGAAAGGCTTCTGACTCCAGTATTCTGGCCTGGAGAATTTTATTGACTGTATAGTCCATGGGGTCACAAAGAGTCAGACACAACTGAGCAACTTTCACTTTCACTTTCATGAAAAGTAATGTAGCGGCACTATTCACAGTAGCCAAGACATGGAAACAATCTAAATGTCCTTCAACAGATGAACATATAAAAAAGATGTGTGTGCGTATATATATATATATATCCACAATGGAATATTATGTGTGTATATATATATATACACAATGGAATATTGTGTGTGTGTATATATATACACACATTGGAATATTGTGTGTATATGTATATATATATATATATACACAATGGAATATTACTCAACTTCAAAACAGAATGAAACAATGCCAATTGCAGCAACATGGATGGACCTAAGTTATCATACTGGGAGAAATAATTAAGACAAAGAAAGACAAATCTTATATGAGATCATTTATTTATGGAATCTGAAAACTAGTACAAATGAACTTATTTACAAAACAGAACAGATTCACCCACATAGAAAGCAAACTTTTGGTGACCAAAGTGGAGGGGTAGAATAAATTGGGAGTAAGGGATTAACAGACATGCCCTACTAGATATAAAATAGATAAACTACAAAGATTCATTATATAGCATAGGGAACTATATTCAACATCTTGTAATAAACTATCAGTTCAGTTCAGTCACTCAGTTGTGTCCGACTCTTTGTAACCCCATGGACTGCAGCACGACAGGCCTCCCTGTCCATCACCAATTCCTGGAGTCTACCTAATCTCATGTCCATTGTGTTGGTGATGCCATCCAACCATCTCATCCTCTGTTGTCCCCTTCTCCTCCTGCCCTCAATCTTTCCCAACATCGGGGTCTTTTCCAGTCAGTCAGCCCTTCACATCAGGTGGCCAAAATACTGGAGTTTTAGCTTCAACATTAGTCCTTTCAATGAGCACCCAAGACTGATTTCCTTTAGGATGGACTGGTTGGATCTCCTTGAAGTACAAGGGACTCTCAAGAGTCTTCTCCAACACCACAGTTCAAAAGCATCATTTCTTCGGTGTTCAGCTTTCTTTATAGTCCAACTCTCACATCCATACATGACCACAGGAAAAACCATAGCCTTGACTAGACAGACCTTTGTTGACAAAGTAATGTCTCTGCTTTTCAATATGCTATCTAGGTTGGTCATAACTTTCCTTCCAGGGAGTAAGCATCTTTTAATTTCATGGCTGCAGTCACCATCTGCAGTGATTTTGGAGCCCAAAAAGATAAAGTCAGGCACTGTTTCCACTGTTTCCCCATCTATTTGCCATGAAGTGATGGGACCAGAAGCCATGATCTTTGTTTTCTGAATGTTGAGCTTTAAGCCAACTTTTCCATTCTCTTTCACTTTCATCAAGAGGTTCTTTAGTTCTTTTTTGCTTTCTGCCGTAAGGGTGGTGTCATCTGCATATCTGAGGTTATTGATATTTCTCCCGGCAGTGTTGATTCCAGCTTGTGCTTCATCCAGCCCTGCATTTCACATGATGTACTATGCATATAAGTTAAATAAGCAGGGTGACAATATACAGCCTTGATGTACTCCTTTTCCTATTAGAAACCAGTCTGTTGTTCCATGTCCAGTTCTAACTGTTGCTTCCTGACCTGCATACAGGTTTCTCAAGAGGCAGATCAGGTGGTCTGGTATTCCCATCTCTTTCAGAATTTTCCACAGTTTACTGTGATCTACACAGTCAAAGGCTTTGGCATAATCAATAAAGCAGAAATAGAAGTTTTTCTGGAACTCTCTTGCTTTTTCCATGATCCAGCGGATGTTGGCAATTTGATCTCTGGTTCCTCTGCCTTTTCTAAAGCCAGCTTGAACAACTGGAAGTTCACAGTTCACGTATTGCTGAAGCCTGGCTTGGAGAATTTTGAGCATCACTTTACTAGCATGTGAGATGAGTGCAACTGTGTGGTAGTTTGAGCATAATGAAATATAATTGAATAGATACATGTATATTTGCATGACTGAATCACTTTACTGTATACCTGAAACTAACATAATATTGTGATCAACTACACTTCAACTTTTAAAAAGTATATTACCCCTGTGTGGAATCAGTAAGTCATAAGTAAATACACTACCTATGAAATGAGGCAGAGAGGAGTGTGCATGCATCTTCAGGTGTGTGTATCTTCAGGTGTGTGTGAGTATACATAGACCTTGGGTCAGCCTGTGAGCCTCTGTGTGGAGAGGCTCTTAAGGTTTAAAGAGGAGGGAACCCTGAGCTGACTTGACTCTGGGGATACAGGCTCCCCTACAAGTGCCACAACCTTGAATCCTCCCCAAAAGACCAATCCCTATTCACTAACAAGCTGAAAAGCCTAAAAAATCCCACACTCCCTGCATCAGCTGGCAGGCGTGGCGTGTGGGGATGGGAAGCAGCCTCTGATGGGCAAGGGTGGCTACCTAGGGTACTTCATGAGACAGTGAAGGTAATTCTGGCAGTAATAATGAGAAACAAAAGTTCTCAATATCTTGGTTTTCTTAAAAATGCTTCTATTTTTTTTTTCTTTCCAGTGATTAGAGTTAAAACAGATTGAGCATGTAAACAAACAAAACTAAAAAGAATGGCTAGTTCAGTTTGAATTAGGATAAACAATGAATGTATTTTTCCTGTAAGTTTGTTTCAGGCAGTATTTGGTAATCCTTGCTGTGAGCAATACTGATTTCTCTACACCCCATCTCCAGTTTAGCCATCATACATGTGACTGTGTCTGAAACTGCTGGTCATTGGATATTGTAGGAATAATCACTAATTCAAAGAAAGATTCATGAGCCCTATTGGGAAATCCAAAGAGCACTGTTGCCAGGGGCCAGCGTGAGGAACTCCGCCCATGGCAAATATAATGAGGAAGGAGGCTTGGCATACACAAAGGCGTGATCAAGCCTCAGGAAACCCCCTGTTCCCAAGCATCTACCCCAAAACCAGAGTCTGTTTTATGCTCTCCCCCATAATCATTTTTCTCGGAGAAGAGTAAACATGCAGCTCCAAGGCGATAAAAATTCCTGGGCGTGACAAGAGTGTTTCAGCTTATGGACTCCTCTGAAGGTTATCTAGCCAGCCTGTATAGGTTCGTCCGGCCACATGTGATTGTTTACAGCCTCCCAACCTGAGAGGCATGAGATGTTTTAGACTTACTAAAGGCAAATTCTTTCGGGGAATTGGAAATTATTAGTATAGTGGGTTGGTTAGGAATTATATTGGTGAAGGGTTTTTCATTTGTTGTGCCAATAATTGCTGCTAATTCCCTGCCCTGGGTGTGACAAGGGTGTCTTAGGTCAAACCTCTCTGCTGACAGACTAGCTTGTGTGACAGGATTATCCATACTCCTGCCACATGATTGTTTACTACCTCTCAACCATAAACAGAACAGAGAGTTTTGGAGTATTTTGAAAGTCTTAATTAGCATAGGGCTTTTCTCATTGTTGAGTCAATGATTGCCACCAGGCCTCCATATCCTTAGGCACCTGGGAATATATTAATCAATGTATTTGGAATATAGAAAAGGAAATATAGTAGTTTTAAGGTTAGCAATACTAGACTTTTTGAGTTAATGAATTTTCTCTTTTGTAGTAGATCACTGTACTTTGTTATAAATCACTGTGTCCTTGCTATGTAAAATGTAACTTTATCACTATCTTAAGACTAAATAGATCTTAAGGGGAGCATTGGTGAAAGGATTTTCATTTGTTGGGCTGATATTTGCTGCTAAATCTCCATATTCTCTGCCCTTATAATGAATATAACTAACATATAGGAGAAATAAGTATTAACCTTTAAACATATAGGAGAAATAAGCATTAACCTTTAAGATTAATCATGGTAACCTTGGGTTAAATAAATTCCTTTCTTGATTGTAACTCACTACACCCTCACCCTATAGGAATGCAACTTTATTTGGAGGGTGGTGCCTGGTTTAAGAAAAAACACCCTTGGAAAAAATAAGTTTTTTGGTTATCAGAAAGAAAGGATCATAAAATGTCAGCAGGTCTCACTCATGGCCAGAAGATGATGTAAAATCCCTAAGACCTTTTTATGTGAAGCACCTGATTTTGATAAAGGTCAGGACTGCTGACCCCCGCGTGACTCTGTATTCATCCCTATATGTAACAAAAGGTATATAAGCAAACCCAAAAATAAAGAAATCGGATCAGTTTCCGGAAAGACTGATACCCCCCATGTCGTTCTTTCTTGCTCCTTGTTTTTCTGGCTGAATTCCCATCTGGAGCATGGATGCTATTCCACGTAAACCAAGTTATTCAGCCTCTTTTTCTCCACTAATTTTCCTACTACACTATCCGTTTCCAATCTTTCTATAAACCTGTGATTAAATATGTATTTTTCCAAGGACGCCGACACCGTCCCCACCTTCGAATTCCCTGGATCCACCGGGGCTGGACCCCGGCACACTGTTATTACTAGTCTTAATTTACCCTGAAGTGACAATGAAAATCTCTTGCTCTGCACGTGTGAAATAACTCAAACACTGATGCTACACCTCACAGCATTCAAGATTTTAGTTTCCCGACCAGGGATTAAACCAACCTGCATCACAGCAGTGGAAGCAGTCTTAACCACTGGGCACCAGGGTAACCCTAAACATGTTTTTAGTTTAGTTTTTTTTTTTTTTTAATTCTCAGAATACATGTTCTTCCCATCAAATTGCGAGACATTTAGGGAGATTGTATGTTTTTTCTAAATAAATAAAATAAGCAACACTTATTTATGCTTTTAATAAGTCCATCTCCATTGGAGAGAACTATTAATCTTAGTGGAAATTTCCCACAATGTCAGTGGTATTTTAGGGTGTGCTATCAAAGTCACCCATATGGTCTGCAAAGATTTACAAATATTTAAGGTTTTGTAAGCACTGTGATTTCTTTAAAAGCTTGGAAACCCCAGATTTGTATTAAAGAATGTTTCGAAAGATTTAAGTAAGTTTCCATGAGTCAAATTCTGTGAAAGGGGAAAGAATGACTTATTCGAATAGGGAAACACTAGTTCAAAAATCCATTCTCCAATGATGGTAGGATACAGTTAGAAAAGGCTGATGAGAGAATCTGCCTTGTTTTTGAGTCTCATTCACCTCTTCATTTCAGGCCTACATGAATTTTATTTGATGAACTTGGACGCCACTCATGGCGGGAGTAAGTTAGTCATTCATCAATCCACATAGCCCTGGTATTGAACATTTATAGCAGTCCTGAAACAGAAAATCATTTAATAATTATTAGCTGAGTAATATTCCAGTACTCAGCCATAAAAAAAGAATGAATTTGAGTCAGTTTTAGTGAGGTGAATGAACCTAGAACTTGTTATACAGAGTGATGGAACTCAGAGAAAAACGAATATCATGTATTAATGCATGTATATGGAATCTAGAAAAATAGTACTCATGAACCTATTTACAGGAAAGGAATGAAGATGCAGATGTAGAGAACAGATCTATAGAGATTAGGAAAAATTGAGAAAGTAGCTTTGGCATATGTCCTTGCTGCTGCTGCTGCTGCTAAGTCGCTTCAGTCGTGTCTGACTCTGTGCGACCCCATAGACGGCAGCCCACCAGGCTCCCCCGTCCCTGGGATTCTCCAGGCAAGAACACTGGAGTGGGTAGCCATTTCCTTCTTCAATGCATGAAAGTGAAAAGTGAAAGTGAAGCCCCTCCGTCGTGTCCGACTCTTCACGACCCCATGGACTGCAGCCTACCAGGCTCCTCCATCCATGGGATTTTCCAGGCAAGAGTACCAGAGTGGGGTGCCATTGCCTTCTCCATATGTCCATTACAGTGTGTAAAATAGATAGCTTCTGCTGTATCACACAGGGAAGCCACCCTGGTGCTCTGTGACAACCTAGAGTGCTTGATGGGAAGCAGGGAAGATTCTAGAGGGAGTGGAGATATATATATATTTATATATATATATATATATATATAAATATATAATTGTGGCTGATTCCCGTTGTGCAGCAGAGACCAATACAGCATTGTAAAGCAATTATCCAATTAAAGAAAAAGATAATGATTGTTAGCGAAAAAGTTTCTCTATGAACCAGCAAGCCCATCAAGCGATGATCTGCAAGCTACCTTGTACGAAAATCCTCTGAGATGCATCATTTAGGGCAGATACCCTCCCTGCATCTTCCCCCTCAGTGCTGATTCAGTGAGTGGGGCAAGGGCCCAAGGACCTGCCTTTTAACCACTAACCTATCTTCCCCAGTGGCTGCTGTTGCAATGGACACATTTCATACACTCTACAGAACAATGTTCTGCCCTCGGTAAACTCCTCACTGATCTATAAAGATGTGAACAAAACTGCAGGGACAATGTCAGAGAAGACTTCCAGGTCTCAGATCTCAAGAGAACTTCTATTCAGGGTTTGCAAGAAAAGTGAAACTAAATCAGACGTCAGAAAGATGACTCAGGTACAGCAAGTTTCCAGAAGTCCATTCTCATTTCTCTCCAATTCCTGGGCTTGGTATTAAATGGGGGAAAGATCCAGCTAGAGAATTAAATGCAGAACTTTTCAGAAAGGCTGCCTGGAGGAAGGCATAGGGGGAGGACCTGGGGACCTTGAGGGTTCCCACACTTGATCCTGTAGCCCCAATTTGCCAGATGTAGACTGTTGTTCAGTGGCTCAGTCATGTCTGACTCTTTGCAACCCCGTGGACTGCAGCACGCCAGGCTTCCCTGTCCTTCGCCATCTCCCGGAGCTTGCTCAAACTCACGTCCGTTGAGTTGGTGATGCCATCCAACCATCTCATCCTCTGTCTTCCCCTTCTCCAGAGTAGACTCTGGAACATCTTTTAATACTACTCAGTCCTCCCTTACTTTCAAACAGTCTTTCCATCTCAGACACCTCCCACGATAACAGTTTTTTCTACTCCTCCTCTCTTCTAACTTAGAGAAGTGACCTAAAATAGCAAATACAATTTTCCATTTGTTACTCACTAAAGACATGGGCTGCTTCTATCTTTAAACAGCCATGATGTCTTGACATGTTACCCGGAGTCCTACCAATATGACTTCTTCTAAGACACAGGTCATTGTTACGATGTAAATAAAAACCTGTTGCCAAGGACAATAAAGGAGACTAGAAATGAGCGCTCCAGGCAAGCACAACTTGCCCGTGACAGGAGCTCAGCCTGGGAGCTTGACTGCTTGGGTTTGAATCCCAGTTCAGCCCCACTAGCTGACTATTGTTGGGTTTCTGCTTCTTCATCTTTAAATCAAAGATTCCAGTACAAGGATTAGGGCAGAATCAGAAGAAAACTGTGAGGGATGCTATGAGGGTTAAATGAGTCAATTGATATC
This sequence comes from Capra hircus, assembly GCF_001704415.2. Classification (NCBI taxonomy): domain Eukaryota; kingdom Metazoa; phylum Chordata; class Mammalia; order Artiodactyla; family Bovidae; genus Capra; species Capra hircus. Next base: position 147,626,419 of record NC_030808.1, read on the forward strand.
AGTGTTGTGAGCATGCGTGTTAAGTCACTTAGTCGTATCTGACTCTCTACAACTTTATGGACCATAGCCCACCAGGATCCTCTGTCCATGGAATTCTCCAGGCAAGAAAACTGGTGTGTGTCGCCATGCCCTCCACCAGGGTATCTTCCCAACCCAGGGATCGAACCCACATCTATCTCCTACATTGGCAGGTGGGTTCTTTACCACTAGTGCCACGTGGAAAGCCCCATCAAGTGCTTACTATGGATATATATGAGGTGCTCCATAATTATTCATCGTCATCACCATCAGAAGAAGAGAATATCCACAGAATAGCAATGCTCCCCATCAGTTCCAAGGACTATCGTAACTGTCTTCTTGCATCCCACTAAATAAGAAAGGGCTCCTGGCAATCCAGGAGCATCCCTGCTGGATCCATCCTGGATGGATGCTAGTTCCATCCATCCACCCACCATCCTGAGTGACTTCCAGCCCCCTTCTGCCTAGAACATGAACATATATTCAGTGTCTGAACTATCACCCTGTTTGTCTTACAACTTTTAAAATATGTCTATTAATCAGTCATAGTTTTTGCTGCAACTTTGAAAGCAGTATTTTTCCCCATGAAATGAAACAAGTATATATATATATATATATATATATATATATATATATATATGTATTTTCTTTCTCTGTCTTCCTCTATGAAGAGACCACCTTCCATCTTCTTTTTCACTCTCTCTCCCTTCTCTGACACTCTCAGTCTGTCTGTCTGCCTGTATCTTTCTCTCTCACACACTCACATCATCATCCTCATCCTAAAACAAAAGTATAGTATCAAGGAGAAATACCTAGGTACCTAGCTTCCAAATATAAACATTTTCATTTTATTTCGCATGGTTTCTCCAAGAGCTCATGTGGACAGAATTGAGAAATCATACAACCCTGGTAACTTAAATGTTTAGAAATGTGCTGTCAAAAACAGCCAGTGACATTCTGTTTTTCCTCCCTTCCTCTTTCTGTCCCCTAACTGTGTAACAGACATCGATCCTGGAAAATAAATGACCCAATAGATTTGCCCACATTGAAGCCGTGTGTACTTTGCATTTCAATTGTTATTAAATACTTTGGGTCAAGGTTCAGTAAGATGAACTAAAAATCACCCTGGGGCATAGCTCCTTCAGCTTGGTACCCTTTGAGGACACAGGAGGAAAGCCTAAAGTCCCATATCCTCTCATTGGGGCTGCATGTGTAAATATCAGATATCTAAGAAACATTATAACCATATGATGGAATAAAGGGAAATGACGCAGAAGTCATTCATTTTTTCCAGCTTTATTGAGATATTATTGATATGTGACCTATGTGTATATTGCAAAGTGTTAACCACAATAAGCTTAGTTAACACCACCATCGTTTCTCATGAGTACCATTTTTTGTGTGTGTGATGATAACATTTAACATCCACGCAACAATGTTCAAGTCATTTAAAGACCTTGTGAACAGAGTTGTGCAGCATTAGGACCTCGTGGCGCCTTTTAGGGGAAGAAGGCAGTTGGCAAAAGAGAAAGTAGAAAAGAGATGGGCTGAAATCACAAAGTCTTATTTTGATGAGACAAAAAACATTTCCTAGAAATCAGGATGGGAAATCAGTTTTTACAGGTTCCAGCGTTTCACAGCTTCTGATGATGTGCAGGTGTTTAAAACGGACTTTTTATTTCTTCAACCTGTCTGGCCTCTGGATTCACAAGAAGACCTGGGCCTGCTTTCTGGGTCAAGTTAGTTAATGGCCTCAGCAGTTCACAGCCCTGTTTTCCCATGAGAATTACATGATGGCCAGGGACTCTGAAAATTTAAAAGATCTCAGAATTCAGGATAATCTTTGTGTAGCCATCAAAATGGCTTTAAAAGCTGTTGTTTTACAATGTTAATTCCTAGAATGACTGAAAAAAGGAAGCTTGAAATTTTAAGTTCATGCAGAAGAAATTAACCACAGTACTTTGTAGTTTCCAATGTTGTATTCCATGACTCTGATGGAAGAATCTCAGCATACATAATTTTTTTTTTCTACAAGTAGGACTGTAGAAAGTAACCACCCAAACACAATGGTTTTCCTAGGAAAGCACAGGTGTATTCATATCTACAAATTCAAGTTAGTTGTTGTTGTTCAGTTGCTAGACCTCAAGGACTGTAGCACTCCAGGCTCCTCTGTCCTCCACCGTCTATAGAGTTAGCTATCCACTGCAAATTAGGATTTGTCTCCTCTGAATGTTAACATCCATAAAGAATGATGCACAAGGAAAGCTTGACATACTATATTTATTTTAGTAAAAATCTGAATTAAAAATGAAGCACATGACTGAAAGAAATAAAATGCAACATAAGGTTTCTTTTTATATTGTTTTCCTAAAACAGCTTCCTATTAGAAACGTACAGAAATATAATAACTTTATTAAGGCATTTATTAATTTAATGACTTATTAACTTCCATTGCCAGGATACACTGCACTGAAAATGCTAAAGTAGAATGAGAAGGCTGCTTCACTTAGTTACTCTCAATTTGAATGGCTGGTTATCCAAAGTCTTCTCAAAACCCTTCTCTACATATTTCACAGCCCTAGGATAATTTAGGGGCTTCCCAGGTGGCTCAGTGGGGAAGAATCCACCTGCAGTGCAGGAGACACAGGAGATCTGGGTTCAATCCCTGGAGGAGGAAAGACTCCCTGGAGGAGGGCATGGCAACCCACTCCAGTGTTCTTACCTGGAGAACCTCATGGACAGAGGAGCCTGGAGGGCTACAGTTCACGGGATTGCAAAGAGTCAGACACAACTGAAGTGACTAAACACTCGTGCACGCAAGATATTAATAATTTAGAGACACTAGGGGGTCAGTCAGGATGCAGTGAGTTGGACTTCAAATACAAGCAGGGCCGATTTTCAGTTGTTTTTCATTTCTGAAATGAAAAACATTTCCCAAGCTCTCTGAGGAAGTTGGGCTGCTCAATGATTTAAGTGACATGTGATGAGTTCCCCATCTTAGTCATCACATTAGCAGCGGAGATGTGACAATAGCCGTACTGTCCAAATGCATACTTTCCAAAGCACTGATCTTGTGTGTTGCTTTTGGAAAAGGAAGTGTCGGGTGCAGGATTTTCTTCTTTCGACATGGGCAGCGGTGCTTCTGTTACAGGATCGTCCATAGCTTCAGTAAACATGTTTCTCTGGCTTGATTTCCCCCTATTCAGAGGATTTATTATTATACTTTTCAGGCTCTTAAAAATAAAATCTAACTGCATTACTCTTTCATTTTCTTTTCTATTTTAAACAGGAAATCAATGTTACCAGAATCAGCAGAATTATAGAATCAAGAGAACCAGCAACTGTACCCTCCCCTCAAATTAACAATTAACGAATGAATGCCAAACCAATTAGTCAGACATCAAAGCTGAAAGTGTCATGTGATTCGTGAATGGTTTATGACCCTATAAAGACCAAGAGGAATTTGTGCAATGCCAAGAAGATTTTAGATAAATTCTTTCATTTTAAGAGTAAATGGATTATATTTTCCCCCTACAAAATTAGGAAATGACATTTGGAGAAAGTGAGAAAATGTTGCAGAAATAACAGACAGGTTTGGGTTCTTCTGTTTCAGAATTAACCCAAGAGAAAAAGACTGGAGAGTTGCTCAATCCTGGTATCATAGTTCCGGCTCTGACAGGAAACGATAGATCATCATAGATAAAAATGGAAAATGTTGTGAAAAACATTAAATACTTCGAAGAGAGAAAAAAATGCAAGATGCTGTTGTGGTGAATGTTAAAGGAAATGAGTGTTGCAATTAGATGAAGCTTAAGATACATCCTTCAACATGGTCTAGTGGTGGAACAGTGGAAACTAAGAAGAGTAGCCTCCGAGAGTCAAAGAACCCAGAGCTTGGGACCCCAGTCCTTACCCTTAGCAACACCTCATCTTCAAATCCCATCATGTAACCAAAAGTGGGGTTCAGCTGCTCACTGCTCAAAAACCAATAAAGAGGCCAGGTGGGTGGAAATGAAGGCTTGTTTTATTTTGGATGCCAGAAACCAGGGGTGAGGGGGAGAAGGGCAATGCCTTTCCAAAGGCTGACTCCCCTCCAACCCAACCCAGTGGGCAAGAGCTTTTAAAGGTAGAGGGAGTGGACTACGTGCAGAAACAATACAGTCAGTCCTTCAGTTCAGTTCAGTCGCTCAGTCATGTCCGACTCTTTGTGACCCCATGAATCACAGCACCCCAGGCCTCCCTGTCTATCACCAACTCCTGGAGTCCACCCAAACCCATGTCCATTGTGTCAGTGATGCCATCCAACCATCTCATCCTCTGTCATCCCCTTCTCCTCCTGCCCTCAATCTTTTCCAGCATCAGGGTCTTTTCAAATGAGTCAGCTCCTCACATCAGGTGCCAAAGTATTGGACTTTCAGCTTCAACATCAGTCCTTCCAATGAATATTCAGGATTGATTTCCTTTAGGATGAACTGGTTTGATCTCCTTGCAGTCCAAGGGACTCTCAAGAGTCTTCTCCAACACCACAGTTCAAAAGCATCAATTCTTCGGTGCTCAGCTTTCTTTACAGTCCAACTCTCACATCCATACATGACCACTGGGAAAACCATAGCCTTGACTAGATGGACCTTTGTTGACAAAGTAATGTCTCTGCTTTTTAATATGCTGTCTAGGTTGGTCAGCCCTTCGGGTTACTGAAACTGGTCATCAGTGCTCTGATCAGCATCATCTTGATTGTTTTAGGTACAGTCTTCAGTTCCAAGGTCAGTTTGTTCTCATTTCCTTGAGGCCAATTCTTGGAATTGTGGCAGCTTATGTCATACAGTGTGGTCATCACGTAGTTAACTTCTCCACCTGGTGAAAGTTTCCATAAGACAGCTCTAGAATATTATCCATAGCCTTTGAGAAGGAACTAAAAATTCTTGATTGTGCTTAATCACTAATCATTATTGCTTGGTTTTCCTTGGCTGTTTTTGTTTCTGCATTTTCTCACTTCTCTGATTAAACTTATTCTTTGGCTAAAGTCTTTCAACAGACAAAAGGCAGGCAGAGGACATGGGGGGCAAAGACCATAGGGGTCCTGCTCTGTTTCAGTCATGCATCTTTGCAGCATTGTGCCCACCCCTCCTTGGATGAGGTCCAAAATTTCTCATGATTTGTGATATTCCTTCCCAAGGTCTAAGCTCAATCCTCTCTGAAATTTAAACTTAAGTATTTCTCATCCTACACTCAACAGAAAAATACAGATACTTGACACTTTCAATTCTCTTCCCTAACCTCAAACACAATTTCACTTACTCTTCTCCCCATGAAATAGCTACAACTCTTTCAGCCTCGAGCAATAGACAGCTCTCCAAATAGTAAAGGATCCTTTGTTTTGCACATTAACTCCCTTAATAAGACCTCCAGCAAATACTCAGTTCCATCCTTCATTTCTTATCAAGGAGTTACAAGTATCTGATACTGCAATTGGCTTAAGAAATTTCCCTAATAAAGGAATAAATGATGCAAGTGATTGTCTGTTTCACTCTTCCACTGGAATGAAAGGTCAATAAAAACAGAAACCCTGCCTGTCTCCTTCACAGTAGACCCATAGTTAAGCACTGAATATGTATTTGTTGAATGGTTGGATCACTGAGTTGAATGAATGAATAGACAGCTACTATTCAGGGCAGTATTTGTCTTTTCTCATAATTCCAGATTTTCCCACATATTTTGTTAACATGGGGCATAATACTTCCTGGCAAAGTGGACAAGTTAATACTGAGGTCTTAGGGACCTTCAGAGAGGGAGCCAGTGTTCTTGCAAAAACATGATAGTGATAAGAGGAAAAGGAAACGCATGTGTTCCAAGGGAACTAAGCCTAAATCAAACATGTCTGACCACTCAGATGGACTCCAAAAACAAATACAGAAATATTTATTACCCGAGTTGTTGGGCAGATTTAGGACTTGTTTGGGTCTGCTTTTATAAATAGAATTAAATACAACATACTTCTTTAGAATTTCTGTTTTTAATCGTAGAGAATCTTGAGATTGTTTGGTGGGGAGAAAAACTAAAAAAGATATGTAACATTCCTTGAAAATTAACCTTTCCATTGACAAAGGACACACACATTCTCATCAGAACATTTTGAAGTAGAAGATGTTAGTATTTACTTTAAAAATATGACCAGCAAATCCAGGCTAGAGCTGGATTTAGGCTGAAGAAAGCTCCCAATTCTGGTCTTCAGACTAAAATGGGGATGGAAAGTTCTATTACCATCACTGACCCCCTGGAGCATCTGAGAGTCAGCAGGTCTTTAAACCAGACTCACTAGACTGCCGAGTCTTTTACCAGGATCATGACCTTCATCTGGATTCACATCAGAAGTAAAAAGAAAGCAAAACTATACCTCATTAACAATGATAGTGGCTTATATGTTGCACAGCACTTCACAAAGAACTTCTATATGTATTAATAACTCTGACAACCCTAAGAGGTAGACGTCCCCAGTATTATCAATCCTTTCTTTAAAAAACCTTTTTACTTTGTATTGGGCTTTAGCCAATTGACAGTGTTCTAATAGTTTCAGGTGAACAGCAAGAGGATTCAGCCATACATATACATATATCCATTCTCCCCCAAACTCCCCTCCCATCCAGGTTGCCGCATAACATTGAGCAGAGTTCCAATAAATCCTTTTTAATAGAGGAAAATGGATCTAAGAAGGTGAAGTTTTGCCCACTTTCACGTGGCAGCCAGAAGTCTGGATCTAAGATGTCTAAACTTCAGAAGGGTGGGTATCCTACTAACTAACCCTGCTTATATGAAAGCTTCCATCTTGCTTCCTAATTAAAGCAGACGCCAAAAATGTCTTAAATTCAGAGCCTCAAAGTTAGCATTGATCTTGCCAAAACTTGGGTAATATAATGAAAATTCAGTTGAAATGAATCAGTAGAGAAGGAGATGGCATGGGGTTTCTGTGGTGTCTCAGTTTTCTCATCTGTAAAATGGAACCAACTACAGAACCAGCTTCACAGTCCTATTGTGAGGCTTACATGCCCTATAGAATGCTAGACACTGCTTCTGGAAGGCAGTCAGTGTTCAATATACATTAGCTATAATTATAAAAGAGAGTTACAACAATCACAATAGAAAACATTTATTTTACCCTCTCATAGGACATGTGGCCTCAGATGAATTCCAAACTTAAAAGGTGAATTGACTATGTCAATAAGTCACTATCATGTAAATCATAGAAGTGTTTTCCTTACATCATAACTAAACTAAATAGAGTCCCTGCAAAATGAACAGGCGCATGCTTGAAATGAAACCAATGAGGCAGGCCTAAATAGTCAATTTCTTCTTTCTGGAGTTGGACTTAGAGATGCTCTGACCTTCTGACTCTCGTCCCATATCCTAATCCACTGCTCATGTTTAGACATGACCTTTTCCTACTTGCTTTTATATTCAGGAATGATGCTAAGGGCAGCTGCTTCCCTCTTCTTTTCTGAGAAATGCCACAATATAGAAACTTGGTTTAAATTGGTTTAACCCATCTTTTCCCAAACTTATGTAAACATGAAAATTTTTTAAACAGTATTAATATCCTGCAAACATATCCCCAGGAACACTCTCCTAGAGAATGTCAGTGAAAGTCAGAACCCTCTTGGAAACCATCTAAAACCAGTTTTATTAGAAGATGATTTATCACCTATAAATGATCCTGTGAACTGACTCTAGAGAATAATCTTTCAGTTGACTAGGTTAACTCCCAAGAACATTGGAAAACTCTACTCCCAAGCTTCACCCAAGATATAGTCAATCTTTCCAGATACTTAGAGTTCTAAAAGCAGATTAGACCAAGCTACACTATAAATCAATGGAAACTAAGTTAATAACAATGATGAGCTAAATTTATAACTGTACAAATATATAACTGTACACAAAAGAAAGGAAGGAAGAACAAATGAAAGAAAAATGAAAATTTCCAGAAATGAAGAGGGAACTGAAAGCAATGTCTGTGAGTACTGGAACTGAAACTATATCTGGCCTGGTGACATAAAGACAGAACAGGGTTTTAGAGGAGGGAGACTCTAATTACTTAGTGATTGTTCCCCCCAGAGCTTGGGAACCAGGTTTTTGGCCCACCCAAGGTGGAAGTACCAAAGAATTGATACTTTTGAACTGTGGTGTTTGTTGGAGAAGACTCTTGAGAGTCCCTGGGACTGCAAGGAGATCCAACCAGTCCATCCTAAAGGAAATCAATCCTGAATATTCACTGGAAAGACTGATGCTGAAGCTGAAACTCCAATACTCTGGCCACCTGATGTGAAGAACTGACTCATTGGAAAAGACCCTGATGCTGGGAAAGATTGAAGGCAGGAAAAGAAGGGGACGACAGAGGATGAGATGGTTGGATGGCATCTCAATGGACATGAGTTTGAGTAAGCTCCAGGAGTTGATGATGGAAGGGAGGCCTGGAGTGCTGCAGTCCATGGGGCTGCAAAGAGTCACACATGACACAATGATTGAACTGAACTGAACTGAAGGTGAGATGGTGACACTGAGACATTTTACAAAAAGTCAGATTTTTCAAATGACTCCAGCCTCATTTCTTGTACCTGGATGGTGAATATTTTAAGGAAGATTATCTATTCAGTTCAGTTCAGTTCAGTTCATTTCAGTCTCTCAGTTGTGTCCGACTCTTTGTGACCCCATGAACTATAGCACGCCAGACTTCCCTGTCCATCACCAACTCCTGGAGTTCACTCTAAATCATGTCCATTGAGTCAGTGATGCCATCCAGTAATCTCATCCTCTGTCATTCCCTTCTCCTCCTGCCCCCAATCCCTCCCAGCATCAGACTCTTTTCCAATGAGTCAACTCTTCACATCAGGTGGCCAAAGTACTGGAGTTTGAGCTTCAGCATCATTCCTTCCAAAGAACACCTAGGACTGATCTCCTGTAGGATGGACTGGTTGGATCTCCTTTCAGTCCAAGGGACTCTCAAGAGTCTTCTCCAACACCACAGTTCAAAAGGATCAATTCTTCAGCGCTCAGCTTTCTTCACAGTCCAACTTTCACATCCATATATGACTACTGGAAAACCCATAGCCTTGACTAGATGGACCTTTGTTGGCAAAGTAATGTCTCTGCTTTTGAATATGCCAGCTAGGTTGGTCATAACTTTCCTTCCAAGGAGTAAGCGTCTTTTAATTTCATGGCTTCAATCACCATCTGCAGTGATTTTGGAGCCCCCCCCAAGAAAAAGTCTTACACTGTTTCCACTGTTTCCCCATCTATTTCCCATGAAGTGATAAGACCAGATGCCATAATCTTTGTTTTCTGAATGTTGAACTTTAAGCTAACTTTTTCACTCTCCTCTTTCACTTTCATCAAGACGCTTTTTAGTTCCTCTTCACTTTCTGCCATAAGGGTGGTGTCATCTGCATATCTGAGGTTATTGATATTTCTCCCAGCAATCTTGATTCCAACTTGTGCATTTCCAGCCCAGCGTTTCTCATGATGTACTCTGCATAGAAGTTAAATAAGCAGGGAGACAGTATACAGCCTTGACATACTCCTTTTCCTATTTGGAACCAGTCTGTTGTTCCATGTCCAGTTCTAACTGTTGCTTCCTGACCTGCATACAGGTTTCTCAAGAGGCAGGTTAGGTGGTCTGGTATTCCCATCTCTTTCAGAATTTTCCACAGTTTATTGTGATCCACACAATCGAAGGCTTTGGCATAGTCAATAAAGCAGAAATAGATGTTTTTCTGAAACTCTCTTGCTTTTTCCATGATCCAGCAGATGTTGGCAATTTGGTCTCTGGTTCCTCTGCCTTTTCTAAAACCATCTTGAACATCTGGAAGTTCACATTTCACGTATTGCTGAAGCCTGGCTTGGAGAATTTTGAGCATTAGTTTACTAGCGTGTGAGATGAGTGCAATTGTGCGGTAGATTGAGCATTCTTTGGCATTGCCTTTCTTTGGGATTGGAATGAAACTGACATTTTCCAGTCCTGTGGCCACTGCTGAGTTTTCCAAATTTGCTGGCATATTGAATGCAGCACTTTCACAGCATCATCTTTCAGGATTTGAAATAGCTCAACTGGAGTTCCATCACCTCCACTACTCAGAGACTTTTGAGGGCAAAAATAATCCCCATGAAAAACCGGAAGCCTACAGCATGATATATAATTTGAGAGACCACATTCCACCACCTCTGTGGGTTACAAATCCTCAGAACAAAATTTTAACATAAAGTTTACCCCAGTATAGCAAGATGCTGGGGTACCCACCATAAACAAATGGAAAACTACTCCAGAGGAAAATCCTTAATCCAAGACACAAGTGATATTATTCTCACAGATAATGAAGGCACAGTAAGGAATTTTAAAACACACCATTTCTCCATTCTAAACAATATAGAAGACTCCAGCGGAAATATTGGACACTAAAAACATCAGAAAAATGTCTGAATTCAAGATTCTAGAATAAATCAATTCTAAAAATAAATCAAATAAGATATGAGAGGATAAAAATAAATAAAAGGTTTCATAGACCAAAAAAGGAAATTATAATAATAACCAAATCAAACTTCTAAAAATTAAATGCCTGATAGAATAAGATATAAAAATTAAAGCTCAATGAATGAATTAATCAACAAATTTGACAATGCTGAAGAAAGAATTAGTGAACTGGAAGTCAATGTGGAGGAAATTACACAGAATGAATCACAGAAAGATAAAGGCATGGAAATGGACAAGTTAAGAGGTTTGGTAGATAAAATGAGAACAGCTAGCATGAATCTTATAGGAATTCAAGGAGGGAATGGAATAAGAAAGAAGATATATGTGAAGAGGAATGGTGAAGAATTTTTCAGAATTGATGAGTTGTTAGAGTAAGTGATTCCAAGTCAAAGGCAAAGGATATCTATATCTAGACTAAACAGAGTAAAATTAGAGAATATCAAGTACAAAGAGAATATTTTTAAACAAAAAACAACAGAAACAAATGCCTACAAACTAACAGCAGTTTGTGAAGGACTCTAATCAGGATGGAGAATGCAATACTGTGCATCATAAACTAACGTGACATTGTACATCAACTATATTTCAATTGTTTTAAAAAGAAGAGAATGGAATGATGTCTTCAAATAACAGAGCTATTTTCAGACAAAAATATTGAGTTTTTACACCTAGATCTTCACTGAAAGAGCTATTAAAACACGTTCTGCATGAAGAAGGAAATTGAACCCAGATGGATGTGGTGAGATGAAAAAAGTGGCAAACAAAGATATATCCAAACATACAAATATTTCTAATAAACATGGGCTACTGATATAATAACAATAGCAACTAATTTTTATCTATATATAAACAAGAAAAAATAAAATATTACATAAAAGTAACACAGGCTGCTGAGGGTTATTGCAGCTAAAACTTTCTAAGGTCCTTATTTTGGGGAGATAAGGGGAGAGATGCAGATAAAATTTAGGCTTTGTTAAATTTACTTGTTAAAATTATAAATGTGACCACTAAAAATGAAAATAAAACACACATTTTCCTAAGCAGGAAATGGAGCAAATGGGTGAAGGAAGGATGTCAGGAAATTCTTTTAAACTCAGTCCAGTCCAAAAAAAAAGTAGACAAAATAAATATTTATTTTTAAAGAAATAAGAATTATAGTAAATACCACAAGTTCCAACAACTATCAATATGGAAAGAAAAAAAAAAACAGACCCTATCTTACACTATGTAGAGAAATATGTCTCTTATAAATTAAAGTCTTAACTATAAGAATTCAGTTCAGTTCAGTCGCTCAGTTGCGTCCAACTCTTTGCGACCCCATGAATCGCAGCACACCAGGCCTCCCTGTCCATCACCATCTCCCGGAGTTCACTCAGACTCACGTCCATCGAGTCCGTGATGCCATCCAGCCATCTCATCCTGGGTCATCCCCTTCTCCTCCTGCCCCCAATCCCTCCCAGCATCAGAGTCTTTTCCAATGAGTCAATTCTTCGCATGAGGTGGCCAAAGTACTGGAGCTTCAGCTTTAGCATCATTCCTTCCAAAGGAATCCCAGGGCTGATCTTCTTCAGAATGGACTGGTTGGATCTCCTTGCAGTCCAAGGGACTCTCAAGAGTCTTCTCCAACACCGCAGTTCAAAAGCATCAATTCTTCAGCGCTCAGCCTTCTTCACAGTCCAACTCTCACATCCATACATGACTACAGGGAAAAACCATAGCCTTGACTAGACAGACCTTAGTCGGCAAAGTCATGTCTCTGCTTTTGAACATACTATCTAGGTTGGTCATAACTTTTCTTTAGAATATATATATATATATATATATATATATATATATATATATATATAATTCTTATATTTAATACATGGGTCAAATAATGATGTCCTAGAAAAGAAGCAAAAAATTGCAAACCAAAAGGGAAAATATTTAGAAAATTGACTCTACTATATTTAAAACTATGTCAAAAGATACTATTAAAAACGTGAAAAAGCAAGCAAAGGCTTGGTAGAATTGTTGTTGTTTTCTGTGGGTGAGAAAGTTTTCCAAAGATAGCAGCCATGATATATCCCATCTCAAATATCTTCTTTACAGTGGCACTGACTCTTATCACATAGCTTGGCAGAGCTTGTGACCCCTCCCTTTGAACCCTGGTGACACTCTGTGTTTGCCTTCACCAGTAGAGTAGACTGGATATAAGGCTATTGTTCTTTGAACCTGCCACTGTGTGGTATTTTAAGAGATACCAAGGTCTGGGTGATTTAAAATGTCATGCTTACGGACATACTATCCAGAATCAAAAAGGAAAAGACAACCCAACAGGAAAACTGGCAAAGGTTATGAATGAGCAATGCATGGAAGAGGAAACCTGGGTACACAATAAATACACAAAAATATGTTCACTTTCATTTATATATGCCAGAAATCAGGTGTATACAAATGAAAACAACAATGAAAGAATATTTTACACTCATCCTTTTGTCAAATGTTTAAAGAGCCTTTCATACTAGATGTTGAGAGAAATAACCTGTAATAATGGCTAAGAGGGCAGGCTCAGGAGCCAGACTACTAGACCTTTAATTCCAACTCTATTCATAAGTCACATGGCCTTGGACAAATAATCTAAACTCTGTGTGCCTCAATCTCCTCACTGCAAAACGAGATTTTTTTTTTTACCTAGGATTATGAAAATTGAGTGAGTTAGCACATGTAACATGCTTAGAATCGTGCCCACCAGAGCAAGCAGTGAGTATTTATGATTACAGCAATGATGGCAACAACTGGAAACCCAGATGTCGTGGGCAGTTCTATTACACTGTTGTAACCAAGATTTAGAGAACCCTTTGTCAGTTCTCTTGTTAACTTGCAGATGTAGATACTATTCAACTGATCTGCTCCACTTCTAGGTACATAACATGGAAAAGTGCCAGTATATAAGCACTGGAAGACATCTGGCTTAGATGTTGGACTGATGTTTATTTTTCCTCTGTTTTCTGAATCACTCTGAGAACTCCCAAATGGAGTCCAGTTTTCACTTTATTAATGTGTTTATTAATTTAATGATTTACAAATGCCTATTTAAGCCAGGCTTCAGCAATTTGAGAACTGTGAACTTCCAGATGTTCAAGATGGTTTTAGAAAAGGCATAGGAACCAGAGATCAAATTGCCAACATCCGCTGGATCATCAAAAAAGCAAGAGAGTTCCAGAAAAACATCTGCTTCTGCTTTATTGACTATGCCAAAGCCTTTGACTGTGTAGATCACAATAAACTGTGGAAAATTCTGAAAGAGATGGGAATACCAGACCACCTGACCTGCCTCTTGAGAAATCCGTATGCAGGTCAGGAAGCAACAGTTAGAACTGGACATGGAACAACAGACTGATTCCAAATAGGAAAAGGAGTATGTCAAGGCTGTATATTGTCACCCTACTTATTTAACTTCTATGCAGAGTACATCATGAGAAATGCTGGGCTGGAAGAAGCACAAGCTACAATCAATACTGCTGGGAGAAATACCAGTAACGTCAGATATGCAGATGACACCACTCTTGTGGCAGAAAGTGAAGAGGAACTAAAAAGCGTCTTGATGAAAGTGAAAGAGGAAAGTGAAAAAGTTGGCTTAAAGCTCAACATTCAGAAAACGAAGATTAAGACATCTGGTCCCATCACTTCATGGGAAATAGATGGGGAAACAGTGGAAACAGTGTCAGACTTTATTTTGGGGGGCGCCAAAATCACTGCAGGTTGTGACTGCAGCCATGAAATTAAAAGACACTTACTCCTTGGAAGAAAAGTTATGACCAACCTAGATAGCATATTCAAAAGCAGAGACATTACTTTGCCAACAAAGGTCCATCTAGTCAAGGCTATGGTTTCTCCAGTGATCGTCTATGGACATGAGTGTTGGACTGTGAAGAAAGCTGAGTGCCGAAGAATTGATCCTTTTGAACTGTGGTGTTGGAGAAGACTCTTGAGAGTCCCTTGGACTGCAAGCAGATCCAACCAGTCCATTCTGAAGGAGATCAGCCCTGGGATTTCTTTGGAAGGAACGATGCTGAAGCTGAAACTCCAGTATGTTGGCCACCTCATGAGAAGAGTTGACTCATTGGAAAAGACTCTGATGCTGGGAGGGATTGGGGGCAGGAGGAGAAGGGGACAACAGAGGATGAGATGGCTGGATGGCATCATGGACTCAATGGACGTGAGTTTGAGTGAACTCCAGGAGTTGGTGATGGACAGGGAAGGCTGGCATCCTGCGATTCGTGGGGTCGCAAAGAGTCAGACACGACTGAGTGACTGAACTGAAAAGAACTGAACTGAACTGAGGAGGTAAAAGACAGATAAACCACCATGGGCTGGCTGTTGGAATGTCCAACTTTAAACCTATCCTCTACTCCAAGGGGCATAGGGTGACAGCCGGGACAGGGTCATGGCTTCCAATTTAGTTGCGATTCTATCAGTAACTGGCAGTACAGTCACTTAGCACCTCTGAATCTTCTGTTTCCTTTCAGAAAGACAAAGAAAGAAGGAAAGGAAGAGAGAAAGAACAAGAGAGAAATAAAGAACAGAAATTGGAAAAAAAAATCAAACAAGCTATCATTGCATTGGGGCAGAGCAGAAGAGAACTGGACTTACACCCTTGAATTGGGTGTCCTTGGACAGAAAGCAAAATCTTAATGAACCAGTGTCTGTAAATTGGGAGTAGTTCTATCTCTTTTCATAGATGTTGAGAGACTCAAATTTCACAATTTTTGTTAAAACACATACAGACTCTAAGCTCAGTGACAAGATTAGTCATTCTACTTCTGAAAGAATCCTTGGATCTCTGTGAGCCAGTAATTCTATAGAGTGTAGCTTGGATACCAGAAATATCAACAAGAAAACCAACAAAACTGGAGATGATTTAATATGACCCTAGAACTCCCATTATAAAATTTACATAGCCAATGTTTCATTGTTCACATAATAAATCCTGGTATTAGTCATTGGTCTTTGAAGACAAGCTATTAAAGCAATAGAATTCTTAATTAATTTAGTGCAGAGTTTATCAGTTTTGTGTACACAACTTACTCAGAGCCCACTATATCACTCGAGTGTGGGGTTGGATAAAGTCAGCTCCCATGGAATAAACCTTATCTGGTGCTCTGCAGTTTCCAGAAGCAATTCTTCCTAAGTTAGAGATTTGTTATCTGCTGGCTCCTTCCTAATGCGTTTCCTGGAATGGGTTGTGAGTAGTTGAGTCAAAAGCTTCTGTAGAATTAGCTCAGTTCAGATAGAAGAGGATCACTCTGGTACCAGAAGATTCACAAGTATCTCTGAGCATAAGTCAAAATTAAACCTCAAATGTTCAGAAAGAGACAGTAAATTTTACCATTTTAAGCTATCTCTATGTTTAAAAATTATTGAGCCAATGGCATTAACAAAATACACAAAACTTTTACACATCCTCATCACATACCATTTTACAGAGCAAAGTGACATTTTATTATACTTTATTATTTTGAAGGAATTGAGGTAAGGAAGACCCTCAATCTGTTGTAAACACAATTTGCTGAATTACGTGAAATGTGTTCTGTCCTTTATTCCTTTCTCCTCTGCCTTTTTAACCCTCTGCAGCAAAAAATTCTTTCTAGAAAAGTCATACTAGGATGCTTAGGGAAAGAGTGTTTCTCATGGCTGGTTTTGCCAAGAATAAACTAAAGGCAGCGTATGATTCATTCATTCTGACAACTGCCCCTCAATACCACCCACCAGCCCCATCCACCCTCTCCCTGGCCACCATGCTCCTCAGATGACCTCCGCTCCCTCTTTACCAAAAACTGGAGGACAGTAAGGGCAATTCCCTCCTTTTCAAGGGCTCGTCCCTCCACCTTTAACTGATCTTAATCACCCTTCCTTCCCTTCTCTTCCTCCAGCAGACATATCGTTTTAGCAGATGACCCTTTCATCGGGACCCTTGATTCTACCTCTCCCATCTCCTCTGGGCCTTTACCAGCAATTACTGTCTCTTACCCTGTGTCTTCAGTCTGTGCCTGATGCTACTACTGGTTCCTTGGCTTCAGCTTCCCAGCACAATTGTGGAGTTGGTGATGGACAGGCAACCCTGGCATGCTGCAGTCCATGGGGTCGCAAAGAGTTGGACACAACTGAGTGACTGAATTGAACTGAACTGAAATATTAAAAAATGTGGAGTACCCTATGTATATATTTTAGATGTGTTATGTGTATATGTTTGTATTTGTGTGTGTGTATAGATTTATACCCTCAACTTATCTTCTTCTCTTATTGCTTACACATTTTTCAACAAGGTCCAAGTCCTTTCCAAAGTGGACCTCCCTTTCCTAGCATTCTATCAAGGGGATTTTCTAAAGAACCATCTGAAGCTTGACTCTTGCCAAGTCCCAAGGCCCATTTTCAGTCATCATTTGCCTGGGACCCAATTCCTCTGGGATATTTTCTAACTCATGTTGCAAAGCCATTGTCTTCCCATTATTCATTAACTCCTGCTCTTGAAAAGTTCTTCCTTTGGTCTCCAAAGCCCAGGACACTCTGCCCTGTGCTCTTATTGAAGCAGGAGGGGAAGCGTAGGGCACAACCTTTAAAAGAATGACGTAACCCAAGGATATGACGTGAGCTGATTAGAACCAAATGGGTCCAAGATTGAGGATGAGTCAACTTCCACTAAACCTTGAGCCTCAGTACATGCTCACTGTAACACATCAGCAAACTAGATGACATGCCAACCAGCATCATGACAGTCCCAAGGTCAACCATAAAGATCAAAAAGTGAGCAGTGACCCAATTCCTAGAAATCTCCACCCCTTCCCCAAAATAGATGGAATAACTCCTCCCACTCATGAACCTGTGACGTTACCCACCCTTACAAAAAACATCAACTCCCTACACTGGTGCATCCCTCTCCTTCTGAGATGGCCCACACTCTGTAGAGCGTCTTTCTCTCTAAATAAATCCACTTCTTATCTATCCCTTTGTCTCTCACTGAATTCTTTCTGCCACGAGACATCAAGAACCTGAGCTTTGTTAAGTCCTGAGACCAGGTGTGTGATCTAATGTTCATGTCCCAACCTGAGTTACATGGTTTCACTATCTGTCTGATCACTGCTCTTCACTTTCTTTGGCTCATTTATCTTCTTGTTCTCATTTTCAAAGTGTTCAAGGGCCTCATATGGCTTCCTCTCTTCTCTTTTTCCCTCAGATGTGATACACAAGTTTTTGACTTCAGCTAGGGCTTCCCATGGAGAAGGAAATGGCAACCCACTCTAGTATTCTTGCCCGGCAAATCCCATGCACAGAGGAGCCTGGTGGGCTACAGTCCACGGGGTCACAAAGAGTCGGTGGCTCAGAGGTAAAAGAATCTGCCTGCCAATGCAGGAGATGCGGGTTTGATCCCTGGGTGAGGAAAAACACCTAGAGAAGATAATGGCACTCACTAAAGTATTCTTTCCCAGGAAATTCAATGGGCAGAGGAGCCTGGTGGGCTATATAGTCCACAGGGTTGCAAAAGAGCCAGACATGACTTATCAACCAAACAACAATATTGCCTCCCTACGTGTAGGTCTCACATTTACTTCTAGAGTCTTGAACTCTCCCTCAAGGTCAAGGGCAGATCTCCAGCGTTCACTAGCACTTCAGGCTCTATCAATTCCAAGCTTCATTTTATCCCCTCCATTACCAGCTTCTGTTTCTAATGTCCATCCTACTTTTGATAATGGCACCCTGGCCTCCACTTGACCCAAGGCCAAAACCTGGAGAAACCTCTTATTCCTCATTTTCAGTCTTCTGTGTAATTAAATACAAGGCCGGTGCACTGGGATGACCATGAAGGTTGGGATGGGGAGGGCGGTGGGAGGGGGATTCAGGATGGGGGACACATGTACACCCATGGCTGATTCATGTCAATGTATGGCAAAAACCACTACAATATTGCAAAGTAATTAGCCTTCAATTAAAATAAATTAATTAATTTAAAAAAATTTTTAAGAAGAACTGTGTCACTATTTGCTGGATGGTCAGATTACACTCTAGGCTGGAATATAACAGGAATGCCATTCAAGAAAAAAAAAAAAAGAAAGAAAGAAAGAAAGAATACAATATGTTAGATTTTCTGCTTTCTTAAAATTATCAGAGCAACGTAAATTAATGTAAACTTAACAAAAACAACCTATTCTGACAGAATGTTTGTGTCTGATGATTATAGAGATGTACGTGAAAAGAAAAAAATATATATCAAATCTTGACTTACCAAACATTGTGCATCCTCTTTTTGACACTTTTGACATTTACTTGTTTCCATCTCTAGTTGTTTTCTTTTTTTTTTTCTCATTAAATCACATTTCAAATAACTCTCAAACTAATCTTTGGTATACATACTAATCTTTGGCATATGAATCATATCTCTTTACTAAAACTGTCCAACAACACTCTCATTGTTTATAGGACCAAATCAAATCTCCTGAATCCTGCAAAGACCTCCATAATTTACCTTCCAACTATATCTTTCCATCTATTATCCATCACTTGCTTCATGACCATCAAGATCTTTTTTTATGGACCACTTTGCTTTCCCCCCATTCCTATGATTTTATTTTATTTTTTAATGTTTATTTTATTTTTTCTTTTTTAAATTTTACTTTACAATACTGTATTGGTTTTGCCATACATTGACATGAATCCGCCACAGGTGTACACGTGTTCCCAATCCTGAACCCCCCTCTCACCTCCCTCCCCATACCTTCTCTCTGGGTCATCCCAGTGCACCAGCCCCAAGCATCCTGTATCCTGCATTGAACCTAGACTGGCGATTCATTTCTTATATGATATTATAGATGTTTTAATGCCATTCTCCCTAGTCATCCCACCCTCTCCCTCTCCCACAGAGTCCAAATGACTGTTCTATACATCTGTGTCTCTTTTGCTGTCTTGCATACAAGGTTATCGTTATCATCTTTCTAAATTCCTTATATATGTCTTCGTATACTGTATTGGTGTTTTTCTTTCTGGCTTACTTCACTTTGTATCATAGGCTCCAGTTTCATCCATCTCATTAGAACTGATTCAAATGTATTCTTTTTAATGGCTGAGTAATACTCCATTGTGTATATGTACCACAGCTTTTTTATCCATTCATCTGCTGATGGACATCTAGGTTGAAGAATTTTCACTCTGTCTCCACATGGATAATCCTCTGTGTCTTTAAAGTTCAGCTCAAATAATCCCTTTTCTTTTCCAACCTTCTGGTATATTCTTCCCTTCTGGTCCCTTTCCTTTGCAGTCCACATTACTTTACTGCTGCAATTATTACATAACTTAGTCCAGCTATATTTCATATTATATTCACAACTATATCTCTTTTCTTCCCCTCCCGGGTGGGAGAGTGTTTTTTATTTACCTTTATAGGCACCCTCACAGTGCTCCAACACAGTGCCCTGAACTTAGCAGGTGCTCAATAAATTAAACGTCAATGCACCATATGTCCATGTATGCAGTGTCTAAGAGTCAGGCTTCGGACTCAAAGCCAAAGTCATGGGATGCTGGTCAAATTAACTTCAGCTCTCTAAGCTTCATCCTACACATTGGGGGCAGGGGGGAAATAACAGCTGTACTACCTCAGAGGACAGAATGAGAACCAAGTAGGGAAAAATGTATTTTAAATCCTTAACATAGTGCTTGGCACTTTTAACATTGTTCTATTAATGTTCATCATGAGAGTATAGAAATAGGTACTCCACTTGTTTATGTGAGTGAAATAGTACCATTTTCTCTGGGCAACTAAGCAATAGATATTAACAGCTTGAAAGAACGTGCATAACATTTGACAGTTTCATTTCTGGAAATTTATCTTCAAGAAATCATTTGATGTTCAGTGCAAGGATTATCATGGGATAGAAATGTATATAATGCCTAATGAAGGGAAATAATTTCCAACAGAAAGACGCTGGTGGAGCAAATGATGATACGTGTCCATAAGAGGAGACATAAGGCAGCTGTTATACTTGCTTCAGGAGAAAATATTCACAGTTTACTGTAAAATACAAAACACAGGGACAAAAAAGCATTTGCATAGTAAACTCCTCTTCTGGAAGAACATACACATGTGACTAGAATTTGTACATGTGTGAACATATGTGAATATAGAAGGAAGTAAGGCTTCACTGGTGGTCCAGTGGTTAAGAATTTGGCTTGCAGTGCAAGGGACACTGTTTCTATCCTTGGTCCAGGAAGATCCCACGTGCCTCAGAGTGACTAAGTCCACGTGCCACGACTGCTGATCCAGTGCTCTAGAGCCCAGAGCCACAGCTTCTGAGCCCACGTCCTGCAAGGACTGAAGCCTGCGCACCCTGTGGCCCATACTCCACAGTAAGAGGAGCCTCTGCAATGAGAAGCCTACTCACTGCAGCCTAAAGTGGCCTTTGCTCACCACAGCTAGAGAAGGCCCGTGAGCGGCAACAGAGATCCACTACAATCAAATCACAGATAAATACATGTTTTAAAAAAAGTATTTTTAAGATGGAAACAAAAGCATTGATGAGCCATTATCTGGCTTCAAGTGATATTACTTTTTTCCTAATTTTTAAAAAATCTTCTGTTTAATACTTTGGACATACATATTTTTGGGATTCAGAAATAAGTATTATTGCCTCCTCATATCTCTATCATGTTCCCTTGTCTTTTCGAGCACTGTCTAAAAATAAATGTAAAGCACTCTTTTGAAAAGAACAGCTCATCTTTCTGGCAAAAAAAAAAAAAAAAAAGAGTAACTTCTTCTTTCTTCAAGGTTAATTGTTCGTCATTTGAATTGAGGGCAAAAAAATATTTAGGGTGGCTAACCCAATCCAAGGGATGTTCAGAAAAAAGTCATGTGAAGAAGCACTTCAGCCCACTTTGAAAGCTCCAGTTTAAAGTTAGGAGGTTTTGTGTCCAGACCGGAATTTTGGAGTTTGGTGAAGGAGAGGGTTACTGGTTGTGCTGGGTGGATCTACCAAAGATGTAACAGTGCTTTTTTGTTTTCCCATTTGTAGAGGCAACCTTTAATGTCTTTCCTGTTAACAGCCATTAAAAAAATTATTTTATATTGTAGTATACCCTAACATTACTGTGATAGTTTCAGGTGGACAGCAATGCTTTTGATAGAAAACACCCCAAGCATCATGATGGTGGACTTAAACACACAAGAAGCATTTGAAGCATTTGTCCAAAAAAGGAGAACTCTGAGCTTCCATTGACTTTACAAAGGCAGGGTAAGAGGGTAATGGGGATGCACAGGAAGCAAGGTGACACTTTTACAAAACATTTATTAATATCAGTTATCAGATCAAATTGATTATTAATACTTGAGTTTAAAAATATAAAGACCTGAAAGTAAGTCACTACTAGAATCACTAGCTATACATGTAGAAAATATACTAATTTTGAAATTTGAGATATTTTAAAATCCTGAAGTGAGAGGCAGTTTGTATCAAAGAATTGCAGTCCTCTTTGAAATGAAAATAAATTAACCGACAAGTGGACTGGGAATCACATTTTGTGATCTCTCCCTGACACTGAACAAAAGACATGTGCTCCTCTTCTTTCAAAATATCTTCAGGAAAAAAAAAAGAAAAGCTTCATCTAAAGCAACAAGTTGAGTAAGTAGCTATAAAAATGCAAGCAAAACTATTAGACTGAATGCAATTCAAGGACCTGCACAGTAATGGATAATCACTGCATCCCGGATCCTGTTTCTAGCGATGGTTAATGCACGAAAACTCTGAGGGGGGGAAACCCAAACCATACCACTTGCAGTAATGTAATTCTGATGTGAGAACTGATATGCTTTTCTGACCTCAGTGATGAACGTGTGTCATTTGTCAAGCATTAGATTTAATTACCCTTATTTATTTACTGGTCCGGGCTTCCTGGCAGTGATAGCCCCTTCTCAACATACAGCCAAAGACCACAGATGACCAGCCATTGGAAAAAAGCAATGCAAAGCCCCAGCTGGAGATGCCTCCTACTGAATATCACCACTGGTGGCTGCTGCCCTGCTGCTGCCATGGTGATAAACGGCAGGGTAGCCCTTCCTTTCAAAATGCACGCCGCTGCTTGACTTCCTCTGTGAAAATCAGGAAGCAGGAAGTGGGCGGGCCGCAGTGGACAGGTGGCCACCTGTGGTCCTCATCTGTTAGCTGAGGGAGCAGGAGCCCCACTGTCCATGAGCCTCAAAGGAAAAGAGTAGGGAGCGCCAACATCATACTTCATGCAAGTGTTTCTTGTCCCTCTGAACATTAGAAAACAAGCAAGGGGCATGTAGACTGAACCCTTGATGGATCGACTTTTAAGTAATGTTTCCCCCCCTGAGGATGTGAAGTGCAGAGAAAGAGGGAAGGGTACTTGTGTTGGGGGCAGGGGCTGGGTGGTGAGCTTCCAGGAGCAGCTCAAAAAAAAAAAAAAGGTTGTTTGTCCCTGGGTATCTGAGTGACTTAGGGAAACAAGAAAAAAGGCTAAAGGGCAAACTGAACAGTCAACCCCAAACCAGACCTGTGTAGGGGAATTTCCCAAACGTGGGAGGAAGTCTTCAGGGACAGTTAATTAAAGAATCAAACCAGGATTCTCAATTGCTTTTCCACCTCCACTCTATCTTATTGTGTGTGTGTGTGTGTGTTTTTTTCCTTTCTTAAAAATAAAATACACATTTTAATTACACTAAAATTAGTAGAGAACATTTCTACTTCCAAAAGCTTAAATTATATTTTAGTTTTAATTATTTTACCTCCACACACAGTAAAATGACTTCTTGAGTTTCAAGTGACTTTTAAAAAAGGTGCTTATGGTTGAACTTGAGACTGACCTTTCATTTGGGGAAATGTCAATAATCTTTTTTTTTTTAATTGAACTTAACAGCTCCCCACACACACTCAAATGCATATTTCTAGAAAAAAATACATCAAAGAATGGTCATGAAGAACAATGATTATCAAGGATGAAGGTGGTAAACTGACCCTTTCTCAAGGCATGAAAATGCTGGACATTGCATGCTAGTCACTTCTCATTCAAAATTGCCCAGGGAATGTTCATGCAGCTTTTCTGGCTTCCTTGATAATGACAAGATCAGCTGTCCTGGTGCTTTCACTTCTTTCTATGAGACAAGAGAAGAAAACCAAATGGAAGAGATGCATGGAAGTCAAAGTACATCAGTGGAGTTTAGCTGATTGGCGAAGGATGTTTTTAGTTTCTTACATGATGTTGCATTGTTGATTAAGACAGGATATATATGCCTTATATCTGCTGCACTTTCGATAGCCTTGGTGTCCTAAGAGGACGTCGCATCCTGGGAAGGTGGGGAGACTGATTGTAGCAGCAGACAGCCCATCCCATTAGAGGCAACACTCTGTAGCAGTGGCCTTTGCAGCAGCTGGCGTCATTATGGGATGAAGCGGTTCCTAATTGTGCTATTGATTTTTCCCCTCTTTAATGGATTCTTCTCCCAACACACTCCGGGTTGAGCTGCTACCACATCCCACAGACCTGTTGGCCAGGGACGTGCATCAGGCTGTGCATTAGAGGCGAAAGGATGCTTTGCTTAGTAGGTTACTTAACAGTAACCCAGGTAGAGTAACCCGGAAGGAGGGATTCCAACAGCCTTGCAGTAAACTTGTGCTGACTTCAAATGTGGACACTGGGTGGGCACTTCACAAGTCATTTCATTTAATTCAGCCTTGGCAACACCCTTGTTCTTACTACTATAACCCTTTTTGTAGAGAAACAACTGAAGCTCAGAAAGGTGAAGAAATATGTCCAGGGTCACACAGCCAGTAAGACATAGAACCACGATTTCACCCCAGGAGAGTCCAGATCGTTTTATATCAGAACAGGGAACCCCAAAGCAGGTGTGCCAACTGAAGGACTAACTGGACTGCCTGCCCAAGAGCCCAGTGCTCGGTTTAATGCTCTGCAGTCTCTGTCTTGTAATGACTTGTTGCTTTGCAATGCTTTGTTGTTCAGTCACAAAGTCATGTCCGGCTCTTTGCAACTGCATGGACTGCAGCACATCAGGCTTCCCCGCCCTTCACCATCTCCTGGAGTTTGCTCAAACTCACATCCATTAAGTCAGTGATTCTGTCCAACCATCTCATCCTCTGTTTTTCCCTTCTCCTCCTGCCTTTTCAATCTTTCCCAGCATCAGGGTCTTTTTCAGTGAGTCAGCTCTTCGAATCAGGTGGCCAAAGTGTTGGAGCTTCAGCATCAGTCCTTCCAGTGAATATTCAAGGTTGATTTTCTTTAAGACTGACTGGTTTGATCTCCTTGCTGTCCAAGTGACTCTCAAGAGTCTTCTCCAGCATCACAGTTCAAAAGCATCAATTCTTCAGTGCCCAGCCTCCTTTATGATCCAACTCTCACATCCATACATGACTACTGTAAAAACCACAGCTTTGACTAAATGGACTTTATTTTTCACGTGGCCCCTATCATGGACTGAATGTACGTGTTCCCCTCAAATTCATACATTAAAGCCCTAACTGCAGGTATGTATGAGTAAAGAAGTAACTAAGATTAAATAAGGTCTTAAGACTGGGGCCTTGCTCCAATGGAATTCATGTCCTTATAAAAAGAAAGACTAGTGAGCTTTCTATCTCTGTCTATTTCTCTGTCTCTCTGTCTCTCTCTCTAGCTCTCTTTCTCTATCTCTCTGAAGTATGAGGACATAGTGAGAAGCCCCTGTCTGCAAACCATGAAGAGATCTCTCACCAGGAACTAAATCAGCCAACACCTTGAGCTTTGACTTTTAACCTCCAGAACTGTTAGAAATAAATTTCTGTTATTTAAGTCACCCAGGTTATAGTACTTGATTATAGCATCCCAAGATGATTACCAGAGCTCTTAAAAATTAGGTAGTTGATCCTACTAGGAAGTCGGGTGGAAACAGAGCTTGTCTGTGAGCCAGCCTTGGAGGGGGGTGTTCCCAGATGCGACTGTCCTTTGGTGTCTCCAGGAGGCCCGGGAGAGAGCGGGAAGGAACTCGGATAAAGGCAAGGGTTCAGAACCCTGAAAGTGTTGCCATAAGACATATGAAGACTCTGCTGAATGGAGCTGTGAACCTGAGGGTGGATTTTGATCCCAGTGTGTTATAACTGCTCCCGCTTCTCTCTGAAGTCCCTGGCTGGGAGCAGGCTGCCTTCTCACCTATGAGTCCCAATTCACGATGCCCTGGACCACAGAGCAGAGGCCAGTGTCAGCTTTCTGAACTCTCTCTGACCTGGGAGTTAACTTTTTTCCTTTTGTTCTCCTTCGCGTATTTTGAGATAAATTGCCAGCAAGAATATGAAATTCCATGGGTCTGATCCTTTCTCTCCTAACCCCCATGGCTCTTGGAAGAAGAATTAATTTAGAACTTGAGTTCATTCCAGGTTGGAAGCACCTTGTGAAGACAGGTGGCTGCTGTGGATGGAATCAGCCTGGGCAGGGTTCAGATCAAGACTCCCTCACTGTACGCTATGACTCTGACCTCTTTGTTTAACCTCCCTTTACTTCAATCTCCTTATCTGTGAAATGGAATTGATAATTGATTCTGACTGGCATGAAGAATAAATTGACTGATTCATTTATCTAGAAAAAAAAATGGTATAGATGATCTTATTGGCACAGCAGAGATAGAGACATGGACATAGAGATCAAACATGTGGGTACCAAGGGGGAAGGAGTGTGGGATGAACTGAGAGATTGGGATTGACATATATACACTATGGATGCTATCTATCAAAAGATAACTAATGAGAACTTGCTGTACAGCACAGGGGACTCTACCCAGCGCTCCCTGGTGACCGAAATGGGAAGGAAATCCAAAAAAGCGGGGATATATGTGTACATGTGGCTGGTTCATTTTGTTGTATGGTAGAAACTAACACAAAGTTATAAAGCTTAATTTTTTTTATAAAACTAATTTTAAAAAATTAATTTTAAATTAACTAATTTTAATAAACTACAGAAAATAAATAAAGTGCTTAAAACTGCCTGTAAAAACCATGGGGGCTCAACAGACATTGCTGTTGATATTACTGTCAGATCTTCTGTCTGGAAAGGAGCACTAGATGGAGACAGAAGGACCCTTTGAAAATGGGGTGGGGGGCAATAGCTGAGCAATTTTGTAGCTTTTAAATATAAAGCCTCCAGCATTTGCTTCCTCCATCTTAGTTTGGTTCTCCCAAAAGCAGAGCCTGAGATGAGTCTGTGGGTGCAGGTAGCTTACTTGGAGGTGATCTCAGGAGGCAAGAGTGAGGGAGTGGGAGAATGAGACAGGAAAGGAGGAAGTCTCAGCACTGATCCAGTCTGGATGTGGATACTGATGCAGGCTGCTGGGATTCCATCCCACTAGAGACCCTCTGAAGGACCTTTCAGAATCTTCATGACTAATCCCTCTGAAGAACAGGAGACTGAGACACTTTTCTCCTGACTCCCAACCCTCCAGTAAATGAAGTGACCCCCAGAGGGTATAACTCCCCTGTATTTGTGGGCAGCTCTGTGAGGTGTCACGACCCTTCTGGTTTAGGAGAAAGCCCTGAAGGAGCGCAGAGAGTGAAGGTTGCCCTAGAGGTGGGACTTGTCCCTGTGCCTGGGAGCTGTCCATCCCAGCTGCTGCTGAAATCAGAGGTGGACCAACAGTCTGTGCTCCTGACAGGGCACCAGCAGCTTTGGTCCATACTCTGACCTATTGATATACCAGGTTAATCCTGTCAGCATAACAGTTTTCAGCATGATTACTTTCCTCGAAAGCCTACAGTCTCTCTGTGCTATCTCCTCAGTTCAGTTCAGTCGCTCAGTCATGTTCAACTCTTTGCAACCCCATGAATTGCTGCACACCAGGCCTCCTTGTCCATCACCAACTCTGAGTCCACCCAAACCCATGTCCATTGTGTCGGTCATGCCATCCAACCATCTCATCCTCTGTCACCCCCTTCTCCTCCTGCCCTCAATCTTTTCCAGCATCAGGGTCTTTTCAAATGAGTCAGCTCTCCGCATCAGGTGGCCAAAGAATTGGAGTTTCAGCTTCAACATCAGTCCTTTCAATGAACACTCAGGACTGATCTCCTTTAGGATGGACTGGTTTGATCTCCTTGCAGTCCAAGGGACTCTCCAGTGTCTTCTTCAACACCGCAGTTCAAAAGTACCAATTCTTCGGCGCTCAGCTTTCTTTATAGTCCAACTCTCACATCCATACATGACCACTGGAAAAACCATAGCCTTGACTAGACAGACCTTTGCTGGCAAACTAATGTCTCTGCTTTTTAATATGCTGTCTAGGTTGGTCATAATTTTCCTTCCAAGGAGTAAGTATCTTTTAATTTCATGGCTGCAGTCACCATCTGCAGTGATTTTAGACTCCCCCCAAATAAAGTTTTTTAAAAACTTTATTAAACACTGTTTCCACTGTTTCCCCATCTATTTGCCATGAAGTGATGGGAGCAGATGCCATGATCTTAGTTTTCTGAATGTTGAGCTTAAGCCAACTTTTTCGCTCTCCTCTTTCGCTTTCATCAACAGGCCCTTTAGTTCTTCTTCACTTTGTGCCATAAAGGTGTTGTCATCATCTGCATATCTGAGATTATTGATATTTCTCCCGGCAATCTTGATTCCAGCTTGTGCTTCCTCCAGCCCAGCATTTGTCATGATATACTCTGCATATAAGTTAAATAAGCAGGGTGACAATATAGAGCCTTGTCATAATCCTTTTCTTATTTGGACCCAGTCTGTTGTTCCATGTCCAGTTCTAACTGTTGCTTCCTGACCTGCATACAGGTTTCTCAAGAGACAGGTCAGGTGGTCTGGTATTTCCATCTCTTTCAGAATTTTCCACAGTTAATTGTGATCCACACAGTCAAAGGCTTTGGCATAGTTAATAAAGCAGAAATAGATGTTTTTTTGGAAATTTCTTGCTTTTTTGATGATCCAGGGGATGTTAATTTGATCTCTGGTTCCTCTGCCTTTTCTGAAACCAACTTGAACATCTAGAAGTTCATGATTCACGTATTGCTGAAGCCTGGCTTGGAGATTTTTGAGCATTACTTTACTAGCGTGTGAGATGAGTGCAATTGTGCGGTAGTTTGAGCACTGTCTCCTACTAAAGCCCTAATTCCTTAACCAAAATATCATTCCAGATGTATTTTTACCCAAATGACCTAAGCTATCTTGTTTACACACATGAACTCTGTACTCTAAACGGGACTGTCTCACTCCCCCAAGATCACTTTCTTTATGCCTTCATCCCATTCATCTTACCTGAAAGAAACTCCTGAATCTCACCTGTCCTTCTAGGACTGGCTTAAACCCCACTTAGGTGCAAAGCCTTCACCCAACACTGCTATATGAATCTCTCTGCTCCCTGGGAACTTAAACATATTTCATCATATGTGTATTATTATCTGCTCACCAACAAAATGTATATCCTCTCTCAAGAGAATGAATGTATTACTTGCTGCATTTTATCTCCTACAATAGCTATGATTGTGCATAGGTATATATTATATTACATTAAGCATTGTTGAAATGAGTATTTAAGTAACAGAAGGATGCATTCCCCAGTATTTATGATTCTCTGGTTAATTTCTGGCTCGATTTTTGACGGTGAAGGTTTGGGGTGTACAAAATGGGTTATTATAAAGATATGAAAGTGATCTCAGAGAGAGAGAGAGGAACAAAAAATATGGCTGGTCCATAAACTGGGAAACTCTAAGAAAAAAAGTCTCTCACTTCTCAGCAGCCTCACAGTCTTCCTTTTTTCTCTGTTTCTTACTGTATCTAGTCTCTATTTCTCTCTGCCCTCATTTTTTCTTCACTGGAATGTAACAACCAGTCCTGAGTCTGTTAGGAGGGATACAGTTGGCTAGAGTCTCTGAATTTCTGGTCAAAGTTTTGAGCAAGAAGCTTATTGATCACTGGCCAGTAAGCTAACTGATTGGCATTTGGGTCAGGTGTCCACTTCTATTCCAGTCATCTATGGCAAACATGGTAACATAAGAGAACCAAGTCTGCCCCTTCAACAGGGATTAAGGATAGAAGTCCTTAGAAGACAGTTCTTTAAGCAGAGCAGACAGTCCAAAACATGTCACAAGGTACAAATAAAAATGAATTTTTCAGCATATGCATGTGAACTGAATAATGCTCACAAAATACCTACCAAAGATACAATAAGGATTTGCCAGATTCTGGTCCTAGGAGACCAGAATGTACAGGAACATTTGTATCCATAACAGGATCATCTTGTCTGCCCTTTGGTAACTGCAAAATGCCCTTCATACACCATCTGCCATCTAAGGCCAACTCTTCCATCAAAAACTGAGACCAACTGGAAATTTCTTTTTTCCCCAAGGCAGAAATATTGCATCCTGCAGCAATATATCTCTGTTCATCCACTCATCCACTCATTTCTTTCATTTCCCTAATTATTTCTTGAGTCCCTTATTTGTGCCAAGCCTTGTTCTATATTAAGGATACAGTGGTGAACAAAACAAAAGCCCTGCCCCCACGTAGTTTCTGTTCTGTCTGGGAAAGTCCATCAAGAAATGCTAATCACGTAGTGAAGTGAAATGCACTCAGTTGTGTCCAACGTCTTGTAACCCCATGGACTATACATTCCATGGAACTCTCCAGGCCAGAATACTGGAGTGCGTAGCCATTCCCTTCTCCAGGGGATCTTCCCAACCCAGGGATCAAACCCAGGTCTCCCGCCTTGCAGGCAGATTCTTTACCAGCTGAGCTACTGGGGAAGCCCAATCACATAGACATCTGGTCAACTAGGCAGAAAGTTATTAATACAAATAAAACAGGATAAGAAGCCTGAGATAAGAAGTGGCTATTTAGATAGGGTTGTCAAGAAAGGTTTTTCTGAAGAAATGATATCTGAGCAAAGGCTTACGGTGCAAGAGTGCGAGCCAGGCAAAGATCCAGCTGAACATGTTCCAGGCAGAGAAAACAGTGAGAACAAAAGCCCTAAGTTGTCATGCTTTGCATCTTAAATGTACAGAAAGTCAGTGATGAAGAGAAGCAATGCCTGTGAATTAGACTGTAGAAGTATTAAACTGTAGAGCCCCATTCCATCTTCCACTTCAGTATCTGGTGCATATCATAATTAGCGCCAGCTTCATGATGTGACCTGTGAAGTCACATCAGTTCAGTTCAGTTCAGTCACTCAGTCATGTCAGACTCTTTGCAACCCCATGAATCGCAGCACGCCAGGCCTCTCTGTCCATCACCAACTCCCAGAGTTCACTCAGACTCACGTCCATCGAGTCAGTGATGCCATCCAGCCATCTCATCCTCTGTCATCCCCTTCTCCTCCTGCCCTCAATCCCTCCCAGCTTCAAAGTCTTTTCCAATGAGTCAACTCTTCACATGAGGTGGCCAGAATACTGGAGTTTCAGCTTTAGCATCATTCCTTCCAAAGAAATCCCAGGGCTGATCTCCTTCAGAATGGACTGGTTGGATCTGCTTGCAGTCCAAGGGACTCTCAAGAGTCTTCTAGGGGTCCCCTATTCAGGATGCTTCCCCACTTGGCTTAATGCTATGTGGTCACTATATTGAAATACATACTTTTTGAACAAGAGGCCCAATATTTTCACTTTGCCCGGGGTCCTGCAAATTATGTAGGCATTTGCTAAGGTGTGAATTTTGATGTTCCCTCAAAACTCATCCATTGAAATCTTAATGACCAGTGTGATGTTATGAGGAGGTGGAGACTTTGGAGGTCTGCCACCTGGAAGAGATCAAGTCATCTGACCACACTGGTACCCTCATCTCAGAGTTTCAGCCTCCAGAACTATTAGAAATGTATTCCTACCCAGTCTGTGGTATTTTGTTACAGGAGAAACAATAGATACAGATATTAACCCTGACTGTAATTATTTGTAAATGAGTCAGACTCCTGTTTTGTTTTTTTTTAATTTTGAGCCCTTGAAAAAGGAAACTGTGTCTCATTTATGTTTACAAATTTTCATTTATAAACATTATTTTGATCACATAGAAAGTTGAGCACCATTCTCAGCCCAAAGGCGAAGCACTGGAAGAAACACAAATTTTTTCAAATGTTAACATTTAGATAAATAATATTTTCAAAGAGAAAGCTCACCTTCTACTCCATATGAGTGCTAAAGTGTTTGAAAAATGATCATAGAGCCTCCATTAATATTTTTATAAAACTTTAGAAATTTACAACAAAGCTCAGCCTTTAGAATAATGAGGAATAAGCAACAAGCCTAATCATGAATACAAATTGAATATTTTGGAAGTCACTTTTTAAATTCAAATATATTTTTCCTCAAAGTTTATCATCATTGCGATTGTGCCCACTTACAGTTCAGTTCAGTCGCTCAGTGGTGTCAGACCCTTTGAGGGCCCATGGACTACAGCACACCAGGCTTCCCTCTCCATCACCAACTCCTGGAGCTTGCTCAAACTCATGTCCATTGAGTCAGTGATGCCATCAAACCATCTCATCCTCTGTCATCCCCTTCTCTTCCTGCCTTCAATCTTTCCCAGCATTGGTATCTTTTCCAATGAGTCAGTTTTTCCCATCAAATGACCAAAGTATTGGAGCTTCAGCTTCAGCATCAGTCTTTCCAGTGAATACTCAGGACTTATTTCCTTTAGGATGGACTGGTTGGATCTCCTTGAAGTCCAAGGGATTCTCAAGAGTCTTCTCCAACACTGCAGTTCAAAAGCATCAATTTCTCTGGGCTCAGCTTTCTTTGTGGTCCAACTCTCACATCCATACATGACTACTGGAAAAACCACAGCTTTTACTATATGGACATTTGTTGGCAAAGAAATGTCTCTGCTTTTTAATATGCTGTCTAGGTTGGTCATAGCTTTTCTTCCAAGGAGGAAACATCTTTTAATTTCATGGCTGCAGTCACCATTCACAGTGATTTTGGAGCCCAAGAAAATAAAGTCTGTCATTGTTTCCATTGTTTCCCTATCTATTTTTGCCATGAAGTGATGAGACCAGATGCCATGATCTTAGTTTTCTGAATGTTGTGTTTTAAGCCAGCTTTTTCACTCTCCTCTTTCACTTTCATCAAGAGGCTCTTTAATTCTTCACTTTCGGCCATAAGGATGGTGTCATCTGCATATCTGAGGTTATTGATATTTCTCCCGGCAGTGTTGATTCCAGCTTGTGCTTCATCCAGCCCTGCATTTCGCATGATGTACTCTGCATGTAAGTTAAATAAACAGGGTGCCAATGTACAGCCTTGATGTACTCCTTTCCTAATTTGGAATCAGTTTGTTGTTCCATGTCCGGTTCTAACTGTTGCTTCCTGTTCTGCATACAGATTTCTCAGAAGACAGGTAAGGCGGCCTGGTATTCCCATCTCTTGAAGAATTTTCCACAGTTTGTTGTGATCCACACAGCCAAAAGCTTTAGCATAATCAATGAAGCAGAAGTAGATGTGGATGTTGGCAATTTGATCTCTGGTTGCTCTGCCTTTTCTAAATCCAGCTTGAACATCTGCAAGTTCTCAGTTCATGTACTGTTGAAGCCTATATAGTCCCCACTACAGAAATGTTAAATGCTCCCCTTTAGAATTAATTTCACAATAAATTCAAGTGTAGCTTGTCTCCACATGAGTCAGATGGACAGGATAGAAGCAGAGGGAAGAAGCATGCATGCCTGCATCCTCTTGTCAGCCCATTAGTGCCCATGATATTGATGCTTTCACCCCAGGCTTCCAATGTTTCCAGAAATAATACCCAAAAGATTCCACAGCTGCCCCCCAAATACATTGAATTCATTTGTCTCAAAGTGTAGATCAATACCAGTGAAAGGTGCTCCACTCAAACTTTCTAATTAAAAAAATATATACAGAAAAAGTCCCTCTTTCTATCTCTGTCTGTTTGTCTGCCTCTCTGTCTTTTTCTCTCTCTTTTTTCTCAGGTTATTTGACTTGGTCATGTTCAGCTAACCAGGATTACTGACTCCCCTTAACACCAAAGAGAAACAGCAGTGCATGAACTCAGGATGGAATTAGGTTCCCCCTTTTCTGTGACCGTACTGATCCCTCAGGAAATATTTCAACAGAATTCTTACCCCTAAGAGTCTCATGGCTTGGTGTTTTCTAGTCCTAATTTTTCTTACCAGTTTCTATTCTCTAGGAATAGAGAATATTTCCTTTAAAAGGAATAGAAATGTTTTAAACATAATAGGAAGCCTCCTCAAGCCCTAGTTTGCCTCCACCATTCCATCCAAAATAAAACCAGGAAATTGTAAACCTAGAGCAAGCCATAATGTTCCTTTTCTTTGATATAAACAATCTTACAATATATGTTTTCTGCTCAAATTCTATATGCACATATCCGACTTTCTACTGAGTCTGTCTTTACCAATTAGCTTTCAGTACCTGAGTCCAAACATTCAGTTCCAGTTCAGTCACTCAGTCGTGACCGAATCTTTGTAACCCCATGGACTGCAGCATGCCAGGCTTCCCTGTCCATCACCAACTCCCAGAGCTTGCTCAAACTCATGTCTATTGAGTTGGCGATGCCATCCAACCATCTCACCATCTGTTGTCCCCTTCTCCTCCTGCCTTTAATGTTTCAGAGCATCAGGGTCTTATCCAATGAGTTGGTTCTTCGCATCAGGTGGCCAAAGTGTTGGAGTTTCAGCTTCAGCATCAGTCCTTCCAATGAATATTCAGAGCTGATTTCCTTTAGGATGGACTGGTTGGATCTCCTTGCAGTCCAAGGGACTCTCAAGAGTCTTCTCCAACACCACAGTTCAAAAGCATCTGTTCTTCAGGGCTCAACTTTCTTTATAGTTCAACTCTCATATCCATACATGACTACTGGAAAAACCATAGCTTTGACTAGACGGACCTTTGTTGATAGAGTAATGTCTCTGCTTTTTAATATGCTTTTTAATAATCTTTTTAAAAAGCATATTTTAATATGCTTTATTGAATTGCATAAACAGCATCTATGTGTTCCTTTTCTTTGCTTTTCTCTCTCTCTTCTTCTTCATCCCTATCTTCCCCACAACATTCCACTGATGGTCAAGTGGTTGATTCCACCCACATACACCCATATCATTTTCATTCCCGCTGGCAGGGCATGTGCTTGTCTACTCAACTAATGAAGTAACATCCCAACAGCTAAGCAGCCTGTAGCTTTCTCAATCCCTCCATCCTATATTCTGTTGCCAGGGTTAGGATCTTAAGAAAGGAGAAGTCAAACTTTTCCATGGACTCTTCTTTGCTTCCCATATCTATTGCATACAAAGCAAAATCCCAGCTCATTGGCAAGTATTAAAATATCCCTAAATTCTCTCTTACCTCCCCTTCCATCCTTGCTTTACATCTTGTAATGGGTTGGATTGTGTCCCCCCAAAATTTCTATTCCACAGTACCTATAAATGTGACCTTATTTGAAACTAGTACGTTTACAGATGTAATCAAGTTAAGAGGAAGTCATACCTGAGGAGTATGAGCCCCAAACCTGATGACTGGTACTTTGGAAGAAAAAGAAGAGGAAGATTTGGATAACGGAGGCCTGGAGGAGACCAAGATAAAGGTCATGTGATGACAGGGGCAGAGGTTCAACTGATGCAGCTACAACCAAAGAAGAGGTGGAAAGAGCCCTCCCCCAGGGCTTCCAGAGGAAGCACAGCCCAGCTGACTTCTTGTATGCAAATTTCTAGCCTCCAAACCCAGAGAATTCCTATTGTTCTAAGCCACTCGGTCTGTAGTCATATGTTACAGCAGCTCCGAGGCCCTGATACATATCCACACAGCACAATCACTCCCCACCTCTGCCTGACAGTGCTGCTTGACCTTGGGAGTCTGGCCAAGAAACTCCCAGCAACGTGCCCCCTCCCTGGGCAGCCCACGAGTTTCTAGGGTGGGCCCTTTACCCTGTAATCTCCAAGAGTTCATTTTCCCATAGGCACTGCCAGTGAAATGCATCCTGGAAGCCCAGCCCTTCCCTGTCTCTGGTGGGGAACTTACACAGTCGCAGTGGGAACCTCTAAATTATGGCTAGTTCAGGACAGGACCTGAAGCCCAGCATGCAAGACTCACTAAGCAGTTTTCTTTCTGGGAGCATGATTTGGCTCTGGCTAGGCTGCCTGATGGCTTGGATGGTAAAGAATCTGCCTGCAGTGCAGGAGATCCCCTGGAGAAGGAAATGGCAACCCACTGCAGTATTCTTGCCCGGAGAATTTCATGGACAGAGGAGCCTGGTGGGCTACAGTCCATGGGAACACAAAGAGCTGGACACGACTGAGCAACTAACACTTTCACTTTGTTTTAGGCTGCCTATAGGGCCATGTATTTCTTCTATCCTGGCCATCTGAGACCACATGTCTCTCAGGAACTGTTAAGCACACAACAGGCCTGGTTTCATCTGGCCTCCCCTTGCCCTCATGAAGTAAGAACAGGCAAGTGTGGGCAAGAGGCTTGCTCCCCAGGAAGGAAACAGACTTGGCAAGGGTATGCTGAGGTCACAGGCAGCCTGTATCAGGACGATGACAAGCGAGCTTATGATTGCACAGAATGATCAACACAGATCATCCCCAGTGTCCAGGGAGAGCGGTCTTTAGATGGAAACCTGCTGCCCTGCCTGTGGAACAGCACAGGCTCCCTGTGGTCAAGTGCTTGCAAGTCCTCATGCTGCTCCATCAACAGCTGGTTGTTACTGTTCAGTTGGTCAGTCATGGCAGACTCTTTGCGACCCCATGGACTGCAGCATGCCAGGCTTCCCTGTCCTTCACCAACTCCCAGAGCTTGCTCAAACTCATGTCCATTGAGTCGGTGATACCATCCAACCATCTCATCTCGTTGCCCTCTTTTCCTACCATGAATCTTTCCCAGCATCAGGGTCTTTTCCAATGAGTCAATACCTGGGGTCACAGGTAAAAACTGACATCAGGGAAAAAGAGAGCCAATGGATCTTCCAAAGCCCACCCAACCCTAGGCCCTTGTGGGCAAGTTCCATTTATAACTGGGGACCAGCCTGAAACTAGATTGTTGAACTCTGGCTATAGAGTGAATTAACTGGAATGGCTTGTGGGGATGTGGAATGGCTTTTGTGTTACCTTTCCTTGCAGGTGACACAGAAAAGTGTCATCAGGTCAAAAAATCCCATGAGCTATAGATGCAGATCCTTCTTTACAATTTTAAAATTTGTAGGAGCCATATGTCATGGGATGAGTTGTATCTCCCCCAAATTTATACACTGAAGCCCTAACCCCCAAAATATCTGAAGAAGACTGCATTTGGAGAGAGGGCCTTTAAAGAGGTGACCAGTCACAAATGAGACTAATTCCTAATCCTACTTGGCTGGCACCTTCATAGAAAGCAGAAATCTGACCACACAGAGACATCAGGGAGGCATTAGCACAGATGAGATACTCTATGGGGACTTAGAGAGAAGGCGGCCATCAGCAAGCCAAGGAGAGGGGCCCTGGGCAAAATCAAATCTGCCAACACCTCCATCTTGTGAGAAAATAAACTTCTGTTGTTCAAGCCACTTCATCTGTGGTGTTTCGTATGGCAGCCCCTAGCAAGCTAGTACTAATTTTGATACTTGGACGTGG
This sequence comes from Capra hircus, assembly GCF_001704415.2. NCBI lineage: Eukaryota > Metazoa > Chordata > Mammalia > Artiodactyla > Bovidae > Capra > Capra hircus. The sequence continues at coordinate 147,663,528 of NC_030808.1, forward strand.
GATGCTGCTGTAACAAATAACTTAAAAAGTGAAGGTGGCTTTAGGACTGGCTAATGGGGAGAGGTTGCAAGAGTTTCAAGTTCTGGGACTTTCTTGGTGATCCAGCGGTTAAGACTGCTTCCAATGCAGAGGATGTGGGTTCATTGGGCAGGGAACTAAGATCCCACATGCTACACTGCACAGCCAAAAAAAAAAAACCTTTAAAGGTGCATGTTACAAAAAGTGTAGATAACCTTGGAGAAACTGAAAAAGATGTTAAAGATGCTTCTGTTAAGACCTCTGATAGAAACGACACACATGTTCCTAGATGTTAGAGGAAAAGCAACCCTGTTACAAAATGCAAAGCACTGGGTTGAATTGTGCTCTAGTGCTGTGAGAAAGGGAAGAGCTGTGAGTGATGGACTTGGATTTTTAACTTAGGAGATTTTTAAATAATGTAGGGAAGATGTGACTTGGTTGCTGTTAAGTCCTGTCCAACTCTTTGCGACCCCCATGGAGTGCAACATACCAGGCTTCCCTGTCCTTCACTATATACCTGGGCTAAGTGGTAAAGAATCTGCTTACCAATGCAAGGGCCAAGGATTGGATCCATGGGTTGGGAAGTCTCCTTGGAAAAGGAAATGGCAACCCATTCTAGTATTCTTGCCTGTATAATCCCATGGACAGAAGAGCCTGTGAAAGAAGAGATAAATTGAAGAAGAATTTGTTAAACAAAACAAAATACACACACACACACACACACACACACAACCCAGAACTCGAAGATTTGGAACATTTTCTCCTATTCATATTGCAAAGTAAGAGAAAGCATGTTCTGGAGAGAATAGCAAGGATGTGTGAGTGGGCAATAAATTGACAGGTGGGCATCACAGACACAATCAGCCATATCAGCCATCTCCTCAGAAGTCAGGGCTAGCAAATGAGACTATACCAGAAGAAATTCTGCCAACTTGGATCAAAGGGGGCAGAGATGGGAGAAAACAAAAGGGAGATGGTCAGACCTCTGTGATTTCACAGGAACGACAGAGCTACCCAGCTGTGAACACGTGTTGTCTGCTGTTGCTTAGTGCTAAGTTGTGTCTGACTCTTTTGTGACCCCACAGACTGTAGCCTTCTAGGCTCTCTGTCCATGGGATTTCCCAGGCAGGAATACTGGAGTGGGTTGCCGTTTCCTTCTCTAGGGGAATCTTCTCAATCCAGAGATTGACCTGTGCTCCTGCATTCCAGGTGGATTTTTTACCGTTCTTTGTTATCCTTCCACAAAAGGGAAGATTGATCCCCAAGACAAGTCAGAGATTGTCAGGACTGTCACATCACCGCAGGGCCGTCGGGTACAGGCCCCAGACAGGGAGGCTGCCTTCTCCTCGTTTTGAGAAAGCCAAGCTGCAGCTACTCAGGGCCTCCTCCTCAGAGCCACTGATGCCTTGCCCTCAGACTTCCAGCCTCCAAAACTGTGAGAAAATAAATGGACACTGTCGGTATTTTGTCTGGTTGTGGTATTTTGCTAGGGTGGCCCTGGCAAACTCATGTACCATATTATAAAAAGAAGAAATAGTTGGAATTGATTTTAATAACATCTTGATCCAATAGATCCCAGGATAATATCATTTTAACACGGAATCAATATAAAAATTATGGATCAGATATTTCACATTCTTTTGATGGTACAATATCTCCCAAACACTTAATAGCATATCTCAATTTGAACCCATCACTTTTCGTATTCAGCAGCCACAGTGGTCAAACACTATTCAGTGTGTGAACAGGGAGAAACAAGCCATCACTAATTATGCTTTTTGTACAGATTTCTGGAAAGAAATTTTTTAAAAAAGATAATCAAAGCCTATAAGTAGACAGCAAGTTTCTTTCTAGACTTCTGCTTTATGCATTGAAGGGAGAAAAAGTTACTAAATATAATGAGCTTCTAACCAAATATGGAAGCTAGAAAGCAATCAGGGAACTTCTTTGGTGGTGCAATGGCTAAGACTCCATGTTCCTAATGCAGGGAGCCTGGGTTCAATCCCTGGTCAGGGAACTGGATCTCACATGCTGCAACTAAAGCCTGGCACAGCCAAATAAATTTCTAAAAAAGGAATAAGTCTTTGTGTTTTAAAAAGAAAGAAAGAAAACAATCAGAAAAGCTGTAAAAAAACAATGATCTGGACAAATTTTGCGTCCTAAAGGATGTGTCCAACAAAGACCACTTGAATTTTTGGATGACAGAAACAGAAGTTCTGATGTGTTGAAACTGCCCTCAGTGAGTTCCCCAAGAATCCACACTCTTTCCTGGCCCAAATTCCTGCTGTTTTCCCCAGACTGGAATCTTGCTTCCCTCTATTTCCTGGACTTCTTGAATCCATCCACTCCAACTCAGATCTGGTATCCTGTATCCTCAGTCACCCCCACCACTCCCAGTCTGGTCCACACAGCACACAATCCACAATTTGCAGATGCCCTGCTTTCGACTTTAGGATAAAACTGAGGGGTTTTATTCCATGATGTCCAGGCTCCTGCATGCTCAGTCTCCTACCTGCTGCTCCAGAGTCATTGAGAGTCTCTCGTCTTCACCCTCTTGTGGTTTCAAGTTCTTGCCACACACACTCCACCCCTTGCACTACTGCTTAAATGATATCTCCTTCTGGAAGTCTTCTGGTTTCAGAGCCCTTTGCCACCATCCTGTCCAGCAAAAGACCTGATGTACTGACTACATGCCACCTCTCAAAATGTTCTTTTTAATTAATAACTATGTTTTACTACAGTTTTGCATTTACAAAGAAAATTGAGCAAAAAGTACAGATAGTCCCCATGGACTCCCTCCCCCACCTCAACTTTCTCATATTATTCCGCCTTTTATTAGCATGGTATGTTGGTTGTATGGAGAAGGAAATAGCAACCACTATTCTTGCCTGGAGAATCCCATGGACAGAGGAGCCTGAAGGGCCACAGTCCATGGGGTTGCAAACATCCGACATGACTTAGCAACTAAATTACCACCATCACATGTTGGTTGTAATTAAAGGATATCACATTATTTTTACCTAAAGTCCGTGGTTGGGTGGCATCACCGACCCAATTGACATGAGTTCTGAGCAAGTTCTGGGAGTTGGTGATGGACAGGGAAGCCTGGTGTGCTGCAGTCCGTGGGGTCTCAGAGAGTTGTACACGACTGAGCAACTGAACTGAACTGACTGAACAGTCATGTTGATTCTTTGTGTTGTACATTCTATGGATTTTGATAAATGCATGAGGTCATGTGTCTCCCATGACAGTATTACACAAAATTAGCTTCACTGCCCTAAAAAACCCCTGTGTTCCATTTACTCACCCTTCCCCCCACCCCATCCCACCCCACCATCCCCACAAACCCCTGGCAGCCACTGATCTTTTTACTGTTTATTTTCTTTTAAAGTTTTGCCTTTTCCAGAATGTCACAGAGTTGGAATCATACAGTATTAGCCTTTTCAGATTTGCATCTTTCACTTGGCACTACACATTTAGGGTTCACCAATGGCTCAGTGGTAAAGAATCCACCTGCAATACAGCAGATGAGGGTTTGATCCCTGGGTCAGGAAGATCCCCTGGAGGAGGGAATGGCAACCCACTCCAGTATTCTTGCCTGGAAAATGCTATGGACAGAGGAGCCTGGCGGGCTATAGTCCATGGGGTCGCAGAGTCTGACACGACTGAGCAACTAAGCATGTGCCTACCATGTCTTTCTGCAACGTAAAGCTCATTTATTTGTATTGCTGAATACTGTTAAATTGTGTGACTACAACACAATTTGCTGCTTTATTCACTTACTGAAGGACATGCTTTTAGTTTTGGCAACTATGAGCAAAGCTGCTCTAAATATCTGTGTGAACATAGGTTCTCAGCTCATTTGGGTAAATACCTAAGAACACAGTTGCTAGATTTCACAATCAGGCTATGTTTCCCTTTACATGAGGCAGTCAAACTGCAAAGCTTTTTTCTATGGCTATAATCATTTGACTCTTTTTCAATAGTAATGTTTGAGAGTTAATCTAACCCATGCCAGTCTTGTTATAGTCACAAAAATGAAGCTTCAGGGGTAAAGGAGGGACAGCTGGATGAGAAAGAAAGGAAGAAACTGCTTAGGAGAGCTTAGCTGGTCTGGTAAGAAAGACAGTTTCCTGTTTTCTAGTGTTACAGACCACATGTTGTTGGTCTCAGTCATCACACACAAATAGCAGCATCTGCCCACACTGCTGGGCAGTCACAAAACACAGCAAGGAGCTTCTGAGCTGCAGAGATGCCTCTAGATAAACTCCACTCCTCCAGGACCTGAGAGTTATATGATGTGTGCAGCCCTTTGGAGCACAAACTGACCACCCACTGTAACAGGGAAGAGTTAATGAATTTATGCTAGATCTGCTTCTGTGACTTTAACCCTCATTTTGCTGCTTTGGTTATTGTCAGTTCAGTTCAGTTGCTAAGTCATGTCCGACTCTTTGCGACCCCATGGACTGTAGCGCTCCAGGCCTCCCTGTCCATCACCATCTCCCAGAGTTTGCTCAAATTCATGTCCATCGAGTCGGTGATGCCATCCAACCATCCCATCCTCTGTCACCCCCTTCTCTTCCTGCCTCCAATCTTTCCCAGCATCAGGGTCTTTTCCAATGAGTAGGTTCTTCACTTGAGGTGGCCAAAGTATTGGAGTTTCAGCTTCAGCATCAGTCCTTCCAATGAATATTCAGGACTGATTTGTTATTGTAGGCATACATAATGGCCTGCCTCAGGGAGATAAGCTGAGCCCCCCCAGGACTCTAAGGAAGTGAAACTAACACATCCCCTTGCCTGAGGCTTGCCATTCTAGGGGACATTTTCAAGGACTGAATAGTCTTTTTACTTTGCCTCCCCCCAACCTTTGATCCATGAAAGAACCTGGTAACCAGGCCCCAACAAGACAATTATTTTTATGCGCTATCCTGCCATCTTCTTGGCCCGCCAGCTCCCGAATAAAGTCCCTTCCTTGTTCCAACACATCGTCTCAGATTCATTGGCCTATGGACTCGGTATCACAATCAGAAGAGTCCTCCCACTGTATCTTTTGACACACATGTAACAAGAGAGCCTGAGCCCATATCTGTTAACGATCACTGCCCAGGGAACAGGGTATCTGTATCTATACCAAAATACCAGCACCAAGAGCAAATTCACCCAAAGAAGCCACTCCTGAAATTCCTTCCCTGAAACAGTCTGGAACTAAACCCAGACAGAACATGTGTCATTTCGTGAGTGAAGAGGGCCAGTCTGCACACAGATCAGGGCCACTTGCCTTGTAATCTTAGAAACGGCGCTGGTTTCTGTGCCTCCCACCTCTACTGTCAGCAACCAACCTTAAACGGGAATAACACCAAGAACCATGTGAGCCGTTCAGACAAAACACAATTTATAATCTTTTAATCACTACCGGGCTAGACAAGCTTCTTCCAACACAAACTCCCCACACATCCTCCATGCCTTTTATTTCCCTCCCACGAATCCACAGAGCCCCTCCACAGAGGAAATATTGCAAAACCCTCTGCAACAAACGGGATGTAGCTTCCAGCTACACCTCTTTTCGGGAACGGGTACAAAAATGTGGTTTTATGTCTCAGGAAGGCTCCTTCCAAAGCAGATGGGTGACATTGCACAATTAAGACAACTGGCACTGCTCTGTGTACCCAGGACCAGAAACCTGGGTACCTGGATGGGATCTGCAACTGACCTCTGCTAAAGCAAGTCAAAGTGTTAGTCGCTCAGTCGTGTCCGACTCTGTGTGACCCCATAGACTGTAGCCCACCAGGCTTCTCCGCCCATGGGATTTTCCAGACAAGAACACTGGAGTGGGTTGCCATTTCCTTCTCCGGAGGATCTTCCCAACCCAGGGATCAAACTGGGGTCTCCTGCATTGTGGGCAGACTCTTCACTGTCTGAGCCACCAGGGAAGCCCTCTGTTAAAGCAAAATGCATTCCAATTCGGAGACAAACTCAAAGACTTGGCCTTTCACGGTTTTGTTTTGTTTTGTTTTTCCCTGTTACAAAGGAATTGCTCTAAGGGTTCCCCTTAAGCTTATGATAAACTGAAAAGTTAGTTTTGTTTTTCAGGTCATATGTCAAAAGAAGCCTATCCTTTATATCAGACAGAGTTGAATTATGCTTCTCCTATTTTTTTTTAACCTGGAAAATTTCCCCTGAATTGAAAAATAGGACTCCACTCTTTTTTTTAATAAGTCACAATAGAGCTTCTTTGGTGGCAAGTCACCGTCTGCTGTTCTCAGACAGAATCTTTGCAGCCAGCCTGGCAGCTCCACACAGCCACACCAAGCACCAAGTCTTCTAAATTATTATTATTATTGCCTAGAGCAACTATCAAAGCATAGAGCCTTCAGACATGCTCTGGATTCCATTATTAGAAAATCAGGAGTATTGTATCACTGTTGCCACAGCTGCTAAATCGCTCGGTTGTAGCCCGCCAGGCTCCTCTGTCCGTGGGATTTACCTGGGAAGAAAACTGGAGTGGGTTGCTATTTTCCTCCTCCAGGGGAATCTTCCCTACCCAGGGATTGAACCTGTGTCTCCTGCGGCTCCTGCACTGCGGGTGTATTCTTAACCACTGAGCCACTGAGGAAGCCTCTGTATCACTACCTTCTGCTTTTATTTTATGTCTATCAGTAGGAGATAGACGTGCAGTTACTGTGTCCAAATATCCTCATGGCTTTGGAGGCTGGGACCATAGGGCTAAGGGACCACAAGACCCACAGGCAATGTGCCCTGCAGGATCCTTTATCCAGCAGTCCAGATTAAGGCTTCAGACACTGGATCTGGCTCACTACAGACTCTTCCACGACTAGCGGGGCGGTAAAACCCATTCTGGAGCGGACACAGCGCATACACCCAAGCTTTACATCTGTGTTTCTCCGTTTTTCTTAAAGCCATGTCATCCCCAAAGAAAACAAACAGCCTATTCCACCAAATAAAAGATGATGATAAAACGTCCGACTAGTCTATGAAGATGGATGGGTTCCATGTCCTGTAAGTAAAGTCCCCTTGTACTTAATCACACTGAACAGGACACGCAAGGAAATCACTGTCCACCAAGAGCGAACCATGATGACGGAGCGCTTAAACATAAGACCCTGCTCGGCTTTTTCATTTCTTGGGGACATCTTGTGTGTCTATGCTATGAATAGTATGATGAACAGTGTGTGAATGTGGGATATAAAACAGTAAAACTGCCAGGTAGAAAAGTTTTCATACATGTATACACACATATATCTTCATAGCTTAATTAGTATAGGTATGAGCTGGCTGGATGGCATCACCGACTCAATGGACATGAGTTTGAGTGAACTCCAGGAGTTGGTGATGGACAGGGAGGCCTGGCTTGCTGTGATTCATGGGGTTGCAAAGAGTCAGACATGACTGAGCGACTGAATTGAACTGAACTGAACTGAACAAAGTACAGAAAAGCCAACTCCTCTTACTAAATATTTATTTAGTAAATCCATAAATCCATAGCTATGGAACCAGAAGTTTTAGATAAAATAAGACATTGAAAATAATCAGGAATTTAAATTTAGGGACTTATGTCTCAAGAAGGCTCCTTCCAAAGCAGATGGGTGGCTGGCTTTGGGACATATGACATCTTTCTCACGGTGCCTATTTTTCACATCAGATGGCATTAGTGCTTGCAGCTACTCATGAACCCGCAGGCACTTATTTTCTACTCTATTAGAATCTGGTTCTCTATATTTTGATCACCAACTGAAGCATGTGACTTTCTTTACAGACCAAACTAAAGGCTTAGTACTTTGAGAGATGTTTTATTTTTACAACCTTGGCAAAGCCAGTATCATTGATTAAATGTCTGAATTCCAGGAGAGAGAGAAACTTGGCAGAATCTGGGTTCCCAAGGAAGCTGGATTGGACCCAACCAAAGGAGAGAGTCCAAGTGATGCTTTTTATTTTAATTCATGCTAATAGATGTCCTGTGGCTTGTCACTGAGTCTCCAGAGGGCTGAAAAATGTGTGTGTAGGGGCGGGGGGTGCGGAGTGGATAAGGGTAAGGGTAACATTTATGTGTATGGATTAACTAGCAGGAGGGAGAGAGCATCTCGAAGCAACTGCCTTGATTATTATCTCTCACGGTGAGCAACATTGGCCCGCATTGGTGCTTCAGAACTGTCCTCCTAAGGAGAGATGGGATGAATTGAGAGGGTAGCACTGATGCATACACACCGCCATGTGTAAAACAGCCACTGGGAAGTTGCTCTCTAACAGAGGGACCTCAGCTCGGGGCCCTGCCAGTTCCTAGAGGGCTTGGCTGGGAGGGTGGTTGGATGGGAGGGTGGGAGGGAGCCCAAGAAGGAGGGGATATATGTATACATAGAGCTGCTTTACATTGTTGTATAGCAGAAACCAACACAACATTGTAAAGCAATTATATTCTGATTAAAAAGAAAAAAAAAAATTTTTTTTTAAGCGCTATTGTCCTACAGTGCCTCAGAGTTGCAACTCACTTGCTTCATTGGCTTTGTTTAGGATTCATGGACCCAAGTTTCATTTTAGCCCTAAATGACTTTCGGATGCTTTTGCTGTTTTGACATCGGTATGCGCAGCTGGATCCAAAGAGATACCAGTTCTCTACAGTTTTCCACGGCAGTCCACACTTGCTTTTGATTAATTTATTAACCCACAAACTCCCTTGGGGGTGGAGAGGGAATCCAGCGGGGAAGCACCTTGAATCCTTTTGTTTTAACATTTCAGCCTTGCTCTTTATAAAAATTGCTGAGCCCTTCCACAGCCTATCTTTCCTTACCAGCAGAATGAAATATGTTTTTAAGTGTTTGGAAATTTAAATGAATTTCATGTGGATACACACGCATGTGCACAGTTGCTCATCTTTGTTCCCTGCCATCGCCTGTGTCCACTGACTCTATGACCCCATCACTCATCAGTGGTGAAATCTGCTTTTAAGCAAGACACATGGCTGGGAGACTGGGGAGTTTCCCCTTGCTCTTTGAGCCCCCCTACCCCTACCCCCGCGTCTTTTGTCAAAGTGTTAGAGTGTCAATTTCATCAGATGCCGAAAACTTCCCAGTACAAATCTGCCCACGTCACTTTTTTTCAGGGTGGTTTTTGCAAACTTTTAAGAGTGAAAGTGAAGTGAGGTGACCCTTCATTTAAAAAGACCTCATCTTTAGCATCAAACCAGCGCTATCTTTCTATCCAAGTTTATCTGTCCATCACCACAGTGCCCAAGTGCTTGATTTAAACTGACATTATGCCAAAAAAGCAACCAGACAGAAAAAGAACTGTTTACTACAACCACCAAAGAGCCAAATTATTATACTTCTAGCATCAATCACCTTACTCAGGAGTCCATAATTTTCAGCTTATGGTAAATCTTCAATAATTTGAATTTCCCAGGTTGGGGGGAGTCAATATTAAATTAGAGGGTAATTATATAGCATTTTATGTAAAGGCTGCATTGTGATTATTATATAAGTGCATTCTTTACTTTGAAAAATGTTAACCGTGTGTGTATCAAATTCAGTTCAGTTCAGTTCAGTCACTCAGTTGTGTCCAACTCTTTGTGACCCCATGAACTGCAGCATGCCAGGCCTCCCTGTCCATCACCAACTCCCGGAGTTCACTCAGACTCACGTCCATTGAGACAGTGATGCCATCCAGCCATCTCATCCTCTGTCGTCCCCTTCTCCTCCTGCCTCCAAGCTTAAAGCTCAACACTAATGAAATGAAGATCATGGCATCTGGTCCCATCACTTCATGGGAAATAGATGGGGAAACAGTGGAAACAGTGTCAGACTTTATTTTGGGGGGCTCCAAAATCACTGCAGATGGTGATTGCAGCCATGAAATTAAAAGACGCTTACTCCTTGGAAGGAAAGTTATGACCAAACTAGATAGCATGTTGAAAAGCAGAAACATTACTTTGCCAACAAAGGTCCATCTAGCCAAGGCTATGGTTTTTCCAGTGGTCATGTATGGATGTGAGAGTTGGACTGTGAAGAAGGATGAACGCCGAAGAATTGATGCTTTTGAAGTGTGGTGTTGGAGAAGACTCTTGAGAGTCCCTTGGACTGCAAGGAGATCCAACCAGTCCATCCTAAAGGAGATCAGCCCTGGGATTTCTTTGGAAGGAATGATGCTAAAGCTGAAATTCCAGTACTTTGGCCACCTCATACTAAGAGTGTATCAAATTAGTTCCTAACAAATTTCCTTCCACATGAAAAATGACAACTTATAATGGCCACATGATATTAATATGTCAGATTCTTTTAAGAGGTGGGAAGTTCAGTAAGTAGAAAATTTCCTGGAAATGTACTTGATTTTGTTTTCCAAGCTTTATTCATTGACCAGGTGATATAACTATGTATTTGTGGCTTGGAGCTAATGGTACTTTTATTATTAAGTTAAAAATTGATCAGAAAACAAGCATTTACTATTTATTATTTTTCTTTCAAAATGTTCCTTAATTCTTAAAAATAAACAAAATTACATTTTTATAACTAACGATGCTACAGAATTGATGTGTAAAAATTCTCAAAAAACATAGCATATTTTGAAACAAAATGGATTCTCAAAGAAAAAATTCAATCAGAGCATCACACCATCTCCTCTCCACTCAGCAGATGGGTGATGTGCTGCCTTCTGGGTAAAAATTTCACTTACACGTTTGAACTTGAATGAAATTAAGTTTCATAGTGTACAAATAGTAAAGGATGGAAGCTTTGATGACAAAGGTAGTGGGGCTTCAGAGAGGGACTTTGAAAGCTCTTTATTACTAACTGAACTGCTCTGCAGACTAGACCTCCATCTGGAGGCGGACACCAAAGTTGAGAGTCAGAATGAAACACAAAGGTTGTCATGGCAAACCAAGGCCACAGCTTTGCACAGTTTCCAGCCACTGCCAGTCTCTGTCATCAGAGTCCACGTGAACAGTGCCCTCGGAGAGGTATAGTGCACAACCTGTACAGCTGGACAGTCCCTTCTGAGCCAGCTGACTCATTTTATAAGTTATGTGTGCGGTGAGAGATAGATTTTGACTCAAACATAAGGAAAATATTTTTGCAAGAGTAAGTCATCAAAGATGAAACTGGTTGACTCAGGAGGTGGGGAGGGCTTGTTATAAGACATGTCCAAGCACAAAGTGCTTTACCACCTCCCATGGACGCTCAGAGGAGGTTTGCAACTCGAGTGAAGTAAGGGCTTGCCTCTGTGGTTGCTAAGGGTTTGTTTCCAACCCCAAAAGTCAGGAACTCATCAGTCAAACACAAGTCTTTAAGCTTCGGAACTTGAACAAACATATGGAGACCTTGAACAGTTATGGGAATCAAAACAGCTATTTGAGAGGGCTGTGACTTAAATAGGGCCTCCCAGGTGGTGTTAGTGGTAAAAAAAATAAAATAAAAAGTCCACCTGCTAATGCAGGAGATGTAAGCGATGTGGGTTCGACCCCTGGGGTGGGAAGATCCCCTGGAGGAGGGCATGGCAACCGACTCCAGTAGTCTTGCCTGGAGAATCTCATGGACAGAGGAGTCTGGTGGGCTACAGTCCATAGGGTTGCAAAGAGTTGGACACGACTGAAGTGACTTAGCATGCATGTGACTGAAATACAAGGGAAGCAGGGTTCCTGAACCCTCTCTTAGCTGCTGCAAAAATAAATCATTGTCACAGATGTCATTTTCCCATATTCTTCCCCTTGAGCTTGCATCACATTCAGCTTCCTCTTCAAGCTAATATTTCAGAAAGTGCTGGTGACCACACCACCTCTGCCCATCAAGAGGGCAGTAGTTCAAGAGGTCCCAGTCAAGACCTAACAGGAAGTAGGAATGGTCTGTGAGGTATCTGTGTGTGTGTGTGTGTGTGTGTGTGTGTGTGTGTGTGTGTGTACGGTGTCCAAAAATGGATATATTCACTTCAAGGTCAGCAAGTGCTCCTAATGGACACACACATTGCCCTCTGTGTGCAGAGTCTGCAAGGCTCAGAAAGTAGCAAGTGCAGGGCCAGGCAGTGAAGGAGGGGGAGGCATTTGTAAAAGCTGCAATCTGATGATCCTCTCTCGACCTTCTCTCTTCGTCCAGAAGTGAAGAGCAGAAAGTACATGATCCCAGAGCAGTATTTCATTAGATAACAAGACTGGAAGATCCATTTCATGGCAGCCAGGGAACTCAAAAGACGATCCAGCAATTTAGAAAGATCACAGTTTTGAGACATAATTGGTCTTGAGGCCAAAGGCAGACTTGGCCACTCTGGTAGCTGCAAAACCCTGCCAAGTCTAACCAGTGTTCCTTGGCATCTTCTCCCATCTTCCTTGGGCTTCCTGGTGGCACTAGGGGTAGAGAACCCACCTGCCAATTCAGGAGATACACTGTGTCAGTGTGGTGCCAGGGTGCCTAACGGTGATCACAGGTTACATCAATAATTCTCATCTCGATCCCTGGGTCGGGAAGATCCCCTGGAGAAGGAAATGGCAACCCACTCCAGTACTCTTGCCTGGAGAATCCCATGGACAGAGGAGCCTGGTGGACTACCATCCATAGGGTTGCACAGAGTCAGACAGAACTGACATGACTTAGCACTCACACTGAACTCAAAAGCCAGAGGAAGCAGCATTCCGAAGCACTCCACGTCACGCGATTTCCTGTATTTTTTTTCTTGGCTGGGTCTTGTTGCAGCTCAAGGGCTTTCCCTAGTGCAGTGCAGCATGTGGCATCTTAGTTCCCTGTCCCGGGATCAAACTTGAGTCACCTGCATTGGAAGGCAAATTCGTAACCACTGGACCATCAGGGAAGCCCCCCTATAATATATTTTGAAGACCAAGGAGTTATGTTCTCCAGAAGAACAAATGTTGCTGGGGTCTGCAGAATGTGGCATCCAGCAGTCCTGCCCAACGGGCGCTGGGATGCTGCGCACAGTGGAACTGCCAAAGTTCTGCCTCCTCCTGGGAAACATGGCTTTGGGAATAATATTCTTCATCTAGATACTGGAGGTAGTACCTGCCACTGTTTAGCATCGTTATAAGAATTAGTGACTTAGCCTTTGATCACTGTTAGGCACCCTCGCAGCTCACTGACACAGGCGGCTCTATTTCAAATTGTTACCCAAACCCTCCCTCTGGATGTCCAAGCAAACGTGGACAGACATGTGTTCACCTGAGATGGGGTCTCTGCCTCCTTGACAAACTCAGTTACCTATCATTGGCCTCTCCCAGACCGGCAGAAGTCCAAGATCATTCCCAGAACATGTCCTTGAACTAGCCTCACTCAGGTTTTCCATGTTTAGGTTGCCTTTTAGGGATGAAGCAGTCAGCTTGGTTCTATTAATAATTAAGATACCTGCACTTTCTTCCCAATACCAGGCTGTGTGATTCATCCGAGATACTGTCCTCATGCAAACTTAGGAAATGAAGCCATTTCCTAGATAATTCAAGCAGGGATTGAATGGGAAACCTCAAAGTACCTCTGCTCTCAATTACCTGCTCGTTTCGGTCAAAAGGAACGCGTTAGCACGAATCACATAAATAAAGGATAACTCTTGCTTCACCTTGCCTGCAAGGTGGACAGGCTCCCAGCATCTTACGCCACCAGTGACTGCAAAAGAAGGGGAAAGGCACAGCCCCGGAGAAGCGATTCATTCTCAGCACAATGCTAAACTCAAAAGCCAAGTAAGTTCTCCATGTCACAAGATTTCCTATCTGCCTTCAGATTCTTTTGAGTTCCAACCTGCGACATTATCCAGAAGAACAAAGGAGGCTGGGGTCTGCAGAATGTGGCGGCCAGCAGTCCTGCCTCAGGGGCACTGGGATGCTGCCCACAATGGGGTCACTGGGCGAGTTCTGCCTCCTTCTGGGAAACAGGGCTTTGGGGAAGCATGTTTTAATGCTGTCGATATCAACCGAGCCACCTAACCTCCTTCCCTTTGCTCCTGTCTCCACATCCCAACACGTGGAGAATGGAAAAGAGCCAGCTGGATGTGAAGGGAGGGTATCTGACAATGGGGAAAGCAAGAAGGGAAAAACCCACATTCCAACTGATTTTATGATTGTGTGTGCAAAAAAAAAAAAAAAAAATGAACCCCTTGAGAATGTTTTGACATGCATGGTAGGTTCCATTCATTTTCCAGGGTAAGAAAAAAAGATGGTCCCTGTGGTTCACAGAAGTGGAGATTCTGAATTGAAACCTGGGGAAACTCCCGCAAGTACCCCGCATCCGCTGTTTCTCCATGGACTAGGTACACCCACTGGGGGTCTGCTCACCTCCTCCAGGGGTGTAATGAAGAGCAGATAAAAGTCATGTCTCCATTCCTGATGTGTGGCTGCAGGAACCCTGTAGGATCCCCCTAAGTCTCAGTTTTCACTTTTGCAAAGTAAGGCTGATAAACCCTACTTCAGGGGCACAGTTGCTGTGGGTGGGCTACGCAGAGGAGGTAATGTACAAGCCAGTCTTCATTTAGGGGAGTTTTTTTTTTTTCCCAAGATCAACTTTACTCTGTAATTGTCTTTGCTGCTGTTCCCCAACCCCGCCCATCCCACCCCATTCTGAAAACAATAGGCTTCCTTTTTCTGCCTCACGATAGAGAGCTTGAGACACACAGAAGTACAAAAAAGAAAACAAAAATCTACACTCCCCACGATCCAAAGACACACCAGTAAAATGTTCTTAGACATACTCCAGTCTTTTTTAAAAAACCTTATTTAAACAGTTTCATTATTTTCATAACTTCTAAATTCTTTTATTTGCATCTCATCTTATTATGACAATTTTCGCCTATCTTTAGAAAATTTTTTTGTTTGCAATGATATTTGTGGTTTGTGTGTTTGTATGTGATTGTGAAAATAACACGTACAGTCTGGAATCTAGCCAATAATCTGTTTCTTGTTTTATGACAAATAAAAGAACACCTATAAGGACACAAAGCAGCCCGTGGCCACAGGAAAGGATCAGTTCCCGGAATGGGAGCAATTATAAAATTGGACTTGTGAAAACGTCTCTTGATGAAATGTGTATTAAGGGTTACATCAACACCAGCTAGCAGAGATCCAGGACCTGACTCTCTTTCTGGTCTGTGTTCTTGTTGTAGCCACGCGTTCCGGGAAACAAACTCACTCAGAAGGACGATGCAGATAGTAAAGTGCAGTTTATTACACCGGCGGGCCCAAGGCAGAGTCTCCTCTTAGCCAAGGACCCCAACCAGTTTTTGTGAAAACCTTATATACCCTAAAGTGTACATGCCCAAACCCACCTCTCCAAATTCTCTGAAACTAGTCTGAGCAAAGGAAAAGAAAGATACAATCAAAGTTAACCCGTGATTCATATGCCTTAAACCCATGATTCATATGCTTTAAGCCTAGGTAGTTAACAGTGGGCAATTATCAATAGGCCTGTGGTCATACCCAATAAACATAATAGAATGTATGATTCTATTTGGTTACAGAGATAATTAGTGTGTTCTTTTAGGTGATGGAGGGTCTAGATATGAGCCCTGGGGTTTCCATCGGGTGGGAGGGAGTCTGGTTTTCTAGCTGGTATCTCGTTTCCATAAATACTGGGCATATATCTCAAAGTCCACAGTCCAGCCCAAGATGGAGTCCTGCTTTCAAGACGGAGCCTGTTCTGTCTGTTTCCTCCTTCATTGCCCCCTCTTGATGCTCTTAACTCATAGTATGAGCATCATCCATAGGGATTATATTGCACCCTGGCTCTCTGACCGCCAATTTGGGAGAACGACACAGACCTTTGGGTTACAAAGTTCATAATACATTGTAAAATGTATTCATAATATATTATAAAATGTATTCATAATACATTGTAAAATGCAGGGTCCACAAAGCAGAACTATCAAGGCAACTGTAACAATGGTAAATATAGTTTTTCACTAATCACCCTTCACCGAAGATAGGACTGAAGTCCAGAAAGGAATGTTTTCATTTGACATTACTTTTACCTGGTTTTTCATGTCATTTAAAGCAGCTGATACATTGCTAGATAAATCAGGACGTCCAACCTGAATTATAGCACAGGTCCGTTATTGAACAGTTGTGAGCATGTCCAAAGCCATTCTATTCTGAATTACCACTTTTCTCATTTGGATTTGTTCTTCATTTAAGGCTTGGATGGCTTTAGTACTATCTAGGAGAGCCTGTTTTAAGAAATTAGTCAAGGCTTCTAATTTAATCATAGTATCTGTTGTCCCTATAGAAGGTATGAATAAGGCAGCAATATACTCATATCATGGAAACACAGACCTTGTCCACCTAGCATGTAAATAAGGTAGATTTACCGGGGCTTGTTGTAAGTTAGGCTTTTGTTACTTCTATGAACCTGGTGTTTACATCAAATGTAATCCCATGACCCAAGTCTATTGACTGTAGGTCTGGCTTACCAAGAGAGCAGGGAGAGATTATGATTGACAAGAGAAAGGAAAGCCTCTTTTTGTCGTCCCAGAAATGAACAGAGTGGTTTAAAATCTCCTTGGCAGAGCAGTGACACCCACCAAGGAAGTCCATCCATCACAGACAGAGGCACAGCCCCACATACCCAGCAGTTGGAGGTGTTGTGGAAGTCCGCATAGGAATATGCTCATGAGATGAAAACGTTGTCCTGAGTTGAAATGGAAGTTAAATTCAAAATCATGTTGATGAGGCCAAGCAGCAGGAGGTGATTATGCAGCTTCATCCTAAAGGGGCTGGTCCAGGATCTTCTTTTCCTTCTTCTTCTTGGATGACCTTAGTATCTCGAGGGTCAGTGGTGTCCCTCTGCACAGTCCACTCAGCGTTGTCTGGGTCTGGGTGGTATGTTCTCTTCATCCTCAAATGGTGGATCCAGGGAGTGACACCTGCAACTTTAACTGCCGTAGGGGTGGTTAGAACAGTAAATGGACCCTTCCAAGGTGGGGCCAAGGAGTCATGTTTCCAGTCCTTGACCCACACCTGATCCCCGGGCACAAATTTGTGAATCTGTTCCCCAAGGGGGAGCGGCACCCTTTCTTGTACAAACTTAGTTACCTGATTTATTACCTTACCCAGCTGTTCCATCTGCTGTGAAATCTCATCTCCCCTTACCTGAGGCAAATTTGTTGACACCTGTTTTATTATGGGAGGGGGCCTCCCATACACAATTCTGTATGGAGAAGAGCCATGGGACCACGGAGTCATCCTGAATCTGAGCAGAGCCGTCGGAAACAAGTCCACCCAGGAGCAGTCAGTCTCTATCCAGTTGTTGGAGAGTGTCTCTTTAAATGTCTGGTTGGTTCCTTCCACCATCCCAGAACTGTGGGGCATATACGCTGTATGTAATTTCCACTTGATGTTTAAAGTTTTGCTTACTTGTAGTGAATCAGCTACGAAAGCTGGACCATAGTCCGATCCAATGCTGGTAGGAAATCCAAATCTGGGAACTATCTCCCTGAGCAGGCACCGGGCTGCTTCTGATGCTCTTTCAGTCCGGGCAGGAAAAGCTTCTACCCATCCCAAGAATGCACATACCATGACCAGCAGGTAACGGTAGTGTTGGTGAGGTTTCATTTCAGTGAAGTCCACTTCCAGGTGTTCAAAGGGCAGCGTGCCTTTTAGCTGAAGCCCCGGAGGTTTTTGTCCATGCCGAGAGGCAGCATTGACTTGTGAGCAGGCAGTGCAGTTCTGAGATTCTGTCCTGCGTTAGGGAAGAGAGGTGGGGAACCAAGAAATATTTTCGAATTAGCTCTACCAGTTTATCACGGCCCAGGTAGGTTTCTTGGCGTATTTGGCTTATCAGAATGAGTGCCAGCTCCTCCGGGACCAATAATTTGCCACTTGGCAATTCCCACCATTCCTTTTCAGTCTTGACGGCCTCTTCTGCTTTGACTAGTTGGTTTTGGGCTTCATTGTATTTTGGAGGGTCCAGCGTTAGCTCAGGCAGCTCCACCAATATGAGAGCTTTAATAGGGGCTTCACTTGTCACCCCCAAGCCCCGGCTGCTTGTTTAGTGGTCTTATGTGCCAGTCTGTTCCCTGATCCCGGGGGGTGGGGGCGGTATCCTCTTTTTGACGTCCTCGGCAGAGTATGACTGCAACCCTTTCTGGTTCCCAGGCAGCATCTAATGGGGTCTTAATTTCTTCCTTATTTAATATCTTTTTCACTAGCTGTCAAAGGCCTCTCTCCTTATACAGAGCCCTGTAGTGTGGCAAAGCATACCTGGAGTCTGTGTCAATGTTTGTCTTCTTACCTTTTGACAGCTGGAGGGCCCGGATTAGAGCATATAGTTCGGCCTGTTGAGTGGACCAGTGTGATGGCAGAGAGCTAGCCTCAGCGATGGTTTCTTCCATGACTACTGCACATCCCGACAGTCACTGTCCTTGTTTCACCAGGCTGGTGCCATTGGTGTACAGGACCAAATCTGGGTCCGGGATTGGCTGGTCTCTCAAGTCAGGTCTTTTGGTGTATGTCCTTGCAATCATGTGAGGGCCCACCTTCTCCCACAAGAAAGACAGTGGCCAGATTCAGAACCTGACAAGGCTCAGTAGTAACATGGGGGTTCTCACATAACAGTCCCTGGTATTGAGTAATCCGGGATGTTGACAGCCATTTATGGGGGGGGTCCCCTCGCAGGAGAGTGTTGACCTCATGCGGGACTTTTATGATCAAATCTTGGCCCAAAGTCAGTTTGGTTGCCTCCAGGACCAGTAAGGCAACCACAGCAGCTGCCCATAAACATCCCAGCCACCCAGTGGCAACATTGTCCAGCCGTTTTGGGAGATAAGCCATGGGTCTGTCCCATGTCCCCATAGTCTGGGACAACACTCCCATAGCCACCTTGGGATGGTGCCTGAATCTGGACTCATAAGGCACTGAGACAGGGCTACAAAAAAAAAAAAAAAAAAAAGGAGAATTCTGGAAAAGCCATGCAGCCCACCAGGAAGCTGGGATGCAACTAAAATGCAGTATGTACCCCTGCTACGTTCATGACAGATGTGTTTTAGTGAAAGGTATAATTATGTTTAAGAAGAAAAGAAAAGAAGGGACATTATCTGCAAGAGGCTAGAAGCTTTGTGGATAAGAGAGTTAATAAACAGCCAGTGATAAAAGATGATCAGAATTCAGGAAACAATAATCACCTATAATCAAATTATTTAAAGATAATTACTGGGGAAAATATGGATGTATTTTCCATTGGATTTTTCTACACACATTTTAATAACATTTGAATTATAAACACACATTTTAACAAAACTTAAATCTTACAGCTTATACAATTTTATATCTTGCTTTTTAATTTGCTATAGCAGAAGTGTTTCCACATGTGAATAAACATTTCTTGTAGCCTTCCCTGGTGGCCCGGTGGTTAAGAATCTGCTTGCCAGGGCAGGGGGCTGCACAGGTTCAATCCCTGATTGACAGGTTCAGTCCCTGATTCTGGAAGATTCCACATGCAGCCGAGCAACTGAGCCCGTGCGCCACAACTTCTGAGCCCAGGGGCATAGAGCCTGCGCTCCGCAACAAGAGGAGCCTGCACACTGCAACAAAGGCCCAGCACAGCCAAAAAATTTAAAATACGTAAACAAACAAAAGCTTCTTGCAAACTCCATGATAACGACTGCAAAATACTCCATCCTATGGATTCACCAAAATTTAAGGCCTCAGGTTCATGGTTGTTGGATGTCTTTTGAAACGTTGCACAATTAAAAACATGTCAGAGATACCGTCTGATCTGAAAATTTGGTCTGAGCTTCTTGTTACTTCCAAAGGATAGATACTTGGAAGGGGGATTCTGGGTAAAGGGGATAAGCTTTGCTTTAAGTCTCTTTCTATACGATGAAACCTTCAGAAAGATCATTCCAACTTTTACCTCCCTTGGCTGAGTGTGTCCACATGATCACACTCTTGGATAACACTGGCATCACCACAACTGATCTTTGCTAATTCGCTGTACAGAATGCCAGTAGGATTTTAATTTGCATTTTTCATGTGATTTCCTTTATTTTGACTTACGAGTGCTGGGCGCTGTCCTTTGCATCTCTTCTGTGAACTGTCATCTCTTTTGCCTATTTTGCTATTGGGGTTTGACATCTTTCTTCCTGAGTGGGATAAGTTCCTTAAATAGGAGAGTTGCTAATCATAACTGGATTTCTCTCCCACATTTGATAAGAAATATTTTTCTACATTGTCTGGCTAACAATGTTGTTTAGAGCTTTGTGCTAATGCATGCTAAGTTGCTTCTGTTGTGTCTGACTCTTTGCAACCCTATGCACCATAGCCCACCAGGTTCCTCTATCCATGGGATTCTCCAGGCAAGAATACTGCTTAGATTATTGGTGAAACTCAAATACCTTTAATTTCTTAATTATTATCTATTTTTTGGTAATTTTTAAAGTCAGCTGATGTTTAGAAAGTCTTTCCTAGTCTGTCTGCCACGTATTCACTTCTGTTTTCTTATACCATTTTTGAAATGGTTTTATAGAGGGTTTCAAGAAATATGGGATTCAGGAATTATTGGAATTTCAGAAACCAGAATCTAGAAAGTTGCTTGACCAAAAGCCTTGGAAACAGTTAAGGGGTGTGGCTCTTGCTGATTGAATTTCAGAAGAATGAAATTGTCGCCGATGTTCAGGCCTTCAGAAACGGGTGAATTCCAGCAGTCTCATCCAAGATTGACTGGAGGGTTTAAAACTGGTTCTGCTGATTACATCATTCTGTGACCGAAGAACAAGCAGTCTTCTCCCCACTTGGATTTGGAATATAGAAAAATTTTGTTCTCAGTGTCTATCCATCTCCTTCTCTTCCACATCTGCCTCCCTCTCTCTCCTATTTCTATTTATGCCTCTTTTTTATTGATTTTATATACATAAATATGTATAATCTTCCATATCTACCCAACTTTCTAACTTCTCTCTCCATCTTCTGATCAATGAAATTTATCTATGTATCTACCTACTTATCATCTTCCATCGATATCCATCTCTTTAGTATCTATGAATCTATCTTCTGCACGTATCTGTTCATACACCTGTTGTTGCTTAGTTGCCAAGTTGTGTCCTACTCTTTTGCAGTCCGATGGACTGTAAGCCCATCAGGCTCCTCTGTCCATGGAATTCCCCAGGCAAAAATACTGTAATGGGTTGCCGTTGCCTTCCCCAGGGAATCTTCTCGATCCAAGGATCAAACTTGTGTCTCCTGCACTGGCAGGCGGATTCTTTACCACAAAGCCACCAGGGAAGCCCGTCCATACAGCTACATCTATTTTATTACTTCATCTCTTTGTGTTTTCCCAAAAGTCTGAAAAGAAAAGGGTCTCAAATTTTATATCATCAATTCAGGTTCCTACAGGGTTGATTCTTTATCTCACTATTCCTGACATGGGTTTTCACGGACCTGCAATTTCCAGCTTTCGTGTGAATCTTTTCCGTCCTTCCCTTGCAGGTCTGCCGAATCTCAGTCAGCATCCTTTCCTCTCAGACTGCTATGTTCTCATGCCACTGTTCAATTTTACATCATGAAATTCACAGCGTCTTGTGTTATACTGAGAATACAAAACAGATGCTTTCTAAAGCCTTCTTCTTCTGGAATCAAAAGTGTTGTATTTTAATATGCTTTAACTCTGTGTTGTTCACTGAATGGTGTCCTCTTCAAACTCCTGTGTTGCCGTGCTCACCTCCAAGACCTTAGAATGTGGCCTGTTTGTAAACAGAGTCATTGCAGATGTAATCAGGTGAGATGAAGCTGTACTAGAGCAGGACTGGGGTCATTATAAAAAGAGGAAATGTGGACGTAGACAGGCAAACGAGGAGAAGGCCATGTGAAGACGGCAGGCATAAGCCAAGGAACTTCTAGAAGCTACCAGAAAGGTCTGGAACCCTCCTTTCCTAGCATCTTCAAAGAAAGCCTGGCCTTGTGGACATCTTGATCTTGGACTTCTAGCCTCCAAAACTATGAGACAATACATTTCTGCTGTTTGAGCAGCCCTAGAGGCGAATACACTCTCTATCATCTTTTATGTTTCAGAACGTCTTTAAATATCTGGCGCTTTATTTTCTTCATACTGACTGTTGACCCTCATGGCTCTGCCAGAGTGGTGGTGACGGCTCAGTAGATCAGACTAGATTGTGCGGTGGGCTGCTGCTGTTCTTTCTCTTCACCCCGCTGTGATCTTGCCTACCCTCTTCTCTGATGTGTTGATGTTCGAGTCCCCTGCCCCATAGACTTCTGTTCCAGCAGCCCTTTCTTTCTCTGGCTATGCTTTATTGAGGATGTTCTTTACCCACTCAGGGCCTGATCTTAGAAAAATGCTGATATTCCTGAATATTCCAGTTCAATGTATTCACTTTCTAACATGATACATGAAAATTACAACCTGCATAATTGGCAGCTTCTGAGATGTTTTCAGTCCCCATCCCTTTTTATTTCCAATGTCACACACACCACTTTTCACATCTGCCCCAATTCTTGCTATTAATACATTACCAGGAACTGCATTCTTAAAATATTTAAAACTTAGAGACGACTGAAAGAATGTGTCTCTCTGTAGGAGACATAAGTGTCCAGAGCATGCCAGAAATCAGTTCCCAATTAGGATACCCTGGCTTCTCCATTTCTGTCTCACCTCCTCCTGGGTCCTGGGACCCAGAACGAGGTGTTGGCCATGACTACCGAAGAAGCTCTCATCTTGATGATCTGATGTTTTCTACAGGTATGAAGGTAAAAATTTATCCATAGATCTGGCATACACACAGTCCTAGTTTTCAGCCTGTTGAAATCTTTGCACATCTTCTTGTGTGCTGATAAATACCCTAACGTGCCAGGAGAAAGATATGTAAGGCACTGTCCTTCATCCTCGAAGCAAATGTCATTTGTAAAAGCTGGATACTGCATCATATGGACACATGCTGTCACTCTATTCATTTCCCTATAGCTAAACTTTTTGCTTCTTTACATATTTTCTCTACAGAGAACATCCTCATACACAAATCTTTGCCCACATTGTAGACTGCGTCCTGAGAACAGACTTCTAAATTTCTAGGCAGTGAGGCAAAGAAATGAATATAATACCAGGTAGTAGTAAATGCTTTGATGGAAAGCAAGATAAGCAGAGAGAATGGGGACAACCAGGGCCCGCTGTTGTAGACAGCATGGTCTCTGAGGAGAGGACATCTGAGCAGAAACAATAGGTAAATAAATAAAGACAATATCTGGGCTCGGGGGTGGGGGGGGGAGGAGTTCATGGCAGACAGAGGACGCAGCCCGCACAAAGGCCCTGCGGCAGGAACATGCAGTCTTCTTGCTGGGGATGGGCAGTGAATTGCAGTTAAAAGAGATGGGGCACCGGAGTCACAGTTAAGTTTTAGTGTCAACACGGCAATTAGCCAACTGCTTCAAGAGGAACAACTCCCTTCTCTTCTTTCAGTATCAGTTTCTTAATCAAAGCGACAATGAGAGCGGATAAGGAGTTCTTTTAGGCCCTGGGAAGGCAATGGCACCCCACTCCAGTGCTCTTGCCTGGAAAATCCCATGGATGGAGGAGCCTGGTGGGCTGCAGTCCATGGGGTCGCTAAGAGTCGACACGACTTAGTGACTTCCCTTTCACTTTTCACTTTCATACATTGGAGGAGGAAATGGCAACCCACTCCAGTGTTCTTGCCTGGAGAATCCCAGGGACAGGGGAGCTTGGTAGGCTGCCGTCCATGGGGTCGCACAGAGTCGGACACGACTGAAGCGACTTAGCAGCTTAGCATCCTCCCTAGTGATTCACTGGTAAAGAATCTTTCTGCCAGTACAGGAGACTCGGGAGACATGATTTCCATCCCGAGGTCAGGAAGATCTCCCGGAGGAGAAAATGGTATCCATTCCAGTATACTTTCCTTGAAAATTTCATGGACAAGAGAGCCTAGTGGGCTACTGTCCAGGGGTCTCAAAGAGTCAGCCACAATCGAGCATATACACCACGCAGGCGTCTGTCATCCTTTATAATCCTAAAGGTGGAAGAACACTGCCATTGCCATTTTTTCTCTCAATGTTTTCTTTTCAATGATCATAGTTTTATCTTAGTCTATCTTTGTCCCTCACGACTTCACTTCCTAACATAGAGAAATATTTTGTTGAAAGTGAACATTGGAAAACAACTCTGTGTGATGCAGAGTGCTTTGTCCGAGATGAATGGAAAAGCTGGCTGTCCTCTGGTCATGTTGGAGTTTGGCATGTGTGTTTACACACGCTGTGAAGGGCAAGTCCCAGCAGGACACTGTTTTCCCCAGAGAAATGATTAGACTACAAGAAGAAAAAAGCCGGAGCCATGTAATTTATGGCACTGTGTTCACAGTGAGCAGAGTCAACAAGCAATGCCATCTCCGCCAGATAAGAAGTTGCTTTGGAAACGGACCCTGCACAAATCATAGGCATAACAGCGCATAAATGGAGCGGCATTCTCCTTTGTCATTAGACAATTAAGAGCTCACGGAGAAAAAGCAAATGTCTGCGCTCTTTTTAATGACTGCTATGCAAAATAAAGGAAAACTTTTGCTTTATTCTATTGCAGATTTTGCCAAAAGACAGAGCTTTTTTTTTTCAAATTTCACACTGCCTGAGAAATAATAATCACTGGCACCTAATGAAGGCTTCACACAAGCTCTTAAAAGTACTCCCCCTGCCCCAGGACAAAGAAATTTGAGTATTGAGAACAATAGGCAAATTATAAATGAAAAAGTTCCTTCACATTATGGACCTGGGCAGAGAGGACAGAAGTTTAAGCGTTGGCTTCCTCGGACCTAAAAGATGGAGAAAACCCCAGAAATTATCTCACACTAAAACCTGGATATTATGGTTAGGGGGAAGGAAATGACCTTACCAAGTTTCCTCCAGTCTGTTTACAGGCCTAAATATCAAGACTGGATGGGCTGGTGGATTCTCAGTATCACCCCTTCTAAAGTGTGGGAAGGTGATTAAAGGATTAAAATTTGCATGCAAAGCAGTAGATAGTCAAACCCACCCCACTCCCCTCCATGTAACAGAGAAGATAAAAGCT
This sequence comes from Capra hircus, assembly GCF_001704415.2. NCBI lineage: Eukaryota > Metazoa > Chordata > Mammalia > Artiodactyla > Bovidae > Capra > Capra hircus. The sequence continues at coordinate 147,688,544 of NC_030808.1, forward strand.
GTTTCCTTTCAAAGCTTCAGGTTAAAGATGGAAGAATTAGCCAATGTGTAATTGTATCGCTGGGCACTCAGAGAGGCCTGAAGGGAGAGAAGACATGATACCCAAATATCAATCTGTGCTTGGGGGGAAAAAAAAAAAAAAAGATTAACCTCTAAAAAACCACATTGAAAAACCCAAGAAATGTTATTGCCTCAGGCAGTGGTTCTCAAAGGATGGGGCTGGATTTTGACCCCCCTCCCAGGGGACATTTGACAGCCTCTGGAAATAGATTTGGTGGTCAGAACTGGGAGAAGGAGGGATGATACTGGTGTCTAGTGGCTAGAGGGTACCAGGGATACTGCCCACATCCCACAGGGCACAGGACTGCCCCACAACAAAGAAGATCTAGCCCCACATGCCACAGGGCCAAGGCTGAGGATTCCTGGCCTCAGGATTCTATTCTGGGGCTTCACCCAGTTTGTCTACTCAGGACATCTCCCCAGTTCATCCAGAGCACTTCTCAGAGCCTCCTACCCCCAACCCTCAAAGTGAAGCCCCAGGGCTTTCCCTCAGGTTTGTCAGCTTAGTGCTGGCACAGGCTGGGCCCGGTCTGGTAATTATGAAAGCCGTACACCAAAGGAAGCCCCATCCGAGGGAATAATCCTTGTCCAGGGCTAATTGATTCTCCCAGGAACCGGCTATCTGCTGTCTTTGCGGTCAAGGAGAGCCGATTTATGAGGTAGTTAAAACCTATCTGTGTCTTTCTTTGTAAATAAATTGTTTAGAGTTCTCAGATTTCGATCTAAATAGTTACAAACTTTATCAGGCTCTGCTGTAGTGTTGTTCAAAATAGGATCCTGCAATTATCACTCAATTGCCGCCTTGGAAATGAGACAGCCAGGCGCCGCTGACATGGCCCCAGGACAGCATTCTGCGCAGAGATACCTATCAAGGAGATTCTTTGACTTAATGTTTCCAACAGGGCACATGACATTCTTTTTAATACACTTCTCTGGGTCCCAGGAGGGTAGATGAGATGAACTGACTGCTTCATAAGTTAAGAGCCTTCTGAAATGCCAGAGCTAGGGGTTTGAAGCCCTGGTAAGACATCAGCTGTAGGTAAGATCACAGATTGCATACATCTTGGTGTTCTCTGTCCTGGGAGATCACCTGCAGAAACAGAGGATGACATGCTACTTGGGTCAGCTTGGGACACTTAGTCCAGGGGAGCCGTTTAAAAAAAAAAAAAGATCACTTCCTTGGCATTTCAATTGCTTTAGTCTAAAGTTACTTAAGGAAAGGAAAAAAAAAAAATACAAAAACAAAAAACAGCTATACCTCAACGTACCAACCATGGTCCCAAAAATATTAGGCAATGCTTAGCCAATGTTTCTCAATCATTTTTCGATCATTATTCCCCCAAAAGGAGCCTTTAGCCTCTTTTTTTTTTTTTTTCTTTTCCTGTCTGATCTCCTCTCCTCTTCCTTGAAATTTTGGTAGGACAGATATATCTGGTCATGTACAGTTACACTTTGGAAGGTCACAAACCATTGTAGTAGCTTGGATTTCTTTGCTCCCTAGGAAGACAGTGTCTCTCCACGGGGGAAATAACAGCCCTGTTGAGAATGCAGGGGCTACACTGTCTCCACATATGATTCATTTGTCATCAACAGCAGCCACCATCAAAAAACATTTAAAACTTTTATATCACTTATTTTTTACATTTTTATGGTGCTTTGTAGGATTAGCAAGAAAGTTAAAATAATCTACTGATAGATTAATCACTCAACATTTGTGTATATCTAGGCTTTTCTGTGAAGGTGTTTATTTATAATATAGATTCACACAACATGTACTTTTAAAACGTATTGCTTTTATTTATATGTGGAACAAATTTTCATATAATCACTAATTTTTATGGCATCCTTTTTATGGATGAATAATGTTCCACTACAAATATGTAGTAATCAAATTTACTGAACCTGTATTATTGGCTAGTTAGGCTAAATTTAATGTATCTGTATTAGAAAATGCTGCGGAGAACAGAGGCAGCTAAACCTCCATCATTTCTCTGAATGCATTCACATTGCAAAATGTTAGAACTTTTTGTCTTTTTTGTCAAAACATACTAGCACCCTGATTTTAAAAAAAATAGTTATTAAGTGAAAAAAAAACCTCTTTATAAATTAATTAAAGCAAACAGTTGTTTTTGTTTGTTTGTTTGCAACATTGACTTTGCTATTTAGCTCAAAGCAATGTATTCCTAAATGCTACCCTGAGAACTTGTACTTATTAACCTTCCCCCTCACTTAACAGAGAAACTTTTCAGAGGAGTCCCACCCTTTGTCTGACATTAATTCTGCTGCCCTAGGTAGATAAGAAGTCCCCCAGGATATGTCTGTACTAGTCCTTGGGGGGACCACATAGAATACCGTTCACAGTGTCTCCTCGAGCATTTCATTAAATTACTATCAACACTTGCTCCTGGAGTCTTTTCTCCCCTAAGATGCCCCAGGTTCCTTGTTGTTGGCACATAACCAGGTACAATGTCTTCCCTCAAAGTATGAACCGATCATTGGCTTTCCTAATGAGAGTCTCCCCTAGAAGCTGCCCTTTCCTTTCTCAGCTTTCTTTTCTCAATTCCATGCCCTGCCATGCTTTTCAGGAAAATAATCCTTGAAGGTTTGCTCCCAGAGGACTCAAGTGCAATCCAAACTCCCAGGACACTATATCCCAGCTCGTTTGGTTTGAAAATAATTTAGAAAATTACAACTGCCAGCATACAGATGCTTGATTATTGCTCACATTCACTTTGTTTCTAGATATTCATCGAATTTCATTCAAATCTGAATATTAGCAAGGTTACAACTAGATGGCTACAAATTTTTCCACTGATGAGAAAGAAAGGCACTCTGGGTGATGGTCATATACGTTGTTCCACTATCATCTTGTTAATTGTGTGCCCCAGTAAAATAAATTTAACTAGCTATTCAAATCTGCCTGAGTCGGGGTTTCACATGTAGCAGAACAGCTCTCTTGCTGTGATCTATTGAAAGTCAGCCCTCAAGGAAAGGGTTTGTTAAAAAAAAATAAAAAAGAGTTAAAAAAAAAAAAAAAGAAAAAAATCTGCCTGGATATTGCAACCAATGACTATGGCAAGCAGAAGTCAAAGCCGTTTTGGATTTTAAATCTTATTGGATACATTGTGAAGATAGTAGTCTATCTTGCAATTTATAATCATATCTTCTGACAAGCTACGATTTTTCAGTACACATATTTGTTTTTATTGTAAGAGTCACATAGAATTGTGCTCTGGGATGGCCTAGAGAGGTGGGATTTGGAGGTGAGGGGAGGCTCAAGAGGGCGGGCATATCTGTTTATTCATAGCTAATTCACATTGTACAGCAGAAACCAGCGCAACACTGTAAAGGAATTATCCTCCAGTTAAAAATTTAAAAATGTGTCTACCCTAAAATATGATAAAAAGAAAATATTTCCCCAATCCAAGTGTGAGCCAGCTCCAAGTGTTGGTGATGGACAGGGAAGCCTGGCGTGCTGCAGTCCATGGGGTCACCAAGAGTCGGACACAACTGAGTGACTGAACTTCCCTATATTAAAGAAAATATAAACTGGGGGCCAATCCTTAGAAGCTAAGCCTTTTCCCATTACAATTTACATATCTGATCTTAGGCAGTGTGTGGGCTGAATCACGTGCTCCCAGCATCCATATTCAGAAGCCCTAACCTCCTAGGCCCTCAGAAGGTGACTGCATTTGGATACAGGGCCTGTAAAGGGTAATTAAGTTAAATTGGGGTCATTGAAGTAATTCTAATCCAGAAGAACTGGTGTCCAAAGAGAAGGCTAGGACATAGAGTCACACAAAGAGAAGCTCATATGAAGACACTGAGAGAAGGCCACTTCCAAGGAAAGAGGCTTCAGAAGGAAACCAGCCCTGCTGACCCCTTGACCTTGGACTTGTAACCTCCAAGACTGTGAGAAAACAAATGTCTCTTATTCAAGCTCTCCAGTCTGTGGTGCTTTGTTATGGCAGCAAACTAATACAAGTAGTGTTCCAAGAAAAGATCATGGTAAATCTCCAGCGCAGAGGCCTTCAAGCTAGAGAGAAAAAAAATCTTCTAAATTTCAGTTTGGATCCACACAGGCATATTGGTAATATGGGTAGATTATGGGTAGGGGGAGGGGACAGGACCTTTCTTCGTGGCAGGGCAGGGTACAATTTGTAGTGATGCTAATATTAAGGGATGCTTATAATTCTAAGTAGCTGAAGGGAGTTAATGAGGAAACAGGAAGAACAAAGTGTCTAGGTTTGAGGGCACAATTTTCCCAATGAACTTAAAGACCCCAGACTTTGAGTCTTAGGTCGCAGACTCTGAATTCAAAGGCTAGGTCTTAGGGGACTGAGGATGTGAGAGAGAAAGTGGGACTTTTGAGAACAGAGCCTGGGCTGCTGAGTCAGGAGGCTGGAGGGAATAGCAGACTTGTTCAGACGTCACCAAACAGCAAGCAGAGGGGCCTTTCTGCCCGCAGAACAAAAGGGCCAAGTGGTGATCAGATCTGTCAACAAATCAGAGGAGTCTGCCTGCCGGAAACCAGGAACCACTGTGAAGATTTAAGCCCTTCAAATCTGAGCTGAGACAAGATCCTCCGGCCTCCCGCACTGGGCTCTGTGGTTCCCCTGAGACTTCATCCGCAGAAACCGCTCTATGCCCTGGACTATGTATAGACCAGCGAATATTCTTTTGAAGTGACATTGCTGGTCAATTAATTCAGTCGTTTGAATTTCTCTGAATTATCCCCTTCCACCCCACACTAAGGTCCCTGCCCTGAAAATCAGGTCAAATTTTTCTTAAGGGCAGAGACTCTGACTCCTTAAATATATTTGGTCAGTTTCTCTCTGCTTTCAGCTGTTTCCTCCATAATTTTCACATGATAATCACTTAGCAAATATTTGGGAGATTATGTGTAAATGTGCACGTATGTATGCTTTCATGAACAGAACTACACAAATTCACACACAGCAGACACAAATTCTTGCTCTCTCTTCATGCCAGGGAAGAGAATCCTCCCCAAAGCACGTGCAACCACACACACGCTCATCTCCATTTTCTAACAACAGAGCATAAAACAACTGGCTCAGAGAAAAGTCTGGGGGAGAAGGAAGGAAACAAGCATTCTCTAATAAGCTAGCATGCTTATTAGTCTTTCAGTCATGTCCAACTATTTGCACCCCCATGAACTGTAGCCCACCAGGTTGCACTGTCCATAGGATTTCCCAAACAAGAATACTGGAGTGGGTTGCCGTTTCCTACTCCAGGGGAATCATCCTGACCCAGGGATTGAACCCACGTCTCCTGTGTCTCCTGCATTAACAGTTGGGTTCTTTACCACTAGCTCCATCTGGGAAGTCCCAGAAGGATAAGACACCAACCAGCTGAAAAATTTGTACCAGGGTGACCAACTATTCCAGTTTGCCTAGAACTGGGGTTTCTTGGAATGCAGGAGTTTCTGTTCCAGGACAACCCTAGAAAAAGTGGAACAGTTGATTACCCTAACCTTCAATTACTTTTTAAATAGTATTTGTAAATAGTCATTGACTATAAAGGTTAAATTAGATTCAACATTGGAAGGAGATCCAACCAGTCAATCCTAAAAGAAATCAACCCTGAAAGTTCACTGGAAAGACTGGTACTGAAGCTGACGCTCCAATACGTTGGCCACCTGATGTGAAGAGTCAAGTCACTGGAAAAGACCCTGATGATGGCAAAGATTGAGGACAAGAGGAAAAGAGGGTGAACGATGATGAGATGGTTGGACAGCATCACTGACTCAATGGCATGCTTCAGTCCATGAGGTCACAAAGAGCCGGACACGACATGACTTAACAACAACCAAACAACAAAAATTAGATTCAAGTTGAACACTTTTGAAAGGAATACTTTAGAAGTGATGCTAGGTACTTCATACGCATTCCGTTAAGTATACATGATGTTTGGCTGTCCTACGAAAAGAAAGAAAAAAGAAATATATCTACATTTCAGTTCAGAGCCGGGCACACAAGCTCTAATTTGCTCAAGGGCCAGCGATGCCGCCGAAGCTCTGGTTCGGGTTGAGCGCCTCCTGTCAGGACGTGAAGGCTGCTACCCACGAGAGGGCAGGCACCACTCAGGGCCCAGCATCATCTCCTTCTCCCACTTGGGCTCATTTACTGAGAGCATCTGCAAGAATCAGTCATGGGGAAAAGCGGAAGTGCGCAGTGACAACCCCAACATGCAGAAAGTTCTCTGCTGCCGGGAGCTTGTCACCTTCTTCACAAACAAAGGAAAAACAAAATTCCTTCTCCCAGCTGAGGTGGGCTGCAGGCCTGGCAGCCCCCCGCCCAATGTGTTTTGATTGCGATGTGATGTTTTCTGGTTAGGTATATGGGTGATTTAGGGTAAATGGGTCTCCAGCGGTCCAGTGCTCCCAGCAAAGGCCAGACCACAACAATCAGGGGCTAGTTATTTACCATAACCATATACAAAACCACAAGCGTCAGAGTTCCCTCAAATACATGTGAGACATTGTATATCTCTTTATTAAAGGCTGTCAGGATTTTGCTATTACACAGCTTTCGCCTTTGAATCCCGACTAAACCAGGCTTTGCTCGAGCAAAGCACCAGACCAGGCTCATGCACAAAATAAAATAACATCTCCCAGAAACCCAACCCAGACGCAGGGGAGAAAGCGATTTTCCCCTCCCAGACAGCTCTCCATTCACCGTCACTTCGAACTGATTTTTAACTACACTTGAGTGTTGGTGCTTATGGTGATAGATGGCTATGAAGTATTTCAGTCATTCCTAGTTGAAATATTCATGGCAGTGATGTATCTGGTCTCCTCCACTTTAATAAACATGGCATACATCACGGTCATCCCTCCGTATGAATCAGAGGTTTCCAGTCAAGCAGTGTGAGAATTTAGAAGCTCTGCGTCTTCCTCCCGAGGCTGCTTAACTAAGATCACCCATCATTGCTGTTCCTATTTTTTGCTCTTTTCCTTTGCCTTTTCTCCCTTCAAAGCCATTATATCGTCTATCAGGCTGATGTCATTTCAGAATTTTTTTTAATATAACTGTATTTATCTATCCTTGGCTGTGCCGAGTCTCTGTCGCTGTGTGAGCTTTTCTCTAGTTGTGACTAGCAGGGACAACTCTCTAGTGGAGGTGCACGGGCTTCTCACTGTGGTAGCTTCTCTTGCTGGCAAGCACAGGCTCTAGGGCCTGAAGGCTTCAGGAGTTGCCACATGTGGGCTCCTAGTTTTGACTTCTAGGCTCTAGAGCACTGGCTCAGTAGTTATGGTGCCAGGGCTTAACTGCTCCAACGCATGTGGGACCTTCTCAGTCAGGGATCGAACTCGTGTCCCCTGAGTTGGCAGGCAGATGCTTTACCACGGAGTCACCAAGAAAGCCCTCATTTGGAGTCCTGATGTCCACTGGTTAAGAATACAACCTCAGGCATGGACTTTCAAGCTTGCAGAAAGGTCCCTGTTACAAGACGACTCAGGTGGAGAATTTAGCAGTTGGTAACCAAGGTGCCATGGTAGTGATTAATATGATTGACAGTGCTTGCTTTCTGCTCTGAATAACTGTCCCAATTGGAAATTTGACTATGGGCTGACCAGCTTGTCCAGGTTTGTTCAGGACTTTCCTGATTCTAGCCCTGAAATTCTTATGCAGCCACTAACATTCTTCAGGCAAGCTGGCATGACTGGTCACCCTACTATGCCAGCTTCAGTCTTCCACTTAAGTAACAGGCTTTTTTAAAAATAGTTTTTAAATTTTATTTCTTTTTACTTAATGTAATTATTTGGCTGTGCCAGGTCTTAATCCTGGCACACAGGATCTTCAGTCTTCATTGCAGCAGGCAGGATCTTTGGTTGCAGCATGTGGGCTCTCATTCCCTGACAGGGGATCAAACTGGAGCCCCCTGCATTGGGAGCATGGAGCCTTAGCTGCTGGACCACCAAGGAAGTCCCTTAAGTACTTGCTTTGAAGACATCAAGAGGAAGACATAAAAAAACAGTCAACCATGAATCAACGGCGTCAATTAGACAAAGTTGCTCCCCACTGATGGATGACCAGAGAAACCACACCAAGGGCAAGCTTGTCGCATGGGATATTTCCTACCTGTCTCCACTTTCTCTGGCTTTCAAGTGGTTGGAAGAGGTCTCTGGGGCTGCTGCTGAAGCTACAGGAATTTCTAGACCATGGCTGCCTTCTTTGGGGCTTTATCCTCTGCCTCCTGGAACACTCATAGGCTGGCTCAAGAAGGGAATCTTCTCTCTAAAGGACTGGCTGGATGAAAGTGGCAAGTCACCCTATACAAAGGCGCAAACCATCCACCGAAGGGGACACCTATGTTCTGTTACCACCCCTGTTGCCCTGCTCTGGCTGCACTGGGGATGGTTGGGGACAGAAGCCTTCCTGGCCTGTGGGCCTGGGACACCTCTGGGACCCTTCTTCTGCCTCTCCTGCCTTGGAGTTCACTGGGACATCAGCCCCTGAGTGTCCTTTTAATGAGAAAGACAGGAATTGGTAGAACCTAGATCATGTGGACCATACATACAGCTCCTGGACAGAATGACCTTTGAATGCCCTTTAACCCCCCAGGTCATGACTCCTCAGTTTCCTGCATAAGGAACAGAAGGTGTATTCTATAAAGACTTGCTTTCAACTCTTTGGCATCTTTCAGATAAAGACAGAGAAACTAAAAGGAAATATGTGAGAGAAGAGGTGAGAGAAGACATCGATATATTAAGACAAGACTTGTTTGAGAAACCCTTTCTCCTTATTTCCAATTGTACTTTGAAGTTTGTTGTTGTTGTCCAGTTGCTCAGTCATGTCTGACTCTTTGTAATCCTGTGGACTGCAGCATGCCAAGCCTCCCTGTCCTTCACCAACTCCCGGAGTTTACTTAAACTCATGTCCATTGAGTCGGTGATGCCATCCAAACATCTCATCCTCTGCCGCCCCCTTCTCTTCCTGCCTTCAATCTTTCCCAGCATCAGGGTCTTTTCCAATGAGTCAGCTCTTCACCAACTCAATGGAGATGAGATTGAACAAGCTCTGGGAGATGGTGAAGGACAGGGAAGCTTGGTGTGCAGTACACGGGGTCACAAAGAGTTGGAAACGACTGAGCAACTGAACAACAGCTCTTGGCATCAGGCGGCCAAAGTAGAGAAGCTTCAGCTTCAGCATCAGTCCTTCCAATGAACAGTCAGGACTGATTCCCTTTAGGATTGACAGGTTGGATCTCCTTGCAATCCAAGGGACTCTCAAGAGTCTTCTTCAACACCACAGTTCAAAAGCATCAATTCTTTGACTCTCAGCCTTCTTTATGGTCAAACTCTCACATCCATCCCTGACTACTGGAAAAACCATAGCCTTGACTAGACGGACCTCTGCTTTTTATTATGCTGTCTAGGTTGGTCATAGCTTTTCTTACAAGGAGCAATTGTCTTTTAATTTCATGGCTGTAGTCACCATCTGCAGTGATTTTGGAGCCCAAGAAGTCTGTCACTATTTCCATTGTTTCCCCATCTTTTTGCCATGAAGCAATGGGACCAGACACCATGATCTTAGTTTTTTGAATGTTGAGGTACAATTTGTAGGTACAATTTGTTAATTGCCCTTGGTGTTTAAGTTGTTCAAGTAGGGTGAGCAAGGAAGCACATGCAGACTCAATATCGTGTGGCATTTGTATGTGGACATCCTAACCTTTTGCCAAATAAATTTTATCATTCCTCTCTTAATATACCCCAAATCAGGAAGCAGTCAGTGAGGTGCATGTAAATGCTTCAGTTCAGTTCAGTTCATTTCAGTCGCTCAGTCGTGTCCGACTCTTTGCAACCCCATGAACTGCAGCACACCAGGCCTCCCTGTCCATCATCAACTCCTGGAGTTTACTCAAACTCATGTCCATTGAGTCGGTGACACCATCCAACCATCTCATCCTCTGTTGTCCCCTTCTCCTCCTGCCCTCAATCTTTCCCAGCATCAGGGTCTTTTCCAATCAGTCAGCTCTTCACATCAGGTGGCCAAAGTATTGAAGTTTCAGCTTCAACATCAGTCCTTCCAATGAACACCCAGGACTATCTCCTTTAGGATGGACTGGTTGGATCTCCTTGTAGTCCAAGGGACTCTCAAGAGTCTTCTCCAATACCACAGTTCAAAAGCATCAATTCTTTGGCGCTCAGCTTTCTTTATAGTCCAACTCTCACATCCATACATGACCACTGGAAAAACTATAGCCTTGACTAGATGGACCTGTGTTGACAAAGTCAAGTCTCTGCTTTTTAATATGCTGTCTAGCTTGGTCATAACTTTCTTTCCAAGGAGTAAGCATCTTTTAATTTCATGGCTGCAATCACCATCTGCAGTGATTTTGGAGCCCCCCAAAATAAAGTCTGACACTGTTTCCCCTGTTTCCCCATCTATTTGCCATGAAGTGTCGGGACCAGATGCCATGATCTTCGTTTTCTGAATGTTGAGCTTTAAGCCAACATTTTCACTCTCCTCTTTCACTTTCATCAAGAGGCTCTTCAGTTCTTTCACTTTCTGCACTAAGAGTGTATCTGAGGTTATTGATATTTCTCCCAGCAATCTTGATTCCAGCTTGTGCTTCTTCCAGCCCAGCATTTCTCATGATATACTCTGCATAGAAGTTAAATAAGCAGGGTGACAATATACAGCCTTGACACTCTTCTTTTCCTATTTGGAACCAGCCTGTTGTTCCATGTCCAGTTCCAACTGTTGCTTCTTGACCTGCATACAGGTTTCTCAAGAGGCAGGTCAGGTGGTCTGGTATTCCCATCTCTTTCAGAATTTTCCACAGTTTATTGTGATCCACACAGTCAAAGGCTTTGGCATAGTCAATAAAGCAGATGTTTTTTCTGGAACTCTCTTGCTTTTTTGATGATCAAGCAGATGTTGGCAAATTGATCTCTGGTTCCTCTGCCTTTTCTAAAACCAGTTTGAACATCTGGAATTTCACAGTTCACATATTGCTGAAGCCTGGCTTGGAGAATTTTGAGCATTACTTTACTAACATGTAAGATGAGTGCAACAACCAATTGTAGGATGAGGGGTGTGGGGTGGGGGGAGCTCTGATGTGTAGAGTTTGTGAATTTCCACTGTGTAACTACCCCCCACAATCTCGGGCTACCCACTCCACATTCCTGAACCAAGTTGGGAAGAGATGTACCACCAAATGTCCTGAGTGAGATCAGCTGGACAGAGGCTGGGCTTCAGCACAGCACTGGGGGAGCAGGAACAACATTGGCGAGAGCCATGGGTCTCAGCCCTGGCTGCATAGGATCATCATCTGGGAACTTTTTAAAAATCTGGATGACAGGGTCAAACCCCAAACCAGTGAGGCTGGGTTCTCCAGGGGGACCCAGAGGCAGCTGCGACAGGCCCGGTGGAGTGCTCCTGGGCTGCATAGAGTTTGCTCAAGGCTCCTTCATGCAGACTTCCCACAAACACCCTTCAGACATCGTCCATTTCTTCATTAGAGTCTATCAGACTTGCAGTTTAGAAATTGCACAACCATGAGTAGGGAGGCAGTCATTCTTGAGTGTCAGCTTTTAACTTCCTGTGTTTGCACACACATGGGAAATGAGGACCCAAGGGAAACATACTGATAACATCAACATACAGGAAGCTTTGTGTAGCCTCCCTCCAAAGAGATCGAACATAACCGAGCAGAGAAGCGGACTACAGGTCTGGCAGCAGCATCTCAGCCATTTGCCTTGACTGCAAAGCAAGGCTCCCTGTAGGTGCCAGCAATTTAAGTAAATAGGTCTGTGGTTCTGCAGCTAGACATTCAGCAACACTGAGTGAGGCACTTTGCTTCTTTCATCTTATCAGCTTCTCTGTATCTTTTTATATCTCTATTTCTTTTCATGTGAAAGATTTTATTTTTTTATTGAAGTGCAGCTGCTATCCATTGCATGTTACAGGCCTACAATATAGCGATCCACAATTTTTAAAGGCTATACTCCATTTATAGTTTTTATAAAATACTGAGTATATTCCCTGTGTTGTACAGCATATCCTTAAATTGATAGCTTATTTATATCTAAGAGTTTGTACCTTTTACTTCCCTACCCCTATGTTGACCCTACTCTTTCCTCCCCTCCACCGGTGCTTTTATTTGTTATACACTCATTTTTTCTATTTTTTAGATTCCAGATATAAGGGGTATCATACAGTATTTGTCTTTCTCTGTCTGACATATTTCATTAAAGCATATTGCTATCCAAGTCCATCCATGTTGCTGCAAATGGATAAAATTTTATTTTGGGGGGAGTTTGAGTAATATTCCATCACATCTTCTTTAGCTTGGCAACCGTAAATAATGCTGGAATGAACACTGGGGTGCATGCATCTTTTCAAATTCGCAATTTTTTTTTCAGAGTAATAGAACTGTGTCATGTGGTAGTTCTATTTTCAGTTTTTTGAGAACATGTATACTCTTTTCTACAGTGACTACATCAGTTTACAATCCCACCAATCATGTATGAGGGTCCCCTTTTCTCCATATCCTTGCCAACATTTTTTAAATATCTATATTTTAAGTACATTTGCTATTTTCGTATCTATAGTCTAAGTACATTTTGTATTTTATCTTTCATAAAAGGTGGCTTTGATATGAAACTGAATGTATATTTGAAGTGAGTGAAGACATCCCTGTATATTATGAATGTAGAAAAGTTGACAACTGGTGGAAATTACACAAAATACAAAAAATAACACGATATTTTATGAATGACATGTTTCCTGCACCTCTCCAGTGTATCTATAACTGTGTTCTGCAGTGTCGAGTTTATTTCCAGTGAGATGACTCTGTTTTTATAGTCGTTTGTGAGAACTAAATCTTCAACTTCCAGTTTTCAGAGAAAATGTTTTTATTGAAGCAAATTCACAGAAGAGTACAAAATCATAGCTTATAGCTCGATGAACATTCTCAAAGAGAACCTACTCATGTAACCTCGACCTGGATCCGGAGAGGGTACAGCCCCAGCACCCTAGGGGCACTGCTTGAGCCCCTCCCAGGCCTGCTGCTCTCCCCTAAATGTAACTACCATCCTGACTGTTCACCACCTGTGACCTCACCCTGTTTTTGAGCTTCATACAAATGGAACCATGCAAAATGCACCTTTTGGTGTGGACTTCTTTTGCTCAGTGTTATTTGTGGCTTTCATCAATGATGTTGCTTGCAAAAGGAATTCATTCAGTTTCATTTTTGTACATTTTTGTATAGTATTCCCTTCTTTGCATATGCTACATTTGATTTATACATTTCACTACTGATCTAGCTTTTGACACGTAAGTGTCTTTGTTTCCAATTTTTGTCAAATGAAACTCGGTCCTATGTCTAGTGAAGATGACGTTCAGTTTGGGTAAGACTCAAACTGCCATTCATGCCCTGTTTTTCTAATATTCTCACCAGGTCAGGTTGTTACATTTTTAAAGTTTAGAAGTTGAAAAAGTGCCCCCAAACACTCAGGCATCAGATAAAAAGTGTCTAGAAGGAAATCAGAAAGTCTGAATAATGTGAGAACGTGCGAAGAGAGACCACATAATCCATCTGAGGATTTTATGTTTGAAACGGACCCTGGAAAGGAACCATCCTCCTTTTACTAGATAAGGAAACTGAAGCCTTGGGAGAGAGGAAGCAACTTGCCCAAGGTCAAGCAGGTAAAAAAGAGCTCAACAGGGTCAAGAACCTTAGTAATGTCCAGTCAGCTTCTTCGACAACATTGAATTGTCTACATTTTTAGACCTTAAATTATAAATTCCAGAATGTGTCAACCCAAGTCAAATGTGAATGAGGAGAGCCCATTTTTAACAACTTATTGAATCACATTCCAATAAAGAATTCATGAACACCTTTCACATTCATCAACTTTCCTCTGCACCAGCCCAAGCTGCCACCACCTCCTGCCCAACTCCTCCCTAAGGTTCTTGATGTCATTCAACATCCACCTGGGCCTCCTTCCAATAACTTCTCCAGGTAGACAGCACCATCTTTGTTTATGCAAATCAGAACTCTTCATAACAACCTTTTTTAAAACACTGGTTTGTTTCTCTTGGTCCTTAGACTAAAGACTCAAACTGTTCTAGTGCCTTCAAAGGGCCTGAAAAGCCTGGACCCACCTCAGTTCTTCATCCTCTTCTAGCATGATCAAGTGCTATTCTGCCTTCAACTATGACTCCAACAGTCCCCTTTATGAAGCCTTCCCTCCCCTTAGAATCAGTCTAATCATCACTTCTTGGGAGGGTCTTCCCTGAGCTCCTGTTCTCATTCCCCTCTATACCAGGTCCCACCCATTGGCAGCACTCATACGGTTCTGATTCTGCATTTACTTGTGTGGTCTGTCCTTTGATGCAGATTTGTCTCCCTTGCCAACTTCCATGAAGGGAGGGTGACATCTGTTTCTGCTCACAGTACCTGGAATATATTAAGTCCCCAATAAATAGCTGGTGGGTGAACAAAAGTATGAATGGTTGCTGTCTAGTAATTTCTATTTCGTTATTTTGTAGCCTTTCAAGGACAACCCTGTTGCATTTACTGAAATTTTACAAATGTGTAACACTCACTAATTATTTAGGTCTTAACTATCATCAACTTAGATGGAAACACAAAAGACATACTAATTACATTTTCAAAAAAAGTTGGGAAGGCAGCTGGGTAGAAGAGTCAAGATTGAAAAGCTTGGCAATTCCTTGGCAGTCCAGTGGTTAAAACTCTATGCTTTCACTGCAGAGGGCTCTAGTCCAGTCCATAGTTCAATCTAGTTCAACTAGTTCAATCTAGGTCAGGAAACTAAGATCCCACAAGCCATGCAAAAAAAAAAAAGAAAATTATGGAAGTTCACAGTGACGAATATATAAATACAAGGTCTTGTACAGGAAACCAAGCAATCAATTCCAAAGTATATATTGGATACAATGGTTTGTCCAGTTCTGAAATCCAAAACTGCATAAGCACGGTCCCTTAATTAAAGAGTTCAGAGCCAGTAGAAACATAAAATGTGGGTATAACCTTACCATATGCTCACATCTGGTGTGAAATTATAGTATCCAAATCAGTACCCTCTCCCTAGTTAAAGACCTGATCACTAAGAAGCTATCAGACTTAAAACAACAAATAATGAGCTTAGCCTGGTTCTTGTTATTGAACAGAAAAATTTTTTTTTATTGCTATGAGTTTTTTCAGGAACTTCTAAATATGATTTGGTGAAACATTTTATCTCCCCAGAAGATGGTCTAGGCATTTTTCTTTTCAGTATATTATGACTTCACCAAGAATGGTGCCATATACATGCATTTAAAATACTATCAAACTCCCTTCTTAGCACACCTATCCCCCCAAAACCTCCCTAGAAGTCTCAGGGGTCTTTACTTACCCTAACGAGCTAGCCCTCCTACCTGACAGTCACCAAGATACCACCTAGTCATCTCCTGGAGGCTTTTTCCAAAACTGATGCCAGCCGCCAACTTATATGCATCCTAGTCCATAGACCTCCAAGCCATCATTGTCATCTTTATTGATGTAATACAACTCCCCCCAAAAAGAAATTTTGAAAAGATATTATGAATGCTTGATATCTCATATAAGCAGTAATATAATGCCTGCCTGAAAGGCCCCTTTTGTTCTGCATGGATTTATTAATATCATCTCCACTTGACTGAAATAGACAGGAATTTTTGAAAGTGTGCTGTGACTTATGTCGCAAAAGTTGTTGTGGCTCAAGTTTGGTTACCCCACCCCACCTCAGAAATACCAAGTCTGTTTAATAGAGGGACTTTCACACTTAATCCTGTGCAGGCTCCAAGGAGAGAGAATGTTGTTCACATTGTTCTTTCCCAGTTTTAAACAGTTCTCATTGACTTGGACATAGC
This sequence comes from Capra hircus, assembly GCF_001704415.2. Classification (NCBI taxonomy): domain Eukaryota; kingdom Metazoa; phylum Chordata; class Mammalia; order Artiodactyla; family Bovidae; genus Capra; species Capra hircus. Next base: position 147,704,490 of record NC_030808.1, read on the forward strand.
TAATTTCCTTTCCACAATTTGGATAAAACAGGCAAACCCAAACTTGAGAAAAATTGACACTAGAATCAGAATAGGAATTTTTATGATCAATTTATTTAACACAAAAATTATGTTCTAATTTTTAGCACGTTCTACCTAGGTCTGCAAAGAGTCAGACATGACTGAGCGACTTCACTTCCACTCTACCTAGGTAGAGTTAAGGGGATTCAGTTTAGTGCCATTAGATTAGTAAAAAGGAAATTATATTTTGCCAATGTTTTAAGAGAAGATAACCTCTTAAAAAGTCTCTGTAACCAGTAAAAAGGACAAGGAAAACTAAATGAAAAGCTACACTACAGACATATCTTGAGATTCTTATTGTTCAAAATATCTATATAAACATAGAATGCATTCATTATTCAGAATTGTGTCTCTTCTATTCCAATGCCATCCAATTAGATTTCCTTCCTGACAGGAGTTGGTTCCATCTAATAAATTCATTAAATTCTGTCAACACATACACAACAAGACTTGCAAAATCTTGCTCCATGCTCCCATCACACCCTCAAGGAGAAACATCAACGAAAATGCAAAGCCAAAAATCCCCGCCATAAGAAAAAGGTTTGAAGAGTGAGAAAGATTAATATTTCCTGCTTTTTTTGTGGATCCGCTCACACCCTTGGGGCCTCATTTTCAAGCTGGCTAAAAATGAAAGGATGAAAGAGTCCAGAAACGTGCAGGATAATTAGTCTGTATACGTTGCAGTGAGACATTGAAGGTCAATAATTATTGTTGGGTGGAACGTCCCTTGTTAGACATCAAAGCATGAAAGCCATGTCCATGGCTCCGTGTACATCATAGCATGGATAGGTACAGAGTGTAGCAAAGAGGATGCGTAAGCACCTCGGCTGGTTGTTGTCTGCTGGGGTACTTTAACGTTTCATTGAAAATGAACATTTTGTTATTAGTGAAGGGATTTCTTCTGACTGACTGATATTTCTCAGTGTGCTCTAGATCTGAACTTTGAACTCAATTCTGAAAGTTCGAACTTGACCGAGTAACTTTGCCTCTTTCCCTCCTACACAGATCCATTCCCATGATATTCCCATGATACTCACCACCATGCAGAGCTTGACCTCTGGCAGGTGTGCCCTGGTCTCAGGTGCTCCAGGTATGTTTTCCAGACTCTCAAGGGGGTGAAAAACAGTTCTTAGGGAGAGGGATCAAAGATATCATCCTCTTCTTTGTGTCGGAAGCCCAAATGTACATGCAGTACGTAAACTCATATGCAGTGCATCTGTAACATTAAAATTGCATGCAGGGATGCTATGTTTGGGCAAAGGGTTTGTATCCACCCAAAATTCAAATGTTGAGATCCAGATCTCCAAAAGCGATGGCACTAGAGGGTGGGACCTTTGGGAGGTGAATAGGTCATGAGGGCGGAACCCACAGGAATGAGATTAGGGCCCATATGAAAGAGACCTGAGAGCTCCCTCAGCTCTGCAGTCTCGTGAGCACATTATAAGGAGACAGCACCTGTGAATCAGATCAGTGGTCCCTCACACCCCATGCTAGCACTCTGATCTGGGACTTCCAGGCTCTGGAGTGTGAGCAGTTACCATTTGGTCTTTCTGGGGCATTTTTTATAGCACCCAAAGGACCTAAAACAAGGTGTAAGATTAGTTTAATAAAAATGCCTAAAAAGATTCCTTAGAGGGACGATAATAGTAACAACTTTAAAAACTGTGAAAACAATGGCCTGGACTGAAAGCTGGTTGAGGAAGGGAAGCTTGCTTCCTCTTTCATATTTAAGAAAAATCGTATAATTTCATTAAATAAAATTTTGAAAAGCAAGGAAAGGGGACCTTTCCTTGTCTATGTAAAAAAGGACTATTTTCCTTTCAATGTCACTTAATATCATGTCTTTAAAATGCTTAAAATCTAACATATTGTTTTAGTTTTGAAACGTTAGAAACTTAAAAACTCTATGAAGATTTTATCATTACATTGAATTGAATTCTGTTTTCATGCGGTCAATGGGCCTTAGAAGGAAACTACAAAATACAAGTGACAGAGAAAGTGCAAAAGGAATGGAATTTTATTCTATTTTTAATATTTTATTTATTTATGTGCTTATTTGTTTATTTTGCTGCACCTGGTCTTAGCTGTGGCATGCAGAAGCTTTTAGCTGCAGCCTGTGGGATCCAGTTCCCCGACCAGGGATCTAACCAAGGTCCCCTGTACTGGGAGGGTGGAGTCTTAGCCACTGGACCACAACGGAAGTCCCAGTAATTGCAGTGTAAAGCAGGAATAGAAAGTTACAACAGGAAGGTTCTCAGGGTCAGATGGTTCCATCTCCACCTGTGCAGGTGAGCATCCGAGGTGAGATGACTTGTGAGGTCACACAGAGGTCAAGGTGAATCTCAAGGGTTGTCCCCCAGGCCCAGAGCTCCATATACAGCAAGTGTCCTCGGGCCCAATCCCTTCCTGAGAGGCATTTGTATATACTCTTCCCTCACTTTTGGATATCCTTGCTCTGTGATGTTTCCAATCCTACATCTTCTCCCTGATGTTTCTCTAATTCTCTTCTCGGTCTAATTCTACCCTTCACCTCAGTAAAGGTCACATTTTCCCATGCTCACCCTCCTGGGTCTTTCATGTCTCCTCTTGAGTTCTTTTCTTTCTAATACACTCCCTTTTCACACTGGAAGGTCAGGGGAGTGCAATGGTTGTAGATACCAGTCCCAATTCTAGCAATGAAGAGCAGCATGACTTGGAGTAAATTCCTTAGCCTCCTTGTGCCTCAGTTCCATCATCTGTAAAATGGGGTTAAGGATAGTATTCACTTCATTAGACAGTGGTGAGGATAATGCAGCAGAATTCAGGTGAAAGGCTCAGTGAAGCTCCCAGTAAACAGAAATCACCAAGGCTGTATTAGCCATCATCCACAGCTCACATCCTGCATCTTTGCTATTTCTTCCACTTTCCCCTATTTCCATGCTCCAGAACATTCTCATACCTACTGCGCATTTACACTGGCCCTTACTATAAAGCTTTTTCCTGAATTGTTCTGAACCTTGCCTTACCATTAAAACATGCCTACATGTGATCCATTCTTAAGGAACCTACAGTAGAGTTAATACTGTTAATATGAGGGGAACAGTGTGACCTAAAGTACTGTCAGATAGATTAATTTCACATTAAAATCTCCACCTACAACTGAGCCACATGAACTACACAGGCGGGGGCACTATGAAGACATTCACAGGTCACATCTCTTTGTAGGTAAAAGTCCTCCACTTATGAGTCACCGGTTTCTATGGCAACAGCGGTGTCCTGGCCTTGCCTCTCTAAAATGAGCTTAAGTTTAAGGGTAAATATAGTGGTTAAACCAAGTATTGCTCCCTGCTTAGAGATGATGAAACAACCACCACCATCATCCTGGACTCAAGTGTGTCAATCTATTCCAGCAGCTAAAAAATACACCATAGACTGGGTGACTTACAGAATAAACATTTATTTCTCATAGTTCTGAGAGTTGAGTACTGTAAGATCAAGATGCTGGCAGATGCTGTATCTGGTGCTAGCCCTCTTCCTGGTCTTCTCACTGTGTCCATACACAGTAGAAGGGGTGAAGGGGCCCTCTAAAGGCCCCTATATGAGGGCACTCAAACCATTCTTGAGGTCCCCACCTTCATGAGCTAATCACCTCCCCAAATGCCCCATTTCCAAATACCATCACATTAGGGACTAGCAGTAGTAGTAGTAGTTAGTTCCTCAGTCACATCTGACTCTTCGCAACGCCATGGACTATAGCTCGCCAGGCTCCCCAGTCCATGGGATTTTCCAGGCAAGAATACTGGAGTGGATTGCTATTTCCTTCTCCAGAAGATCTTACCAACCCAGCGACTGAACCCAGGTCTTCCGCAGTGCAAGCAGATTCTTTATCATTTGAGCTACAGGGAAGTCCTTCATTAGGGACTAGGCTTTCATATATGAATCTGGGGGACAAACAAACATCCAATCTATGGCATTCAGTGATAACGGGTGCCCACGCTTCTCAAAAATTAGGTGATTCCCATAGAAACTTTGCAAAACAAGATTGTGAAGTAATTCTGAAACAAACAGTTCTGAAACACAGTATGCGTTCTGTGTGAAACAGAATAAAGTACTCTGACCTCTGCTAAGCCTTAGAAAAGCCTAGATTGTCAAGCCGATCTTGCTCATCTCTGGTTTTATGACACCATGAAGTAGGAAGCTCCAAAACCACATGATGACAAGTAGCAATTCCAGGCCTTATTTGCAGTGACATTAACATCGGTCAGCCTTCCATCCAAGTCTTTAACCTGTGGAAGTGCATGAACACCAGCCAACCGCCATCCGCAGCCTTGTGAACAGTAGCTTCAGTCGCCGAGCCGTGGGTGTTTCATCCACGTAAAATATTGGCCTGTTGACAGGTATGATTACTGAGCTTACTTGACTCAGAGGGTCAGTTAGATCCTCCCACTGAATTCTGGAATGACAGTTTGGCTGTGCATCAGCCCCCAGAAGGAACGGAGTCCACACATGGCGTGATGATAGAGGGTGGTGCGGGAAGTTTGCATCACCTGAGGTCTAATTCAAGAGACCTGATAGATTGTATTGGCTCCAATTTTTAAACTAGGACTTCATAATTTTTTCACAGAAGAAAAAGCACAAGCAATTCATTAGATCAAAACATTATTCTAGAGAATTCACTAAACTCTACCTAAGGTTCATCTTGCCCAGCAAATTAGACATACATCCCATGCACTTAGTATAGCAGGTGGCGCAAAGTCAGGGCTCAGTGAGTGTCTGATGTGAGCATCACTTCTCTTTCTCCTCTATCCACAGGGGAAATGCCTCCTGGTATATGATAGCATTTCCCAAAGCAAAATACTCATATGTGTGTATAACCAGTGGTATGCTTATTTGATTTCTTTATATCACATTTTCATCATGATACGTACAAAAGCAGCACCACGGACCAACAATATTCTTAGCTGGAGGTGGCGGCTCTATTGTCAAACCCAAGTTCTTTCTGCCTGATGCACAGTGAGGACACACAGAGCAAAACCTGGAGTTTGTTGCAAGAGCCAAGCAAGGAGTAGGGGCAGTTCATGCTCAAAAGACCCAAACTCCCCCACAGTTTTCAGGGAAGAGTTTTTAAAGGCAAATTTTCTGGGAAGGGCCAACAGATGCTTGTCTTTCTTCTGAAGGCTGCTGCTGCTGCTGCTGCTGCTAAGTCACTTCAGTCATGTCCGACTCTGTGCGACCCCATAGACGGCAGCCCACCAGGCTCTTCTGTCCATGGGATTTTCCAGGCAAGAGTACTTGGTGTGGTAACCGGGCAATGTTTAGGGAACTTAGTGCTCAGCCTGAAGTTGTCATCCTCCACCTGGGTGAGGGCCTTAGTTTCTGTAGAAGAACTGGAAGATTTGTATCCGATTGTTATGCATATTCACTGGGGAGGAACTGGGACTCTGCTCTATACCTGCACTATTGTTTCTTGAACGCTCTTCCTTTGTTTCTTCATTCCCTCACTTCCCTAATAAGCAACCTTTTGAATCTGCCCTTTGGAACTCAGGAAGGGCATTTGTACCCAGGAGGGTTCTGCAGGTTCCTGGTCGTTTTCAACTCCAGTTAAAATTGGTTCATTCCACACTTCTTATGTGCCAAGCTCCATGGTGTTGCTGTTGTTCAGTCACCAAGTCATGTCCAACTCCTTGTGATCCCATGGACTGCAGTAAGCCAGGTTCCTCTGTCTTCCACTATCTCCTGGAGTTTGCTCAAACTCATGTTGATTGGGTCGGTGATGCCACCCAACCATCTCAGCCTCTGTTGCCCCCTTCTCCTCCTGCCTTCAATCTTTCCCAGCATCAGGGTTTTTCTAATGAATTGGCTCTTTGCATTAAGTGGCCAAAGTATTGGAGCTTCAGCTTCAGCATCAGTCCTTCCAGTGAACATTCAGGACTGATTTCCTTTAGGATGGATGGGTTTGATCTTGCTGTTCAAGGGATGCTCAAGAGTCTTCTCCAACTCCACAATTCAAAAGCATCAGTTCTCAGGTGTTCAGTCTTCTTTATGGTTTATCTGTGCATCTAACATCTGTACATGACTGGAAAAATCATAGCTTTGACTGTGTCGACCTTGGTCAGCAAAGTGATGTCACTGATTTGTCATAATTTTCCTCCCAAGGAGCAAGCATCTTTTAATTTCACGGCTGTGGTCATCGCCCACAGTGATTTTGGAGCCCAAGAAAATAAAATCTGTCACTGCTTCCATTTGTTAGCTTTCACACATTAAAAAAGCTAAGATCATGGCACCAGTCCCATCACTTTATGACAAATATAAGGGGGAAAAAAAGTCTCTATGATAGGTCCATTTAAAGAAGTAATCACCTAAATCAGTTTATGGCTTCTAACTGTATAAGAGAAGAGAACTTGAGACTAAAATTGTGCCTGAGACTAAGTTAGACAGCACCTGTACTAGGCTACTTGTGAAATAAAATTCATATTTTATAATAAGACAAGAAGAATTTAAACACAAAAATTCATCTCTCTCCTCTGGCCTCCCCATCACCACACTGTGCATTGTGTATCTGCATTACATATTGACCTGAGGCAGGAGATAGACAGGCCCCAGGCTGAAGAACTGGGGTTTGTCCCCTGCAGACAGATACTCCAAGATGAAAAGAACAGGAAGATAATAGGAGAGGCTGAGCCCTGCCCAGATAAAAGATAGAGACCACGTATTTCCAATTCTTGGGGTCAAAGAGACCTTCTCGATTAACCACGCACAGAAACGTTTCTTGGAGATTAAAAGGGGAGTGATGTCAACCTACCCATAGGCCTCTTTGTAGGAATCTATCTTGGCTAAGAGATGTGCGTGCACACACATGGGAGGACCCTGAGATGTATCAAATATGGACTCAGAGCCTGAGATGTATCAAATATGGACTCAGAGCCTGAGATGTATCAAATATGGACTCAGAGCCTGAGATGTATCAAATATGGACTCAGAGCCTGAGGTGTATCAAATATGGACTCAGAGCCTGAGGTGTATCAAATATGGACTCAGAACCAGACAAAACAAGATGATTGGTCAAAAGAAACCGAGAAGAAATGCCCCATAAAGATGGTGCAAATTACCATGAGGGTGCAACTCTCTGATCGCCTCCCCCTGCCGACCCAGGTGTGTATCCACATGGACTCTTCTTTCCTCCTAATAAACACTTTACTTGTTTCACTACTTTCTGCCTTTGTGGGAACTCACTTCTGCAAAGCCTAAGGGTCAGGGCCCTGTCGCCGACCACTGGTCTAGCGGCTATGATCTGGTGCACTTAATGCCGTGACCCGACCTCAGTCTCTGGCCAAGAACTGAAATCCTGCCCCAGGCCCCTGCAGAGTGAGACCACTCTAGATCAGGCCAACCCTCCACTATGGGCAGAATACCTGCTCAACCACAAAGAGCAGCATTCTCCCAGTAACAATAAGACGACTCCCTAAAAGATAGCCTTCCTTCTTGACCTTGTAAGGGGTCATATGACCCACCACAAGGGCACTGAGATCTGGATTGTGTAAACTGTAAATAATACGTCATTTGATGCACAGCTCTCTGTCTCAAAATTCCATACACAGAGGAGCCTGATGGGCTACAGTCCATGGGATTGCAAAGAGTCTGATACAACTGAGCAACTGAGCATGCATCTTTGTCTCAAAAAAAAGTATGTAAAACTTATGCCTTGACTTCTAACTGGTGGAACAACTCTTAGGGCATTTTGAGATCCTCTTCTTGGGTTATAATCCTCAAATTTGGCTCGAATAGAATTCTCCAATTCTTTCTTAGATCTTTCTTAATTTCTTGTTGACAGCCTCTAAAAGGAGGACCACACAAACAGACGCGGAGTGCAGATCAGCCAGAATTCTGCAAGCTCTGCAGAATCTCTCCTTTTCATCAGAGCTGCAGAAGGAGAAATGCACGCAGGAAGCACATGTTTGACTCAGACACAGGCCCCAGTGCAAGGCCACTCAGGAGCTTTTAACTCATCTGAAGGCTCCCCAATTACATGAAATTATCATCCCCACTAAATTCCTGCCACTGCCATTAAGTATCATTAGGGCTAAATCGGGTCTCTGATCACATCCTGAAGGAGTGGATTTTCCAAATAGGCACTTCCCAATTAAGACAGGAGTCCTAGATCTTAAAGCCTAAAGGATAGGCCCTGAATAGTCACTTAATGACCATATTCGCAAAGCCTCCACTGGGCTGATCACAAATAGTCTGCAAAGCAATGGAATGAATCCAGCAGATAGGCAGATTAGGGGTGATGATGAGGGAGTGTTCCCAGGGATGGGTCTGGATAAGGAGTTCTTTAACAAACAACCTGAGCTCACAGAGCTGTTCTCTTTGTTCTAAATCCTTTTTACAGAATCTTCTCCCTTACACAGGTAAACACTTAATCCCAAGGCATCTTCACATGCCACTTTCTGAATCAGTGTGTTTCTGTGTGTGTTAGTCACTCAGTCATCCCAGACTCTTTTCAACCCCATAGACTGTAGCCCTCCAGGCTCCTCGGTCCATGGAGATTCTCCAAGCAAGTATACGGGAGTGGGTTGCCATCCCCTTCTCCAGGAATCTTCCCAACCCAGGCATCAAACCCAGGTCTCTGGCATTGCAGGCAGATTCTTTACCGTTTGAGCCACAAGGGAAGTCCAAAATACAAACTCAGCTCCTAGCTTTCCTATCAGCCTCAGTCTTCAAGATATACCCTGTACTGCTTTCTCCAGGCAGGGGGCTTTTTGGGTGCCTATTGCTAATTTCTACACAAAGGCACAGTTTTTATATTTCTCTGCATTGCTTATAACACTCAGCGTAGTATGTTGCATATAGGAAGCACACAGTACTTTTTAGGATTGATTAAATTATGAAGCTGAACTTGGGATTCTAAACCTACAGATTTAAAAAGTGTAAAAGCTAAGTCCCTTTCTGGAGTGGTACTACACCAAGATGATCCCTGGAATGCCTGTAAAAGGAACTTTCTGGCAAACCTACAGAAGTCTGTTATGAGACAGCTTATTATAATACAGACTTGGATTTAGAGGAGTCTAAAGAGGAGAGTGAAAAAGTTGGCTTAAAGCTCAACATTCAGAAAACAAAGATCATGGCATCTGGTCCCATCACTTCATGGCAAATAGATGGGAAAACAGTGGAAACAGTGGCATACTTTATTTTTAGGGGCTCCAAAATCACTGCAGATGGTGATTGCAGCCATGAAATTAACAGACGCTTACTCCTTGGAAGGAAAGTTATGACCAACCTGCTAAGTCTAAGTTGCTTCAGTAGTGTCCGACTCTGTGTGACCCCAGAGACGGCAGCCCACCAGGCTCCCCCGTCCCTGGGATTCTCCAGGCAAGAATACTGGAGTGGGTTGCCATTTCCTTCTCCAATGCATGAAAGTGAAAAGTGAAAGCGAAGTCGCCCAGTCACGTCCGACTCTTAGCGACCCCATGGACTGCAGCCCACCAGGCTCCTCCATCCATGGGATTTTCCAGGCAAGAGTACTGGAGTGGGGTGCCATTGCCTTCTTCAATGACCAACCTAGATAGCATATTAAACAGCAGAGACATTACTTTGCCAACAAAGGTCCATCTAGTCAAGGCTATGGTTTTTCCAGTGGTCATGTATGGATGTGAGAGTTGGACTGTGAAGAAGGCTGAGCACCAAAGAATTGATGCTTTTGAACTGTGGTGTTGGAGAAGACTCTTGAGAGTCCCTTGGACTGCAAGGAGATCAAACCAGTCCATCCTAAAGGAGATCCGTCCTGGGTGTCATTGGAAGGACTGATGCTAAAGCTGAAACTCCAATACTTTGGCCTCCTCATGAGAAGGGTTGACTCATCAGAAAGGACCCTGATGCTGGGAGGGACTGGGGGCGGGAGGAGAAAGGGACAACAGAGGATGAGATGGCTAGATGGCATCACCGAATCAATGAACATGAGTTTGGGTAAACTCTGGTAGTTGGTGATGGACAGGAAGGCCTGGCATGCTGCAATTCATGGGGTCGTAAAGAGTCAGACACGACTGAGCAACTGAACTGAACTGAATACTATCTCCCTAAACAGAATGATTATTAACAGTAAAAGACTAATATCATACATCTACTTTAAAACTCCTGAATGCCCCACAGGTTAATCAAACTCAAGTTTCAATACCAGGCCCCATTATTTTTTCTTTCAAGCCTGAGTTTCCTCTGTGTTTCCAGCCTCTGTGGACTCACTATTTACCCAATGTTTCAATGCCAGAAACCTTAATCCCTATCATTTTTTCACTTACCCCATTCCTGGTTCCTCCTACCTCCCCACCCCCCCACCATCTCCCAGTTTATCTCTTCCCACACATGGACATGGACGTGCTGGCTAAAATGTTCTTGTCTAGTCACTAAGTCGTGTCTGACTCTTTTGAGACCCCTATGGTCTATAGCCCTTCAGGCTCTTCTGTCCATGGGATTTCCCAGGCAAGAATACTGGAGTGGATTGCCATTTACTCCTCCAGGGGATCTTCCCAATCCAGGGACTGAACCCAAGTCTCCAGCATTACAGGCAGGCAGATTCTTCACTGCTAAGCCACCAGGGAAGACCATGTTGGCCAGCAGCTGCTCTTAACACCACTTCAGAAACTTCCCTCAAGTGCAGCTCATCTTTTCCATAGCTCACCACCACTATCTCCACTTAGAACAGAACTTTCACCCAGACAACTCCCAACAGCCCAGCTTGCTTCTGTCTTTCCCCTGACATCCTTTCCACTACTGAGAACAATCTTCCTCAATTAAAAACAAGCTAAGCTGAAACAGCTTGATCACACTACTCTCTTGAGCTAAAATCAATTAATCAATCAATCCTGTGCCTGCAAAAAAAAAAAAAAAAAATCCACACTTCTTAAACCATCCTCAAAGCTCTTGGCAATCCTTCCCAGACAAGCTCTGACACGTGTTTCCTTCTGCTATGGCTGGGAAGCCCATTCTCCTCAAGGTTGGAGTCCTGATGCTGTTTAGGGAGGCCTGTCTTCCCAACCACCCTGTGCAGTAAACAGATGCTTTTCTCCCAACCTTTAATTCCATCAGGAAACCCTTTTCTGAGATAATTGTAACACGACATACTGTCTCACTTATTTATGCATATTTTAATGGACTTCTGTTGCTCTTTGTGGCCTTTTCCCTGACGGCTCACTCTTAAGCAGTTGAGAACGCTCCAGGCCTGACCTTTGACGGCAGACAGGGCGTGCGTGTTACTCTTGGCCCCGTGTCCTGCTCACTTGCCCACTTGTGTCCTGGACAAATTCCCTTCTTGGACGTGCAGCAAGAGCCCAGGACTGGCAGACAGTTCCAAGCCCAATCCCTGGTCCCTCAGATTTTCCTGTCTCCTTGTTGAAGTCAAATGTACAGAAGTTGGGGGCTCCCCAGGTGGCACAGTGGTAAAGAATCTGTCTGCCCATGCAGGAGACTCAAGAAATGCAGGTTTGACCCCTGGGTTGGAAAGATTCCCTGGAGTAGGTAATGGAAGTAGTATCCTTAACCTGGAGCATCACATGGACAGAGGAGCCTGGGAGGCTACAGTCCATAGGGTTACAAAGAGATACAGTTGAGCGAGTGAGAACACACACACACACATTTTAAGTGTAAAGTTTGATGAGTTCAGGCAAATGTATACCCTCATTAAACCCACATCCTGATTAAAATGTATTGACTAGACCAGCTTCACAGTCCCAGAATCTTCCCTTGTACCTATTTGCCTTCAATCCTTCCCACCCCCCGCCCCATGGAACCACGTATCCACCTTCTATCAGAGTTTTGCCTCTTCCAGAACATCCTATGATGGAGCCATCCAGAACGCAGTCTTTTGTACCTAGCTTTCTTCATTCAGTGTGTTTTTGAAATTCACCTATATAACTAGGTATTCTGTCAGTTTACTCCCTTTTGTTTTGGAGAAGTATTTCAATGTACAGATTATTTATCTATCACCTGTTGATAGACATTAGGATGCTCCCAGTTAGAAGGCACTAGGAAATATGTATTTCTCTAAAAAAAATAGAGTGTGGGTTCATATGTTATTTTGAGTTTAAATGAAAACGCACAGGATTTTTACTTGATTTATTGATTTTATTTTGTATCTCTGTCCTGAAAAATCTGGTCTCCTAATATCATTATTAACATGCTTTCCTTGCCCTAAAATGTTTCTGTGTATATTAATATTAATATATAGATATATTGTTAATAATAATTGTTTCAAAAGTACAATACTGGTGCTATTGTTAAAAATAAAACTGAGGAATGTATTTAAAATTTTTTAATGCTCACTCCGTAGGATATTTCCCATGTATAATGTATGTGCAGTTAAATGCTGTCATGTAAAATCACTTTTTTTCTATGTGATTTATTCCAGCCACATGGTACAGAATTAGGATCATCTATAGATCTAATTTTTTAAATTTTATTTTGTGTTTACTGTGTAATGTTTAGTAACATAAAACATTCACTTGGTTCCAACGTCAGGTCTATATTATTATTCAAGGCCTCTTCAGAAAAGTCTACTGTCCATCTTCACCCCTGCTTTTCTCCCCATGTCATTCTATCAGCTCTTTCAAATAAGTGCACATGAGCCTCTCTTGGTACTTGTTTCTTTCCTTATGCAAAATACTAACTGCATTCTTCATCTTAACACTCCCTCCAGAAGCAGCATGTCTTCCTCATTTCTTTTTGCAGTTGCTTCACTTACGGATATACCACAGTTTGTTCAACCAGCCGGCCCACTGGCAGACATCTGGGTTGTTTCCAGACTTCTGCAATTAGAAACCATGCTTCAGTAAAGAATCTAGTGCGAATACCACTTCAGAATGTGCCAGTATCTCTGGCGTTGTCTTCCTCCCATGGTATTGCCAGTTCCAAGGGTAAACCCACAAGTCCTCTTCTAGCTATTGCCAAATTTCCCTCTACGAGTGTTGTGCTGTATTCCTACCAATGGTGAACACAGCGACACGCCCCCATAACCTCATCATCAGAGTATGTCGTCATATTTTCCAGTGCTTACCAATCCCATGGTCAGGAAATGGTATCTCGGTCTAGTTGAAATTTGCATGTTAGACCTGCTGCCCTTTTAATTTGCAGCCAAATCATTGCTTTCCCTTGATCTCTCCATCCACATCGGTGCATTATTTCTCATTACCTCTCAGCCCCAGTTGTCCTTTGTTGGTAATAACTTCAGTCCCACTTCAGAACTCTCTGCTGCCTCCATTAGGGCTGCCCCCTGGGTGAAATGTCACCATGCACTCGAATATCTCTACCTTTTGCTTTAGCATCAAGCCTGCCCCCAAACCAGTTATCACATATAGAGAGCAAACCAATGGTTACCAGTGGTGGTGGGAGGGGGAATATAGGGGCAGGGAAGTGGGAGGCACAAACCACTGGGTATAAGATAGGTTCAGGGATGTATTGTACAACACGGGAAACGGGGCCGATAACTTGTAAGAACTGTAAATGGAAAGAAACCTTTAAACACTGCATAAAAAGCATATGGAAAGAAATATTGTTATTAAAAAAAAACACACACACACAAAAAGAGCTATCCCGGAGTGACAATATCCTGGGGTAGAGGTAGTTTAAAAGGCAACAGATACAACTCTTCAAAACTTTTCCAAAAATGTATTTTCTGATACTTTAATACATGTCATCACCTTCACACTGTATCTTGGGTTCTCCCTTTCTTGCTCAGAAGATGCAATTAAAATGAACTTAGTTTCCAAATGCCATTATGTTTCCAAATGCTATTATGGAAACAAGTTAAAATAGAAAGCGTGAAAGTGTTACTTCAGTTCAGTTGCTCAGTCGTGTCCAACTCTTTGCAACCCCATGAACCACAGCATGCCAGGCCTCCCTGTCCATCACCAACTCCCAGAGTCCACACAAACCCATGTCCATTGAGTCAGTGATGCCATCCAACCATCTCATCCTCTGTCATCCCATTCTCCTCCTGCCCTCAATCTTTCCCAGCATCATGGTCTTTTCAAATGAGTCAGCTCTTCACATCAGATGGCCAAAGTACTGGAGTTTCAGCTTTAACATCAGTCCTTCCAATGAACACCCAGGACTATCTCCTTTAGGATGGACTGGTTGGATCCCCTTGCAGTCCAAGGGACTCTCAAGAGTCTTCTCCAACACCACAGTTCAAAAGCATCAATTCTTTGGCGCTCAGCTTTCTTCACAGTCCAACTTTCACATCCATACATGACTACTGGAAAAACCATAGCCTTGACTAGATGGACCTTTGTTGACAAAGTAATGTCTCTGCTGTTTAATATGCTATCGAGGTTGGTCATAACTTTCCTTCCAAGGAGTAAGCATCTTTTAATTTCATGGCTGCAGTCACCATCTGCAGTGACTTTGGAGCCCAGAAAAATAAAGTCAGCCACTGTTTCCACTGTTTTCCCATCTATTCACCATGAAATGATGGGACCAGATGCCATGATCTTTTTTTGAATGTTGAGCTTTAAGCCAGCTTTTGTACTATCCTCTTTCACTTTCATCAAGAGGCTCTTTAGTTCTTCTTGAAAGTGCTAGTTGCTCAGTCATGTCTGACTCTTCATGACCCCATAGACTGTGGCCCACCAGGCTCCTCTGTCTGTGGGATTCTCCAAGAAATAAAAATAATGGAATGGGTTGCCATTTTCTCCTCCAGGGAATCTCCCTGACCTAGGGATCGAACCTGCATCTCCCGTGTCTCCTGAATTGCAAGCCAATTCTTTAGCCACTGAGTCATCAGGGAAGCTTAAAATAGAACAGGCTATCATATTCATATCATATTCAAGTATCATAATCATATTATATTCAAGTATCCCAACACTTAGGCCTAGGCCCTGAGTTAGTAAGCTCTGAAGAATGTAAGCCAGGCTCATCATCTATATTAATTCTGTTTACAAGGACATCTCCTGGCTATGTTCTTCTTTCAGCCATAGATTCAGCTTTGGAGGGGGGAAAGAAAAGATTTTTTTTTAATGGTAAAACTTAGTTATACCTACAGAATGAAAGTCACTGTGAATACAGTTTTCCCAAAGCATCACTTTGAAATAAAAGTCAACCTCTCCCGAATTCTCCTGCCATCTCTTTCTGGGAAGCTCTGTCCACGTGGCATGGATCTCCTTGGGAGGAGGACCCAAGTCCTGGAAACCCCATGGAGCGGTCCAGGCACTGACAGGAATTGACCAGGCTGACCCGATCTCCAAGGACCTTCCCCAAATCCCTCCAGCAGTCCAGTGCTTTTGTTCTCTGCTGTTCCACACTGTCCTCTCGAGAGGTTTGGGCTCTGGAGCCAAAACCCTCACCCTTTCCACAAACACGCTTTGTAACATTTCAGTGTAATTGCACCAAAAGCATGTTGGGAAATGAACCAGCAGCCCACACCCAGTGGTCTACTTAAAATGTCAGCAAAGAAAGGCAAAAATTCACTCCCAGGGTGGCAGAGAGCCATTCCAGTTCTCTGAGACCAGGCTCAGACGTCTTCTAAGAATAAACAGAAACATCCCCAGAGGACAGCGGGGTTGATGGAGGTTTCTCAGTCAAAATGGACACTCTGGTTTCCAGAGCTTGGAGGTCTAACCTCATAAGAGCTTTGGTCGCGAGGAGCAAAAAAAGCAGAGGAGGAAAACGGAAACGGGGTCGACATTTAGCCCCGGATTACTTTGCAGAGAAGGGCAGTCGTGTAAACTCAGAATCAGACAGCGGGTTGGCAGAGAATGACTTTTTTTCCCCCATTAAGTAGTTTGTGGGCAGAGGCGGATCTCCAAATACTTTGTGGCACTGCCACTGAGCAAAGAGTGGTTTGTACCTCGATTGGTTAAGACCAGCAATAATGACGCATCCCCACCCTCCTTCCATGCAGAAATACTTGCACTACAATGATGTCGGGGTAGATAAGCCCAGACCTTTTTTGGTAGAATTGTTGAGCGTGACAGGTTAGGCTAAAAAGTACCCACAAATGTGGTAATACTGAGCAGCGTGTTCCCATTTGAGGTCTGGTGCAAGGCAGCAGGCCGTTTACGAACCAGAGCAGTCATCACCAAACCCCAAAGGCTGCTATCAGTACCAACTATTTGCCTTAACTAGGGCATTCTGAGAGTGGTTTTTCATAGCGGTCAAGTGGGAACCTCTGTGGTCAGCTCTATTTGGTGTAACAAGACATGCAAAATAAATACCAGAGGAGCTGGTTAATATTTAGATTGATGATAAATGTGCCAAAGAATCACACTGTTGTTAGCATATACAATTAAGAATTGGATCACATTGTAATGATGGCAGTGACCTCCAACAGGTAAGAATAGGAGCTTGATATGGCACGATACTCATGTAGAGAGACTGTGATAAGAGTGCCCTTCAACAAACCTCAATATGCATGCAAGTCACCCAGCGATCTTGTTACAATGCAAATTCTAATGGAGCAGGTCTGGAGTTGAACCTAGGAATCTGCATTTCTAACAAGCTCCCAGGGTATGCCAATATGTAGGGCTATAGCTGGTCCACTGGGACACCCTTTAAGTAAGAAGCCTGCAAAAGAGATGAAATATAGAACTTAAGGATTATAATAATTGTCCTCCCTTCAAAGTGGTCATGGGAATATGTATTCCAAAACTGTAGTCATTGCTCAAAATAGTTTTTAAAATTTCTTTTTTAAAGGTGCTTTAGAGACAATTTTGCAATGTATTCTAAAATCAGTTCTACTACTTAAGGTTAATCCTTGGTTTTGATTTAGGAAAACAATGCCTTCTTGGTTCATTCAACTCATCCATATGTCTTGGCATCAAATCCACGAATTCAAGACTCGGGCCCTTGGGTTTACAGTCAAATAAACAGGTTTCAAAGCTGTTTGGCACAATGGGAGATTTTCTGAAAGGTCTTATAATTATTTGAAAACTAAAGTCAGATTTGTCAGTTAAAAATTAGCCTGGGTCATTATCTCTTCCATGTAAAACAACAATAGTAACAACAACAAAAATATAGTTGGTACTTGGATTTATTCTTAAAAATTCACTTAGCCACTGGTGTAACTGTGGTATTCGTCTATTCCCATAACAATATTCTTTATCATCTCTGGGTAGCATTTGGAAAATCAGAGTGCATAGTCAACATAAAACAAGTGAAATAATAATAGTAATTGTATTTTATATTGAGTGATACTATGTGTATTCTTTACATGCTATAAATATATAAAATACATTTATGCAGGACTGACAGTTCTAAGAGCTACTTTACACGTATGAACTCGTGATCTTCACAAGAACCCTGGGAGCGAGTTATCACCGCACTGCTTCCTAGGTGGCGCTATGGTAAAGCACCTGCCTGTCAATGCAGGAGACAAAAGAGACGCTGGTTTGATCCCTGGGCTCAAGCCACTCCAGTGTTCTTGCCTGGAGAATTCCACGGACAGAGGAGCCTGGTGGGCTACAGTCTATAGGGTCACAGAGTCAGACACAACTGAGCGACTTAGTATAGCACCTCACCACGCTGCAGTTAAGGGAACTGAGCTTCGGAGGGATGGAGTAGGGTGGGTGCTTCCACAAGGCTAATGAGAGATCAGAGACCTTATTCTCCATCACCCTGCCTACTGCACTTTGATGCTCTCACCACCGCCAAGCTGTCTTGCTCAGCTCCGATGAGTGGGAGCCGCTGTGCACCATGACTTCTGTAGAATGTGGGGTCCCAATGTCCATGGCCCACCTTTGCTGCTGTCTGAGCATGGCGATCCTGACACAGCAGCACGTGGTGCCCGGTCTTGGCACATTCGCGTTCAGAAGGGAACACTGTTATTCCACAAGAGAGATGTCAGGACATGGGAGTCAATGTCGTTTAAAAAGCCCTTGTTAAAAGTATCGTGTCATATAACATCTTTACTTGTGTATCATGAAAAAGTTGCATCATATAGCAGTTAAAAAGAAAACTACGAGACCCCTGCATTGGAAATGGCTGAAAATTACCACCACCAGTAGCAGAGAAAGAACTTGTAGCTGATGCCCTTGTTACGTGATCTGATCCATTCCAGAACTTCTAAGATAAGTCAGGAGCTCTGGCCATGGGTTGAGAAAGATTTTAGGGAGCCATGTTAAAACAGATGCTCATCTTGGCACCCTAGTCATGGCTGTTGGCAGTTACTGGTGTTTTAGGGGTATATGTTTTGTTCTGTGAAAGGCGTAGATGGATATCATATTGTCAGTGATTTCTTCTGGAAACCGAGAGAACGCTTGAAGTACGTGGCTCAGTTTGAATTGAATGCACTCCTGATGCACCAGGGGAACATTTCATAGTGAGTAGCCTTAAAAATAGCAAATACTTAGATGGTACTTGCTATTTACGTGTATTAATTATGCTAATCTGCCTACTGACACTGTGAGTGAGTTGCGTGCTCAGTTGCTCAGTTGTGTCTGCCTCTTTGTGACCCCACGAGCTGTAGCTCGCCAGGCTTCTCTGTCCATGAAATCCCCCAGGCAAGAATACTGGAGTGGGTTACCATTTCCTCCTCTAGGGGATCTTCTTGACCCCAGGGATCTAGCCCTCCTCTTTTGCATCCCTGGCACTGGCAGGTGGGTTCTTTACCCACTAGTGCCACCTGCAAACACTATAATGAATGTGATAACAGCCTGGGAGAAATAGTTCAGTTTTATAGAGACACCCTCAGTTTGGGTAAAGCACGTGGTAAACATCTATTTCACTAACTCTTTTGTTAAGACTATGGTTTTAGGGCAGTTTCAGTTTTACAATAAAATTGAGAGGAAGGTACAGAGATTTCCCATAGAGCCCCTGGCCCCCACGAAAGCGTAGCTTCCTCCATTCTCAATATCATCACCAAAATGGCACATATTTTTTTTAAATTGAGAATGAACCCACATTGACACATCATAATCATCCAAAACCCATAGTACACCTTAGAATTTACTCTCAATATTGCACATTCTGAGTCTGGACAATGACACCTAACGTATATATATATATCCATCATTAGAACATCTCACACAGTAATGCCACCACCATAAAAATCCTCTGGGTTCAGCCTTCTCAACTTTCCTGCCCCTCACACTCCTTGCACTCACTTATATTTTTATTGTCTCCATAGTTTTGCTTTTTCCCAAACATCATGCAGTTGGAATCATACCACTGAGTTGTTTTTTTTTTTTTTTCACTTGCTGCTTCAGGTAAATAAAGTAACAATATATGAATTTTTGTTTTTCCCTTGGGCTCCAAATCTCTGCAGATGGTGACTGAAGCCATGATATTAAAAAATGACTGCTCCTTGGAAGAAAAGCTGTGACAAACCTAGACAGCATATCAAAATGCAGAGACATCACTTTGCTGACAAAGGTCCATATAGTCAAAGCTATGATTTTTCCAGTAGTCATGTATGGGGGTGAGAGTTGGACCATAAAGAAAGCTGAGTGCTGAGGAATGGATGCTTTTGAATTGCGGTGTTGGAGAAGACTTCTGGGAGTCCCTTGGATGGCAAGGAGATCAAACCAGTCCATCCTAAAGAAAATCAACGCTGAATATTCATTGGAAGGATTGATGCTGAAGCTGAAGCTGAAGCTGCAATACTTTGGCCACTTGATGCGAAGAACTGACTCACTGGAAAAGACCGTGGTGCTGGGAAAGATTGAAGGCAGGAGGAGAAGGGGACGACAGAGAATGAGATGGTTGGATGGCGTCACTGACTCAATGGACGTGAGTTTGAGTAAACTCCGGGAGATGGTGATGGATAGAGAAGACTGGTGTGCTCAGACGCAACTGAACTACAACAACAGCAATGTAGAATAAGCAAGTGATTCTTTATGGACATATATTTTCCCACTGAAGATCTTGATGTGGCAAGGAAAAGGGTCTAGGATCAATGATTTTTAACCTTGGTAATTCTGACAATGGGGTTGTGATAAAAAGATGATGTCAAGTAAAATAAAAACAGAAAGGCTGAGAATCTTTGAGCTGTTCAATCAACATCATTTCCAGCAGAGGTTAATCTGTTCTGAAGTTTCCTGTGACTGTTACTGTGAATTTGTAGAAGGTAGAATTTTCATCATTTTTATTCATTCAAAGAAATTTTAACATTTCTTAAACGCAAATTACAGATGTTTGGCCACTTTTTGCATTCTAATTTCACTGAACCAAAGCTATGGCAAAAAAAAAAAATCTCTAGTTGCTAAGTTTCAATATTTTAGTCTTAATATTAGATAAAGTTAGAATAAGCTAATCATAGATTTTATTTGATAGTTATGACATCATAAGTCGGAAAGACTCATCTACTTCAATAATTTGGGGCAAAAGATGTAAGAAATTTTGTTGAGAATATTGAGGAGCAAAGCATAGTATGTGCCTATATGCTTCACATACGCCCCTTCAAAGCTCTTATTTCCTAACCTCCTTTCTTATAATCCAAACTTAAGGTGTAAAAAACAAATGCTCTTATCAACCAGACCTTTTTTTTTTCCAAAAATTTTCTCAAAGTGAAAAAATCAATAATACATACCCACTTTACCTGCTCAAAACTCCCTCTTCTCTTCTGATATCTTTTCAGCCTTCTACAACTTGATCAGCACTTGCCATTAATAAATTTTGAAAGTAAGAAAAGTTAATGATGACCAACTCAAATGAGAATCCTAGTGGGAAAACCATTGTGATTCTTTATCAGAAAACTCAAAATTGTCATCTGAACTGACTTTAATATTTTAAACTAAATAACAGGACACTTTCTCATGAGATGACATTTTAAAACAAGAATGAATGAAAAGAAATTTACTCTGAAATATGAGAAGTTGCTTCTTATTTTGTACTGGGGGAATTTGTGATGCTATTGAGGGGTATGAAACCCCTGACTGAAAAATAACTTGAACTGGTATCCATAGAAATCACTGCTTTGGGAATTTGACAATTTTAATTTAAAACAAGCTCATGGCTTAATCTATGTGCAAACTTATACCTCTCCTTGAATTGCCATTTTTCTAAAGCTCTTGATTGAAGATGAGTCCCTGTTAAGAAATGCAACCTCCCTCTCAATCCACAGGGGATATACAATAACTATGATGCATGGGCCTTTGTTTAAGACAGCTTTACCATTACCTACCTGGCATATCCCTTAACCTCTATGAACTCAGCCTCCGCATCTGTGAGATGTCTGTAAAAATAATGATTTCACTGGGTTGTCATGAGGATTAAATGAGATATATACAAAGTGGCCATTGTATAGAAGGTACTCAATAAACGTTAGCGTCTCCCCTGCATTTACATGTATATGTTAGCAAGGTTATGTAATAACAGATGTGTGAACAAGACTGGAATTTCCAGTTCTTATTTACAGATCTCAATTCATGGTTAATAATTAACATTAATACACACAAGTTCACAGAGAATAAAATAACTGATGAACACAGCCAGACATCTTACACCCTCATGCTTTCAATGTGTTGTAAAATGTCCTTGAACTTTTTCAGTGTCTTCAAATGCTGTGTTCTTCAATCTCACTTTTCCTCAAGGCACCACTGGGGGTCTCACCTGCGTCTCTCCATGAGCCCCTCTAATCAGCTCCACAGTCTACAAAGCCCCCAAGAATGCCAGGGAATTTCACTCAATCAGAGCATCTTTATCAGCACACTACTAGAGAGCTTCTGACACAAGTGCAAATGGATAAATGTTTATAACTGTCATCTGTTCTCTACTGGACATATAGGATACAGTCCTTGAGCATTTTATTACATCAAGACTGTAACATAATGTGTTGTAGGTAAGGAAGATATTCATCATTTGGCAATTGCCCTGCATGTGATATTCAGATTCTCAAAGCCTTGAATGACAGCAAATGGCTATGATCCCCCAGTGAGAGGTGATGAGAGATATTAACTATACAGCAGATGCCAAAATCACTTTTCTTGGCATCCAATGATACCTACAGCAGCTTAGAGCAAAGAGCACTAGGTTGGGAGTTCAATCTGGTATGTTTCAGAACCTCAGATGTGTGTCCTACAAGAGGAATTGTAAAGACTCTTCCAGCACTACCATTCAAGAATCAAACTTGTTGTGGTTGTCGCTAAGTCATGTGCAACTCTTTATGACCCCCATTGATTACCGCACACCAGGTTTTGCTGTCTGTCACCATTTCTTGGAGTTTGCTCAAACTCACGTTCATTGAGTTGGTGATGCCATCCAACCATCTCATCCTCTGTCATCCCCTTCTCCTCTTGCCTTCAGTCTTTCCCAACATCAGGGTCTTTTCCAATGAGTCAGCTCTTTGCATCAGGTGGCCAAAGTACTGGACTTTCAGCTTCAGCATCAGTCCTTCCGATGAATATCAGGGTTGATTTCCTTTAGGATTGACTGGTTTGATCTCCTTGCTGTCCAATGGACTCTCAAGAGTCTTCTCCAAGACCACAGTTCCAAAGCATCAATCTGTCTGCCTTCTTTGCAGTCCAAATCTCACATCCATACATGACTAAAGGGACCTATGTTGGCAAAGTGATGTCTCTACTTTTTAATATGCTGTCTAGGTTTACCATAGCTTTTCTTCTAAGGAGTAAGCGTCTTCTAACATGAATGCAGTCACTATCCACAGTGATTTTGGAGCCTAAGAAAATAGTCTGTCACTGTTTCCATTTTTTCCCCATCTATTTGCCATGAAGTGATGGGAACAGATGCTATAATCTTCATTTTTTGAATGTTGAATTTTAACCCAGCTTTTTCACTCTTCTCTTTCACCTTCATCTAGAGGCGCTTTAGTTCCCCTTTGCTTTCTGCTATAAGGGTGGTGTTATCTGCATGTCTGAGGTTACTGATATATCTCCTGGCAATCTTGATGCCAGCTTGTGAGTTATCCAGCATGGCATGTAACATGATGTACTCTGAATAGAAATTAAATAAGCAGGAGGACAATATACAACCTTGACATACTCTTTATCCCAATTTTGAACCAGTCCATTTTTTCATGTCTGGTTCTAACTGTTGCTTCTTGACCTGCATACTGGTTTCTCAGAAGGCAGGTAATGTGGTCTGGTATTCCCATCTCTTTAAGAATTTTCCGCAGTTTTTTGTGATTTACACAGTCAAAGGCTTTAGTGTAGTTAATGAAGGATATGTTTTTTCTGGAATTCTCTTGCTTTTTCTATGATCCAATGGATGTTGGCAATTTATTCTGGTTCCTCTGCCTTTTCTAAATCCAGCTTGTACATCTGGAAGTTCTTGGCTCATGTACTGTTGAAGCCTAGCTTGAAGGATTTTGAGCATTACCTTGTTAGCATGTGAAATGAGTGCACAAATAAGGCAAATAAATTGTTGACTCTATAAAGCACTACACACCTGAGTTATTGGGGTCATCTTTGTTTAGCTTATAAGACGTGGACTTGAATCATTTCCAGAAATTCTCAATTTTTCCAGTTTCAATGCAATGACAATCCCTTTTTTTTTTTTTCCTGTTACCTTCCTCCATTTGGTGCAAACTCTAAAAAATCATCCTTGACACCACAACACTATTTAAGGAGATTTTTCGGATCAGTGTGCCAAGACCCACAGAAATCAAAGTCCTGGGCGCTGATTCACAGACTAATAAATCCTATCATTTTACACACTGCAGTTATAAATTTCAGTTAGGAATTTTGCTATTCTATCTCTCTCTATTTTCCACAGGGAATGTGCTGTTGCTGTTGAATAGTGTTATTGGGTTTTACTCCATAAAGAGATTCTAGACTTTGTAACTAAACAAATTTGTCATCAATCATGAAACTGAGAACTTAGCTGTCAAATCCTCCGTGCTCTTCGCTTTTAAAATAAAATTTAAACAACCATCAAGCCTATTTATTGGCATCCTTACCTGATGAATTAAAGAACCATTAGTGGTTTGAAGGGCAGAAGTGTAGGTGGTGCTAAAGCAAGACGCGTATGATGTATTTGACATCTCAGCAACTCTCACTGCTGCCTGTCAACTACTTCAGCTAAAGCATCACTCACATCCATGTGGGCACCTAGACACAGGGGGACAGTCTCAGGAAATGGCAATGGTCCAATGATGAGTTGGAACATGAAAGCAGAACCTTAAACAAGTAACTACTAGGAGAATTCTCTCTCAACTTTAGAAATAATTTTAAAATTGGATGCCATTTTTACAGAAAACAAAACATGACACCAAGCCAGTTCCAGTACTTTGAGATGTCCAAATTAGTCAAACCCATGAAACACGCACATTTGTGTACCAGAGACAGAATATGAGTATGTGTCCATGTATTTGGCTCGATTATACATGAAACAGGTATATGTTTGCATATTATATAGATCCGTATTTAGGCATATATAAATATTCCAGTAACAACGAAACCAAATATTTTTTAAAATTAGCTCCAAACTAACTTAATGATCAGTAAAAAAGGAAATGTAGCCAATTCTCCGTAATTCATGTTAATAGTTTTAAAACACAAAATGGGTACTTTTTCATCAAATTCCTATTTTGCTTCATAATGCAAAATGTGATGATTTTGGAATGTATTTGTTTGTGCTAAAACTTTCCACTCTGGACAGACAGAGAGCAGCTAATTCAGGAGCAACAAGAAGTAGCCTGAGAATGAGTCAAACAATATTATTTACCAAGTGCCTGGAATTTCAAAAACTTGAAAATCAAAACATCCCCATTTTCCTGATGAGAAAACTGAGACCCAAGGCATGGTAGACACAACTAGAATCCCAATCTGGACTATCCTAAAACCCAAACTTCCTAAAATTATTACATTTTAACTTTATTATTATTATTATTATTATTTTTACTTTACAATATTGTATTGGTTTGGCCATATATCAACATGACTTTGCCACAGGTGTACACGTGTTCCTCATCCTGAACCCCCTTCCACCTCCCTCCCCATACCATCCCTCTGGGTCACCCCAGTGCACCAGCCCCAAGCATCCTGTATCCTGCATCGAATATGGACTAGCAATTCGTTTCTTATATGATATTATACACGTTTCAATGCCATTCTCCCAAATCATCCCACCTTCTCCTTCTCCCATAGAGTCCAAAAGACTGTTCTATACATCTGCATTTCTTTTGGTGTTTTGCGTACAGAGTTATCATTACCATCTTTCTAAATTCCATATATATGCATTAGTATACTGTATTGGTGTTTTACTCTCTGGCTTACTTCACTCTCTATAATAGGCTCCAGTTTCATCCACCTCATTAGGACTGATTCAAATGTATTCTTTTTAATGGCTGAGTAATACTTCATTGTGTATATGTAGCTCAGCTTTCTTATCCATTCATCTGCTGATGGACATCTAGGTTGCTTCCATGTCCTGGCTATTATAAATAGTGCTGCGATGAACACTGGGGTACACGTGTCTCTTTCAATCCTGGTTTCCTCGGTGTGTATGCCCAGCAGTGGGATCGCTGGGTCATAAGGCAGTTCTATTTCCAGTTTTTTAAGGAATCTCCACACTGTTCTCCATAGTGGCTGTACTAGTTTGCATTCCCACCAACAGTGTAAGCGGGTTCCCTTTTCTCCACACCCTCCCCAGAATGTATTGCTTGTAGACTTTTGGACAGCAGCCATTCTGACTGGTGTGAAATGGTCCCTCATTGTGGTTTTGATTTGCATTTCTCTGATAATGAATGATGTTGAGCATTTTTGCATGTGTTTGTTAGCCATCTGTATGTCTTCTTTGGGGAAATGTCTGTTTAGTTCTTTGGCCCATTTTTTGACTGGGTAGTTTATTTTTCTGGAATTAAGCTGCAGGAGTTGCTTGTATATTTTTGAGATTAGTTGTTTGTCAGTTGCTTCATTTGCTATTATTTTCTCCCATTCTGAAGGCTGTCTTTTCACCTTGCTTATAGTTTCCTTTGTTGTGCAGAAGCTTTTAATTTTAATTAGGTCCCATTCATTTATTTTTGCTTTTATTTCCAATATTCTGGGAGGTGGGTCATAGAGGATCCTGCTGTGATTTATGTCGGGGAGTGTTTTGCCTATGTTCTCCTCTAAGAGTTTTATAGTTTCTGGTCTTTCTTACATTTAGATCTTCAATCCATTTAGAGTTTATTTTTGTGTATGGTGTTAGAAAGTGTTCTAGTTTCATTCTTTTACAAGTGGTTGACCAGTTTTCCCAGAACCACTTTTTAGAGAGATTGTCTTTTCTCCAGTGTATATTCTTGCCTCCTTTGTCAAAGATAAGGTGTCCACAGGTGTGTGGATTTATCTCTGGGCTTTCTATTTTGTTCCATTGATCTATATTTCTGTCTTTGTGCCAGTACCATACTGTCTTGATGACTGTGACTTTTTAGTAGAGCCTGAAGTCAGGCAGGTTTTAAAATTTTTTATTTAACAAGCTCTTAGCATCACCATGGGCTTCCCTGGTGGTTCAGATGGTAAAGAATCCACCTGCAAACCCAGAAGACCTGGGTTTAATCCCTGGGTTGGAAAGATCCCCTGGAAGAGGAAATGGCAACCCACTCCAGTGTTCTTGCCTGGAGAATCCCATGGACAGAGGAGCCTTGTGGACTACAGTCCATAGGGTCACAAAGAGTTGGACGTGACTAAATGACTAACATTTCACTTCTCTAACATAACCATTTACCTGGCCTGCTGTAAATGGTTTTGTACTTATTAGCTCATTTAATTAGGTCCCCTAAAGTAGTAGAGTAAAGCATCCACCTGCAATGCGGGAGACCCGGGTTCAATCCCTGAGTTAGGAAGATCCCCTGGAGAAGGAAATGGCAACCCACTCCAGTACTCTTGCCTGGAAAATCCCATGGACGGAGGAGCCTGGGAGGCTACAGTCCATGGGGTCGCAAAGAGTCGGACACGACTGAGCGACTTCACTTTGACTTTTGACTTTTAAAGTAGTAGAAAAGGTACTACTATTAGCTTTGCTGTGCTGATGAGGAAACTTAGACCAGAGAACTGGACAAGTCACTGAAAGTTGATAGCTAGACAGAGGTGGAAGAAGATGGGGTGAACCTGGCTCTGGGATGCCTGGAACTTATACAATCTGGGGGACTCTCTTTAAGAAAAATAATACAAAATTGGGCATGAGTGGAAGAAAATCGCAACAAATTATCAGAGATTGGAGATTGGGGGTTTTTCTGAGGAGACACCAAAGTCATTGTACTAGCGATGCTTCCTGGTCACGTCTGTCTCCTGCCCCAAGGAGAACATTTTAGCTCCTTTCACTCGGAGCTCACAGGGCTACGTGAGCAGCGGGCTTGAGCACTGAGCCTCTTAATCCTCCTCGTGACTCCAGATTTGCTGACAGTCAATTCTGAGCTGGCCGGGGTGGGGCGGGCATCTGGCAGTTGCCCCATGCACTGCTCCCTCAGTGCTCTGCCTGAAGTTTACCTTGGTCACTGTGTCTATTATCACAGTACATCACAGTACATGAACCATGAACTTTCAGATGTTCAAGCTGGATTTGGAAAAGGCAGAAGAACCAGAGCTCAAATTGCCAGCATCTGTTGGATCATCGAAAAAGCAAAAGAGTTCCAGAAAAACAGCTACTTCTGCTTTACTGACTACACCAAAGCCTTTGTGTGGATCACAACAAGCTGTGGAAAATTCCTTAAGAGATGGGAATACCAGACCACCTGACCTGTCGCCTGAGAAATCTCTATGCAGGTCTAGAAGCAACAGTTAAAACTGGACATGGAACAACAGACTGGGTCCAAATCGGGAAAGGAGTACGTCAGGGCTGTATATTGTCACCCTGCTTATTTAACTTATATGCAAAGTACGTCATGTGAAAAGGACTGGATGAAGCACAAGCTGGAATCAAAATTGCCTGGAGAAATATCAATAACCTCAGATACACAGATGACACCACCCTTATGGGAGTAAGCAAAGAAGAACTACAGAGCCTCTTGATGAAGGTGAAAGAGGAGGGTGAAAAAGTTGGCTTAAAACTCAGCATTCAGAAAACTAAGATCATGGCATTTGGTCCCATCACTTCATGGCAAATAGATGGGGAAACAATGGAAACAGTGACAGACTTTATTTTTTTGGACTCCAAAATCACTGTAGATGGTGACTGCAGCCATGAAATTAAAAGACACATGTTCCTTGGAAGAAAAGCTATGACCAACCTAGACAGCATGTTGAAAAGCAGAGACTACTTTGTCAACAAAGGTCCATCCAGTCAAAACTTTGGTTTTTCCGGTAGCTATGTATGGATGTGAGAGTTGGACTATAAAGAAAGCTGAGCATAAAAAAAATTGATTCTTTTGAACTGTGGTGTTGGAGAAGACTCTTGAGAGTCCCTTGGACTGCAAGGAGATCAAACCAGTCCATCCTAAAAGAAATCAGTCCTGAATATTCATTAGAAGGACTGATGCTGAAGCTGAAACTCCAATATTTGACTACCGGATGCAAAGAACTGACTCACTGGAAAAGACCCCGATGCTGGAAAATATTGAAGGTGGGAGAAGAAAGGGATCACAGAGGATGAGATGGTTGGATGGCATCACTGGCTCAATGGCCATGAGTTTGAGCAAGTTCCGGGAGCTGGTGATGGACAGGGAAGCCTGGTGTGCTGCAGTCCATGGGGTCGCAAAGAGTCGAACATGATTGAGCGACTGAACTGAATTGTGCATATTATGTTCTTGAACTCCACTTAGACTTTGCTTGAACTTGGACTTCCCCATAATCTTTCTCAGCCTCTCTGGCCATGATCAAGTCCTATGGTCATTTCTCTCTCCTGGTGTCCCAGATGAGTGTTGTCAAATGACAGGTTGTCACTCATCAGCAAAATCTGACAAAATTAAAGGGAAAGAGAAAGAGATAAATCCACTATCCTACCACTACTACTACTACTAAGTCGCTTCAGTCGTGTCCGACTCTGTGCGACCCCATAGACGGCAGCCCACCAGGCTCCCCCGTCCCTGGGATTCTCCAGGCAAGAACACTGGAGTGGGTTGCCATTTTTTATCCTGGGTGGAGATTTAATAGCCCTCTCTCAGTAGGTAACGAGCTTCCCCAATGGCTCAATGGGTGAAGAACCCACCTGCAGTGCAGGAGACACAGGAGATGCAAGTTTGATCCCTGCATCAGGAGGGAAGATCTCCTGGAGAAGGAAATAGAAACCCACTCCAGTATTCTTGCCTGGAAAACCTCATGGACAGAGCAGCCTGGTGGGCTTCAGTCCAAAGGGTTGTGAAGAACTGGATACAACTGAGCAACTAAGCACACACAGTATTACTACTACTACTACTAAGTCGCTTCAGTCACGTCCGACTCTGTGCAACCCCATAGACGGCAGCCCACCAGGCTCCCCCATCCCTGGGATTCTCCAGGCAAGAACACTGGAGTGGGTTGCCATTTCCTTCTCCAATGCATGAAAGTGAAAAGTGAAAGTGAAGTCACTCAGTCGTGTCCAACTCTTAGCGACCGCATGGACTGCAGCCCACTAGGCTCCTCTCTCCATGGGATTTCCCAGGCAAGAGTACTGGAGTGGGGACACACAGTATTACCTACTAGGAACAGACAAAAATAAAAGTCAGTAAAAGTAAAAATAAATAACACTGTCAAACAATTTGATTTAGCCAACCACAATAATAACTACAAAACTTATGAACAAACATTCTTTCAGATGCATATGACTCACCAAGAGATATCAATAAATTGCTGAGAATAATTCCTAATGACAATGGAATTGAATCATAACCAATAGTACTAACATAACTGGAAAACCTTCAAATATTTGGAAATTTAGCACACTGCTAAATAATATCTATAGATCAAAAAAAGTCAGCTATTAGGAAATCTTCAGGGGACATATCACACCCTCCATTACCACAAAGTATTTCCCACCACATGTATAGATGTGGAGAGAAAATATATTTTTTAAGCTTTTCCTCATTCATGTCATATTCCGTGAGCAATTAACTCTCAAGCTACTGTGATAGTAACTTCCAGGTAGTGTATACCTCTTGTGATTTTAAAAGACTAGAAGAAAACTTTATATTTAGAAAAATATAGAACTTGTAAAATGTAAAAATAGTAAGCAGGGAGTAAGGCACTTCTCATGCAGTGGCTTTTCTATGAACTCTATCTGAATTTAGCTGCACACTGTAGAGAATTTTAAATCTGCGTGCACTCTTACAGCTGGGAAGCCCCAGTGGCTCAGTGATAAAAAAATCCACCTGCAACGCAGGAGACATGGATTCGACCCCTTGGAGTAGGAAATGGCAACCCACTCCAGTATTCTAGCCTGGAAAATCCTATGGATAGAGCAGTCTGGTGGACTACAGTCCTTGGGGTCGCTAGAGTTAGACACGACTGAGCGACTAAAGACAATAACTCATACAACTAACTCAGTATCTAAAAATTTAGGCAGAAGACCAGAAGAGCCATTCTTCCAAAGGAGACATAGAGATGGCTAACAGTCATGTGAGAAGATGCTCAACACTGCTAACTGCTAGAGAAATGCAAGTCAAAAAGGGAATGAGATATCACCTCACACCTGTCAGAAGAGCTCTCATTAAAGAGATAAAAAATAACAAATACTGATGAGGATGTGGAGAAAAGGGAACACTTCTATACTGTTGGTGGGAATGTAAGTTGGAGCAGTCACTAAGGAAAACAGTACAGAGCTTTCTCAAAAGACTAAAAATAAAAAATATGATTCAGCAGTTCCATTCCTGGGCATATATCCAGAAAAACAAAAGCACAAATTCAAAAAGATACATGCATCCTAATATTCATAGCAGCACTACTTACAATAGCAAAGATGTGGAGAAGCTGCCAGAGTGCCTATCAACAGATGGAGGGATAAAGAAAATGAAATATATATATATGGCAAATTAGATACATGGGATTAAGAGACACTAATTACTGTGTATAAAATAGATAACCAACAAGAATATATTTAAAACACAGGGAATTATAGCCATTATCGTGTAGTAACTTTTACTGGAGTATAATCTGTAAAAACACTGACTCACTATGCTGGACACCTGAACATAAAATGGTCTGATAAATCAACTATGCTTTAATTTTTTAAATAGTTACGTAAATAAAATAAAATCTCCGTATGCAAGTTACCATCGTCATTCTCTCTTGCAGAAGCCAGGACCTCATCCACATGACTGTTGTGTCGCCCCTCACAGGGTACCTTGCACGGGTAGGTACCAAGGAGAGGTGGGCTGGAGGGTCTCGTGGATGACTGTGGTGTCACTCTGGGTGATCTGGAAACACCCTGGCTGGGCTAGCAGCTCCTCTTGCCCAGCCTCAGCCTCTCCCTGGCCTTCAGCAGCACAGATTTGCAACCCTTCCGAGTAAACGGCACTTAAGCTCAGTCTGCCTTCCTTCCAATATTTCTGAGTGCCTTTTTAGAGAAATCTACAGGAAAAAAAGAACAGCAGGAAAAGAAAGAAGAAGGAGGGAAGGAAGGAAAGAGAAGGAAAGGGAAGGAGGAAGGGAAAGGAAGGAAGAGGAGAGGAAGGAAAGGAGAGAGAAGGGCAGAGAAAAGAAAAACAAGGAAAGTCTTGTGTGTTTTTACAGTTGGGCCTGTTTTCTGTAGACAGAACATGCTCAGTCGTCATTGCAGGGACTGCCATGTGCAACATATATTGTCAGATTTCTTTTTCTAGTCAACAAACAGAATGTAGTATGTTGGTATTTTCATTGCCTCTCTCATTTATATAAACAGCAGTTACTATAGACGTGTGTGATCTGCCCATCATCTCCAGTTCAGTTCAGTTCAGTTCAGTAGCTCAGTCGTATCTGACTCTTTGCAACCCCCCATGGACTGCAGCACTCCAGGCTTCCCTGTCCATCACCAACTCCCAGGGCTTGCTCAAAATCATGTCCATCAAGTCAGTGATGCCATCCAACCATCTCATCCTCTGTCGTCCCCTTCTCCTTCCGCCTTCAATCTTTCCCAGCACCAGGGTTTTTCCAAGGAGTCAGCTCTTTGCATCAGGTAGCCAAAGTACTGGAGTTTCAGCTTCAGCATCAGTCCTTCCAATGAATACTCAGGACTGATTTCCTTTAAGATGAACTGGTTGGATCTCCTTGCAGTCCAGGGGACTCTCAAGAGTCTTCTCCAACACCACAGTTCAAAAGCATCAATTCTTTAGCACTCAGTTTTCTTTATAGTCTGGCTCTCACATCCATACATTTATAAGACAAAGGAGGGCAGTTGATTTCCATGGTATGACCTAAGACCCAGGTTTCCCTCCATGGCTAATTCCAGTATTTTAGGCAACTATCATGAGAAATACCTATCTTTGGAACAGATAGATTTTGCAGAAATATTTGGGTTGAAGACAGATCGGACCTCCAGTGGCTCTGTTACTCACCTTGAAATAAGAAGTCACGTATGGCAAGTGGTTCCAGATACTTTAAAAGATGTAGTCCCAAAACCATCAGCCCCATTATCCATTATTATTTAGAATTTGACTTCTAATGATGATAATCTCCAGTTACCATGTTATTTCCCTACACCGGGAAGCTTTCTATCTGGTACTGCTAATTTTCACAAGAACCCTCAAGGTCGATCCCTGAGGTTGAGAGAATGAATTGACTTGAGGAATTCCTGAATTCTCCAGGAAGCCTCAGTTCAGTTCAGTTCAGTTCAGTTCATTCTCTCGCCTAGATGGTTCCAGATCTCGCACTTGCAGTGAAGCTTCTGCTAACGTCTCTCCTAGGAGCTGGCTTTTATAGGACTGGAATCTCCCTTCCTCTTTTAGGTGATTCCATTGCTTCCTCTAGAGGATTGTGCTTTGTGCTCAGTTGATAAGTTGTGTCCAACTTTTTACGACTCCGTGGACTGTAGCCCGCCAGGCTTCTCTTGTTTATGGGATTTTTCAGGCAAGAATGCTGGAGTGGGTTGCCATTTTCTCCTCCAGAGGACTGTGCATATCCTTCCTCCATAATCCCTGCTGCTAACATGAAACGCTGGGAGCAGCAGATCATGAGCGTTATTAATAGAAAAATAAGATTGTAGCTTTTTTAGCATTTTTCTCAAAAACCACTAAAGACTCTAGTGCATTCTGACCTATATAAGGGTCAGAGGGTTATAAGATATGCTGATAGCAGTAGTTTAAAAATGAGTGTGTCCATATTATAACATATCATATCTTATATATTAGTTTTGGTTCTACCAAACAATTGCTTTTTATTTTTTCTAGTCAGGTGCTAGGATCTCTATGTTCAAGACAGAAATAGAAATGCTCACAACATAACCCAGGGAGGATATTTGAGTCAAGAGTTCAAAAGCCAGATGACAGATTAAACTTAACCATACTTACACCATATTTGTAAATACACCAACCACCAAGGCAAGCCTTCATGGCATCAAAGAGCAGAATCCTGCCACTTCCTACTTTGCTGCTTAATATAAAGCTCTAGCCAATCGTAGTCTGGTCTCTTTTTGTCCCTGTCTGTCTCCTGCCTCATCATGTGCCTGGAGGAAATCACCTTACGTGGTTCCACGGAATGCCACACCCAGAAGCATCATGGCCAGAGATGCAGCCAGCTCCCACAACCCAGACCCAGAGAATGATCCTGCAGAGTCCATGGGGAGAGAATTCAGCAGAATTACCAAGGAGGTCCTCATGGAGGCCTTGGTCTCTGGAGCTAGACCAGAGAATAGGACTCAACAGCTTTTCCTTTCTCCATGCAAATCTTCTCAGAGGTCTCCACATCTAGACACTACAGAACCATCCATGCTAAGTCACTTCAGTCGTGTCCGACTCTACACGACCCCATAGATGGCAGCCCACCAGGCTCCCCCATCCCTGGGATTCTCCAGGCAAGCACACTGGAGTGGGTTGCCATTTCCTTCTCCAAAGCATGAAAGTGAAAAGCGAAAGTGAAGTCGTTCAGTTGTGTCTGACCCTCAGCGACCCCATGGACTGCAGCCTACCAGGCTCCTCCATCCATGGGATTTTCCAGGCAAGAGTACTGGAGTGGGGTGCCATTGCCTTCTCCAAGAGAATTATCCATAGCAAATCTTAATTACAAGGAGGCCTAGCCTTGACCTCCTATGGGAGAGATATCAAGTTAGCCTGAGTATAAAGTTCCATCCCTTTAAGACAGCAATGGAGCCTAGAGACTAAAGTGCAAAGAGAACAACGGCTCCAAAGATGAGCACATCAACACTTGCACTGCCAACAGCAATTGCTTGCACCTAAAAATAGTTCTATTTTTACGGAGAGCTGTTTCAAATGACTCTTTAAAAAAAAATAATAAGCCCACATCACCAAACTTTACACATTCCTATCTCTTAGGAAGAAATTTCTACATGCAAACATTCACTAAATAAAACATTCTGACCCCTTAGTTTATGCCTAAAACAAATTCCTTGACTCCACACAATCACAAATTCGCTAACCACGCAGCTGTGGTTAGTCATATGGTTCCTTCGTTAAGTAACTGTGGTTTTGTTCTGATCCTTTAAAAAAAAATACGTTTTTAGCATATCTTCCATTTTTAAAATACATTTTCTCATTCTTGCCATTCAAGTCATTTGAAATGCTTCCCTAAAGATCTCTATCAATAGCGTTGAAAAAAATGAATGCTTGGGAACTGAAATGAACCTTGATGGAACAGACTTCCGTCTCTAAAGATTCTATGAATCTGGGCTTCATTTAAAAAAATTTAACCCCAGATCTGCCAGTGGAGCACAGTAGAGATCGGTTGGATAGGATAGCATCGCCAATTCAATGGATATGAACTTGGGCAAACTCCAGGAGGAGGTGAGGGACAGGGAAGCCTGGTGTGCTGCAGCCCATGGGGTCACAAAGAGGAGGACACGACCTACTGAGTGAACAACAGCAACAACTGAGCACATATAGGTGTTGAATAATCCCAGATCCCAAGCTGTCTGTAAGAATCCAGGTCTTTTTATCTTCCTCAGCAGCTGCATCTGTAAGTCTACAATATTATCCGTGATTATTTGTGACATTTTTACTTATCCTTCTAAGGATCGTTAGCTTTTATAGCAGGCAAACTCAAATACCTCTCAAGTAAACTACTTTTCTGCACTGCACAGTCATGTGAAGAAATTCTTGGTTTGTTTATATTCTGATTTTCCAAAATTTAGATTTGTAAATAAATGTACTTGCTGCCTTTAGAATAGTATAAATATTTTGCTTGCAAAACTCAGCATAAACTTTCATCCATCCTTTGGAGGCCTCAGTTCACTTCTCTGTCTCTGAGGATGTAGCTATGGGAGTGTTAATCAGCTCTTGACATTGAATTACTGTTTGAATGCCATGCATCACCTTTGGACTTGTTCCTCACAAAGCTGGAACCAGAGTCTTTAAAACCATGCGCAAATATCAGATTAGTGGCCGTGAAAGACTTTTCAACAGCATCAGTAAAATCGCAGCAGCAGGCACAGGGAGCCAATGGTCAGAGTCCCAGGGGGCCTTCCACACAGGATGCGCGTCTTGTTACAGAATTCCTCAATGCCTTTTTGCTGTCTCCCTAATGACCAGTTAAATGGGCTCCCTCGAGGATACTTGAGTCAGCGCCAGCCTGAAAACTGCTGAGGAAACATCCTCTTTTACTGGAAATGATTTCCATCAAACTGCCATGTGCCATATTTAGACTCAGGGCTTAGTAACACCCAGCCGAAGGGGCTAAGTTTGCAGGGCAGGAGGCCCTGCACTGTGAGAAAAGAACTTGCTTTTGTCTGGCCCAAGTGACCGCAGGGCAGTGAGCTGGTGAGTCTGTGGTGGGCTGAGGGACAGAATCGCTTCTTTCTCTCTGGAGAGACAAGCTCCCTTCTGCAAATGTGGCTGTTTCCTCTCATCGATTCAGAGACATGAATGGGGAGGTGGTGATTCAAGGCTACAAACATCTGCCCGCCAGAGACGCATAGCAACCCAGCAATTCTGCTCACCTGAGCTCAGCAGCTAAATGTCAGGCAAATGTCTCATCTCCCCCATTGAAACTTGAATCACAGAAAAAGGATATTAAAATGTCTTGAGCTGTAGAACAAATTTGTTAAAAAGCTGAGTCACAAAATTATAGAATGTCAAAATTTTTACTTATATACACACATATATACTGTTCATGGGGTTCTTGCAGCAAGAAGGCTAGAGTGGCTTGCCATTCTCTCCTCCAGCGGAGCATGTTTTGTCAGAACTCGCCACTGTGACCCGTTCATTTTGGGTGGCCCTGCGTGGCATGGCTTACAGCTGGACATGAATTTGAGCAAACTCTGGGACATCGTGAAGGACAGGGAAGCCTGGTATACTGCAGTCCATGGGGTTTCAAAGAATTGGACATGATGTAGAGACATACATATAACTTGATATCACTGTATAAGCATATTTATATGCCATCTTTCCCCCCAGCCCAATTCTGTCCTTGGCCTCTTTCTTCTCCCTCTTCTCCCTATTCCTTCCCATTGCATCTTCCCAGATTAATTTATGTTAACAACATATCTTGCATCATTTCAGTTTCTTCCTTATGCTTATATAATTGTACACTAACATACAGACACATATGCATATAGATAGATCATTTCTGTCACAGTTTGATATGTACAAAAAAAGAAGATTCTACTGCAAACACTTCAGCATTTTGCTTTTCTCTCAATAAAAAATC
Organism: Capra hircus; assembly: GCF_001704415.2. Lineage (NCBI taxonomy): Eukaryota > Metazoa > Chordata > Mammalia > Artiodactyla > Bovidae > Capra > Capra hircus. Next base: position 147,741,089 of record NC_030808.1, read on the forward strand.
TGGAAGATTCCTCCAAGTCAATCCCTATCGTTCTGATTCAGTCTCCAACAGTGTGTAGTATTCCAGGGTATGGAAGGTTTATCGTTGTTTCAGTTATTCCTGTTTGAATGGGCAACACTTCATGAAACCTTCTGCTCTTGTGTTTATGTACGTTTCCATTGGAAATCACAGCAAAGAATTCTCACCCAAGTTCTAAATATATTTTCTTTAACAAAGAACCAGAAGAGTTCTCCCTTGTGCCCTAACACAAGCTTATCTTCTATTCAGTGCAGATGGCAATCCTATTTCAAAGTTAGGTTTTGTTATTATTCAGATATCATAGGGGAACAAATCAGGAGATGACTGCTATGGAAAAGATAGTTTGATATTCATAGTTCCTAAGAGGAGAGAGCCTGCCATGCCATGTAGGGCCACACTGGAAAGCACCAGGTTGGTCTGGAGAAAGAATATCTAAAATATACAAAGAACTCATATAACTCAACATCAAAAAAAAAAAATTTAAAAATAGGCAAAGAATCCAAATAGACATTTTCCCAAAGAAGACACACAGATTATGAACAGACACATGGATAGATGCTCATGAAAAAAAATATCATGAATTATCAGGGAAAGGCAAATCAAAACCACAACGAACTGTAAGAACAGTTATCATTAAAGAGACAAGTAACAAATGTGGTCAAAGACGTGGAGAGAAGGGAAAGCTTGTGCCCCATTGGTGGGAATGTAAATTGGTGTAGCCAAAAAGGAAAACAGTATGGAGATTCCTCAAAAAAAAAATATTAATAATAATAAAACTATTCTATGATCCAGCACACCACTCCCGGTATTTATCCAAGGAAAACAAAAGGACAGAAAAGGGCACCTCATGACCTCAGAGCCTCCGCTCTAGTCACTCTTTAGGTCCCAGGAAAGTGCTTCGCCACCTCTCATCTTTTTGTGCAATAACTGCATCCAAATGCAATGAAGAAGCATGTGTCTATTGTTGGCAAACAAAAATATAGGGCACCCGGTTACATTTGAATTTCAGGTACGCAACAAATATTTGTTAGTGTTAAGACTCCCCAGTACTCTGTGATTTATGTTAACCTTTTGTTGGAGATGGATACAGTTTTGGAGACACCCCTGGAGAATGAATAAATCAAAGAACTTCATCATCAGTGAAGACAGAGCTGTTGAAGACAGAGGCACTGATCCGATCTTTAAGGCAGTTCTCCTTCCACCACAGGGAACAGCATCATGTACACACTTCTTGCCAACTCTTAGCAAGACAACACTGTTCTTCTTTCATTTATTATTTTGTTCATAAATATCTATTGTGTGCACACCAGGGGCCAAGACTGCCTCCAGGTGCAAGAGAGGTGAGGAAGAAGAGGACAGAACACGATAAAAATGAATCAGGAAGGAGCGTCTCACTTGGTTGCCTATAGTTCATCGGGAGAGACGAGGCATAGTCCCTAAGAGCCAGGGCATGGGCCAAAGATGCTACCTCTGGAAGTCATGAGGCATTTCAAACAGAATCAGCCTAGGGCTCACCCGGTGGCTCCACAGTAAAGAATTCACCTGCCATTGCAGGAGACACAGGTTCGATTCCTGGTCCAGGAAGATCCCACGTGCTGTGGAGCAAGCAAGCCCCTGCACCACAACTACCCTAGAGCCCGCGCTCCACAGCAAGAGAAGTCACTGTAATGAGAAGCTGGTGCACCACAACTAGGGACTAGCCCTCTCTCGGTTTAAGCAGAGAAAGCCCGCGCACAGCAACAAAGACTCAGCACAGCCAAAAATAAATGAATGCATAAAATCATATTATAAAGGAATAGATGCAGGTGGGTTTAATAGTCAAGAAGAAAACAAAGGAGGTTGAATGTCCCATGTGAAGACATGCTAGGAAACAGGGACAGGAGGCAAATTTCATATATCTTAGAGGTAAAACTTAGAGATAAATCTTAATGGAAGTTACTATTTTTTTTTCTCTTGAGTAATAGAAAAGCTGGTCACTTTTTCTTTGCAGAAATTGGCCATAATTGTCCCGTAAAGAAACTCACAGATACCAGCCAGGGAGCAGGTTAGCCCCTTTCACGGAGAGTTCAGGCAGCAATATTTTTCTGCACGAGACCTACTCCTCAGCCCTTCCGGTTCAGAATGTACTGCAGAGTTCTCTCCACCATGCCGCAGATGGCACACTGTGCTTCTGGCTATTAAGCTGGAAATGCAAACCACTTTTTTGTGGTTCAAATAATCTCCAGGAGATAGTTTCCTGGAAATCTGAAGTCCTATTTCTCATATCACCTCGCTCTAAATTGATGATATCTATGACCTTTTCATCTAATTACACTAGTAGTTTGTACCTATTTTTATTAAATGGTTCCATTACATACCCATTATGTGATAGCTGCTTTCTGTTAATAATCTAATGAGCCCACTCCAAGATTTCTCTTTCCTTTCACAATTAGGTCAACATGCTTAAATACATGAGTTTCTCATGTTATTTAAGATTTTCACAGAAATCCTTGTTTGACAAACGATTTTCCCTAACACTTAAGTAGAAGACACAGACAACCAAAACTCCACCAAAATCATGTGTACCCCCACTTAGAGAAATACCTAGATTGGGTCACAAGAGAAGGAAAAAGTGGAGAGGAATGAAAATCAGGAGGTAAAGAAAGAGCATTGCAGATAAGTCAGGGGAATGCATAAAACAAGCAAAAACATGGGGAAAAGGTGGGAAGATCCTGAAGAATTCCACATCATGTCATCAGCCTTTCCAACATGCACTGTATAGTTACCAGGGTTAGCATAGATCATACCTCTACCAACTTTTGAATCAGAAAAGTTCACAATGTAAAGCAATGTTCCCCTAATATGTTGCAAAAATCCTACTGGGTCCTAGTTAAAGGCAGAAATTAAATAAACAGAAAGATATTTATGAGAACACAATTAGGAAGACCTGTACTTCCTTACATTGGAGTCTTATCAGTAAATCATCTATTATAGTGACTAACATATTAACATTGCATGGATTTCCATTTGCTCTTATCCCACAGTATATGCTATATTTGAGTTCTAAACCACTATTTTTATTTTATTTCCTCCTGTCCAATATTTGGCATGCATTCAGTCCATTGGGAACATTTGCTGTATTTGCAATAATTATTCAGAAGTTATAAAATGTAATTATATAGCAGCATGTAACCATCATGTATGATTAGACATCACTCAATTCAAAGCAGGGAATCCACTAGAAAAGTTAACTCACTGCATTACCTAGTATCACGAAAGGAGCCTGATTTTAGCAAATCCTTTTTCACTGAGGGCAGTAAGCCAGTAATGATATGCCTAAAACCATATTAGCAGCAATTGCATTGCTAATTTCATTAGCATTTGCATTATCGCTATGTATTAATTACTACAGTCAGGCCACCAAAGACTAATATCCAAACCTGACAGCACCAATTCCCCAGATGCATTTTGTGGTCGCTGAATGATTATCATTCAACAATTTGCTGCTTTTGACAATTACAAAGCAACTCAAGCTCCCCAGCCTTGACAGGGCCAATTGCACAGAGATCACTGAAACTAAACCAAAAATTCCTTCAGAGACTTTGAGAGAAAAGTCTGCATGAAAGGATGAAGGGATGGATGAAAAATACCAAGCACACACTGTTACAGAGGTCCACCTTGACTCCAGGTGGCTTGTTCAAATGCAAATTCCTTCAAGTGGAATAACATTTTCAGGGATTTCTCTGATGATTCATGCTATATGAAAAAAAAGTCAGTAGTCAACTAAGAGTAGGAAACACTGGTTTAAACAGAAACATGAGTCCTACTGCAGACCTTCTCAGAGCCTTTAATATGTTATTATCTCTTGTGACTCTATGAAAGGAGGATAGAGTTGGCAGAGTTTCCTAAAATTTATTTGACCATCTAATCTTTCTTCTCATTGCCAATCTCCTAGAGTTATCAATCCCAGGAACATACTTTTCAAGGAACTGAATTAGCAGAATATAACTTTAGCCAAGATAGTGAGCATTCCATAAAACTACACACCAAAATATATAATCAAAAATTACATTATACATAAGAGAAATTCACTGACATTAGAGGCTTCATAATTTCCAGATAAATGTCTAGTCTATATTGTGAGCAGAATCTAATGCCACTGCCATTATCTCTGAAAATTATTCTCCTGATTACTTCTGTTCCTCAGCCCTGGTTCTACTGAGCTAGGAATCTATGGATCATCTCTGCTCCAGTGCACAGTATCTCCTTCCAGCTCGAATTAACCCAAATATGGAATGCCAGTCCTCTCCTAGATTTCCAGGAAGACCGAACAAATAAACAAACAAACCAAAGAAACCTTTCACACAGTCTGTTTGTTTTTCATAGGCTTTGCTAAATCCTGGGGAAGAATTTGGAGCTTACACTGCAGCAATGTAGTTGCAAACAACTCAACATTGAGCACTAGACACACCTTTGCTTTCTTTTCTCAAAGCTTTATTGAGATGTAATTTACATACCATAAAATTAACCTGTTTGACGTAACAGAAGCAGAAGATACTAAGAAGAGGTGGCAAGAATACACAGAACTATACAAAAAAAGATCTTCATGATCCAGATAACCATGATGGTGTGATCACTCACCTAGAGCCAGACATCCTGGAATGTGAAGTCAAGTGGGCCTTAGAAAGCATCACTATGAACAAAGCTAGTGGAGGTGATGGAATTCCAGTTAAGCTATTTCACATCTTAAAAGATGATGCTGTGAAAGTGCTGCACTATATATGCCAGCAATTTTGGAAAACTCAGCACTGGGGACAGGACTGGAAAAGGTCAGTTTTCATTCCGATCCCAAAGAAAGGCAATGCCAAAGAATTACCAAAGAATTGCACAGTTGCACTCATCTCACATGTTAGCAAAATAATGCTCAAAATTCTCCAAGCCAGGCTTCAACAGTATATGAACCAAGAACATCCAGATGTTCAAGTTGGATTTAGAAAAGGCAGAGGAAGATATAAAATTGCCAACACCTGTTGGATCATCAAAAAAGCAAGTGAAAAAAAAAGAAAAAGAAAAAGCAAGTGAATTCCAAGAAAATGTCTACTTCTGCCTTATTGGCTATGCCAAAGTCTTTGACTGTGTGGGTCACAAGTGTGGAAAATTCTTCAAGAGATGGGAATGCCAGACCACCTGACCCACCTCCTGAGAAATCTGTATGCAGGGCAAGGAGCAACAGCTAGAAATGGACATGAAACAACAGACTGGATCCATATCAGGGAAGAAGTACGTCAAGGCTGTATATTGTCACCCTGCTTATTTAACTTATATGAAGAGTACATCATGTGAAATGCTGAGTTGGATGAAGCACAAGCTGGAATCAAGACTGTGAGGAGAAATATCAGTAACCTCAGATATGCAGACGACACCATCCTTATGGCAGAAAGTGAAGAACTAAAGAGCCTCTTGATGAAAGTGAATGAGGAGAGTTAAAAAGTTGGCTTAAGCTCAACATTCAGAAAACTAAGATCATGGCATCCGGTCCCATCACTTCATGGCAAATAGATGGGGAAACAATGGAAACAGTGGCTGACTTTATTCTTTCGGCTCCAAAATCATTGCAGATGGTGACTGCAGCCATGAAATTAAAAGATGTCTGCTCCTTGGAAGAAAAGCTATGACCAACCTAGACAGCATATTAAAAAGAAGAGACATTACTTTGTCAACAAAGGTCCGTCTAGTCAAAGCTTTGGTTTTTCTAGTAGTCATGTATGGATGTGAGAGTTGAACTATAAAGAAAGCTGAGCACCAAAGAATTGATGTTTTGAACTGTGGTGTTGGAGAAGATGCTTGAGAATCCCCTAGACAGCAAGGAGATCCAACCGGTCCATCCTAAAGGAAATCAGTCCTGAGTATTCATTGGAAGAACTGATGCTGAAGCTGAAACTCCAAGACTTTGGCCACCTGATGCAAAGAACTGACTCATCTGAAAAGACCCTGATGCAGGGAATGATTGAAGGTAGGAGGAGAAGGGGACAACAGAGGATGAGATGGTTGGATGTCATCACTGACTCAATGGACATGAGTTTGAGCAAGCCCTCAAGTTGGTGATGGACATGCTAGGGAGGCCTGGCATGCTGCAGTCCATGGGATCGCAAAGAATCAGACACGACTGAAAGACTGAACTGAATTGAATTTATATACCGTAAAATTCACCTGTTTGAAGTATGATTGAATGGTTTTTAACAGATTACAATGTTGAGATACACCTCTGCTTAACCTCCTCAATTAGTTCACCAAGGGTAATCATCCCACTCCTCTTATCTTCTCTTGATCTCTCAAATTGTCAATGTCTTTTTCTTAAGCATTTTGTTTTATATTAGAGTGTAGCCAATTAACAATCTTGTCATAGCTTCAGAGGGACAGCAAAGGGACTTAGTCACACATATACATGTATTCATTCTTCCGCAGATCTTTGGTATTCTTGCCTGCAGCCAATCCTTTTTAATTCCATCTCTTAAATCCAAATAACACAGTAGGGTAACTTTTTAAGTAAAAATAAAGCACCGCTATTTGCAATAGCCAAGACATAGAAGCAACCTGTGTCCATCAACAGAGGAATGGAGAGAGATGTGGCATTACAATGGAATATCACTCAGCCATAAAAAAAGAATGAAATAATGCCACTTGAGGCAACATGGATGGACTTAGAGATTATCATTCTAAGTGAATTAAGTCAGAAAGACAAAGACAAACATCATATGACATCTCTTATTTGTGGAATCTAAAAAACAGATACAAATTAACTCATCTAAAAAACATAAAGAGACTCGCAAATACAGAAAACAAACTTGTGTTTACCAAAGGGGAAGGGATACATTAGGAGTCTGAGAATAGCAGATACAAATGACTATATATAAAATATGTAAACAAAAAGGATCTACTGTATAGCACTGGGGCTTCCCTGCTGGCTCAGAGGGTAAAGCGTCTGCCTGCAATGCTCGAGACCCAGGTTCGATTCCTGGGTCGGGAAGATCCCCTGGAGAAGGAAATGGCAACCCACTCCAGTATTCTTGCCTGGAAAATCCCATTGACTGAGGAGCCTGATAGGCTACAGACCATTGGGTGGCAAAGAGTCGGACATGACGGAGCAACTTCACTTCACTGTATATAGCACAGGAAACTATACTCAATATCTTGTAATGACCTCTAATGGAAAAGAATCTGAAGAATACGTATCAGCTCAGTTCAGTTCAGTCAGTCGTGTCCAGCTCTTTGCAACCCCATGAACTGCAGCGGGCCAGGCCTCCCTGTCCATCACCAACTCCCAGAGTTTACTCAAACTCACGTCCATTGAGTCGGTGATGCCATCCAACCATCTCATCTTCTGTCGTCCCCTTCTCCTCCCACCTTCAATCTTTCACAGCATCAGGGTCTTTTCAAAAGAGTCAGCTCTTCGCATCAGGTGGCCAAAATATTGGAGCTTCAGCTTCAACATCAGTTCTTCCAATGAACACCCAGGACTGACTTCCTTTAGGATGGACTGGTTGGATCTCCTTGCTGTCCAAGGGACTCTCAAGAGTCTTCTCCAACACCACAGTTCAAAAGCTTGAATTCTTTGGTCCTCAGCTTTCTTTATAGTCCAACTCTCACATCCATACACGACCACAGGAAAAACCATAGCCTTGACTAGACAGACCTTTGTTGACAAAGTAATATCTCTGCTTTTTAATATGCTGTCTAGGTTGGTCATAACTTTTCTTACAATGAGTAAGCGTCTTTTAATTTCATGGCTGTAGTCACCATCTGCAGTGATTTTGGAGTCCAAAAAGATAAAGTCAGCCAGTTTCCATTGTTTCCCCATCTATTTGCCATGAAGTGATGGGACCAGATGCCATGATCTTAGTTTTCTGAATGTTGAGCTTTAAGCCAGCTTTTTCACTCTCCTCTTTCACTTTCAGAAGAATACATATACATGTGTATATATATGTATATCCATATATGTATACACATATATATGTCTATATATGTATACATATATATGTATGAAAGTGTTAGTCACTCAGTCATGTCTGACTCTTTGCAACCCCAGGACTCTAGCCCAACAGGCTTCTCCATCTGTGGAATTCTCTAGGCAAGAATACTGGGGTGGGTAGCCATTCCCTTCTCAAGGGGGATCTTACCGACCCAGGGGTTGAACCTGGGTCTCCTGCTTTGCAGGCAGATTCTTTACTGTCTGAGCCACCAGGGAAGATCATATATGTATATACATAAATATATATATGTATACACATGTGTATATATATTTATGTATAAACTGAATCATTTTGCTGAACACCTAAAATTAACACAACATTGTAAATAAAGCATACTTCAATTTAAGAAAGCTTTTAAAAGATAGATCTCTTCCTGACAGTCAGATGTCAGAGTTTAAAATTTTGAAATAAATAAATAATGAAGACTTTATTGCACAAGGCCAATGTAGATCTCCCCTACAGAAGTCTCATCATGAATTCTATCAAATTGCTTCTAGAAGGCTGTGACTTTTCCTAGAGTATAGTAACATCCTTCCCAGCCATAGCTGTTTCTCGCTTCCCTCAATCTATCCTTCTACCTAGTTATATCCCTCAGATAAACTTCCAGAGTTTATCTAGACAGAGAATCAGGTTCAAACTCCCTTGTGACATCACCCTCAGCTCTATCCCAACAAGCTGAGAAAAATGCCAACTATTATTCAGTCACAGGTAAACAATTCAATAGAGAAGTGAGCAGTGTTTCTGGTTGAAGGTCTAGCCTCCCAACCACCATGGCCAGAATCAAAACAAACAGAAAAAGAACCCCCAAACAATAATGGCCCAGATTCTCTTAAGCAAAGAAGAGATGGAGGGGAAGAAAATGGAGGAGAAGTGGTAGAGGGTTTCAGAGAGCTGAAACCATAGGTTTCTGATGGCTGTGTCAAATGTGGGCTGGGGATGAGAGAAGTCTCAAACCCCAGAGAGAGCTGTGGGGACTGCAGGAAGCACAGGAAGGCCATACCCCCATCCTCAGGGTATTTCCACTGGTGAAGAGTCAATAGCTCAACTGCAAGCTTATGAGTTTTTGTTCAGGGCACACCTAGACTTTTCTTTCCAAAAAGCCAATCTCTATCCAACTTTTTAACTTTTGAGTAATTATTGCAATGAAACAAAGCTGTACACACTTGTCCTTGACCCATGTGCTCCCCATATTTTCTGTATGTATATTCCCCAGGCTATACGACGACACATTTTCTCCACTCTACCGTGAAGCACTTGGTTTAAGGAATTTCAGCTTTCTGTTGTGCTTCATCAGCATACCTTAAACACTTCAGATCTTGAATAAATCTTCCTTCAACACTTAGATCAAGTGGCTGGATGACTCTGCAACCTTATGGACTGTGTAGCCTGGCAGTGTTCTCAGTCCATGGAACTCTCCAGGCAAGAATACTGGAGTGGGTTGCCATGCCCTTCTCCAGGGGATCTTCCCGACCCAGGGATAGAACCCAGGTCTCCGCATTGCAGGCCGATTTACTGAGAACACTGTCAGGCTACAGTCCACAAGGTGGCAAAGAGTGGACACAACTGAGTGACTAACACTTTCAGTTTCATATATATACACAGACATATATATAATTGAATCACTTTGCTATATATCTGAAACTAACACAACATTGTAACTCAACTATATGCATGCATGCATGAGTGTGCTCAGTCATGTCCAACTCTTTGCAACCCTGTGGACGGTAGTCCACCAGGTTCGTCTGTCTATGGAATAGTCCAGGCAAGAATACTTGAGTGGAATGCCACTTCCTCCTCCAGGGAATCTTCCCAACCCAGGGATCAAACATCTCTGCACTGGCAGATGGATTCTCTACCACTAATACTACCTGGCAAGACTTTAAAAAAAAAAAGGCTTGGAAGAAACACATCAAGGTCTAACTTGACTCCATGTCTAAATAGTTGGGTAACTCACTTTTGAAATTCGTATTGGTTTGGTCCTTCAGGCAAAGCAGAGCCAGAATTTGCCTTCTCCTCCATGTGAAGAGAAGCCACTTTCTGCTCTGAGGTTCACCAGCCTCTGCACAAAGATACACCTTGGTCATAAAAAGCAATATTTGATTACACGTATCCTAAAAAATATCATTCAGCAATGAAATATTATAAAGGAATGCATGGTTTTCCAGGGGGTTGAAGGAATTCAATCATGCTTCGGTAGTAGATGCTGAAGCAAGTTGACAGAAAGCAGACCATCCACCAACGCCCCACACATCTGCACACTGACCACTGACAATTCACAAGGTGTCAGATTAGGATGGATAAATAATACAGTCAGCTTAAAAGCACTTTACCTGTACTCCTGAACAATGAGCTATTAAAAGAAACTGTCTTTAAAAAGACTTTATTAAGCTGATTGGGCTTCCCTGGTGGCTCAGCGGTAAAGAATCTGCCTACCAATGCAGGATTCCTGTGTCGGGAAGATCCCCTGGAGAAGGAAATGTCTACCCACTCCAGTTTTCTTGCCTGGAGAATCCAATGGACAGGGGAACCTGGTGAACTCTAGTCCCTAAGGTCACAAAAGAGTCGGACACAAATTAGCAACTAAAAAACATTAAGTTGATAATTTCAGAATCTTATTCATTTGGGACTGCTTGCTTTTTATCCTAGTGTGTGTTTATGAGTGCTTCATGGTATCTCATTTATTTCAAGCCTGGAGTAGAGCTTTCTGAACTGTCCAGGTTGGAGCTCCTGAGAGTGAGTTCTGTGATCAGTGTGGTCTGGGAATTATTCGTCATTGCTCTGTGCCTAGATAAGCACAGAGACTGGGAGTCAAGTACTAAAAGACATTTATGGCAACATGACGTTGTGAGACCCAAAGGCATGTTCCACTTTCTAACAACTAATTTTTATTATAAATTATTGATACAAAGACCCCAATGCTGGGAAAGATTGAAGGCAAAAGGAGAAGGGGGCAGAAGAGGATGAGATCATTAGATGGCATTACCAACTCAGTGGACATGACTTTGAGCAAACTCCGTGAGATAGTGAAGGACAGGGAAGCCTGCCGTGTTGCAGTCTATGGGGTCACAAAGAGTCGGACATAACTTAGTGACTAAAGAACAAACAACAAATTGATACAAAAGCACCAGTTCTGAAGAGGCTTGACATATTTTTTTTAATGGCCCTTTATCCCAGATAGCAATTAGTCTAGTAACCAATTTGCGGATATAAAGGCCCATTGCAAATTAGCCCCCAGCTTTATATATGCCTTAGTTCACACACAGCCAACATAAAAACTTCTTAAGCACAGAGGTACAGAAGTGAGCACCTATGCTCACTTGTAGTAAAAACCAAAACTTAATTATTAACATAGTCTTGCCACTTGACAACAGAGCAAGACTATTATAATTGATATTGATCATTATCAGTGGACAAATATGCAAAGTACAGTTTTATAAGAACTTAACTATTACAAAATAATTTATTTTATAAGATATAACAATTTGTATTCATGTATTTGTATCACATTTATAGAAACAATAATTGTCCCTACGTTTCTCAACTCTGTCTTCAATTCTAAAACCAGTTCTTAGAATTTGCTCAGGTGTTGGTGGCCACACCTCTGGAAAGAGTCTTTTGTTAACACCAAATGCATTTGACTTATTTCTTTGGAAAGCTTTATTTTGTCCCTGGAGAAATGCAGCCTGGTTAAATGTTTGAACAAATTGTTATTATTATTTTATTGAGCAATAAACGAAAGTGTGATTGAGTCACCAGTGACTCGGAGATATTGTTAAGCCTGGAATCACATGGTTGAATGACTAGCTGGCCCAGAACCTGGGTGATTCAAATGATCCAGAAGACAAATGAGCTAAGAGTGAGAATGTCACACCAATGCAAACCCAATTAATGTCAACAAATCCTGTTAAATTTATCGGTTGCCTGGCTTCTGAAAATGGTGGAACCAACCCTTTTCCTGTGCCTGCAGGGCAAATATATTAGATGGAAAACAGCATCATTTACCCATGGAGTTCAGCCAGGTAAACGTGGGGTTCAGTGCCAAGTCCTTGAGATGTTTATGTTGAGGGTCAGCCTAAAAGGAAAAACCACAGAGAGATGCTGGCCTTCCTTTAGGACATACAGTAGGTTCTTCCTAAGTAGTATCTTCTTAAAGTCACCTTACTGGATGGAAACAATATATCCAATTGTCATTCAGTTCATAAAATGCTGATTACGTACGAGGAAGAGGGACAAAAAGAAAAATTGAGATTTCTGCCTGCAAGTTCACAAAGACTCCCACTTTTTTGTTCTTTGTCTTAGCTTTTAAGTAAGGATGATTCATTTGTGCTGGTTCAACTTCAACCATATTCACATCAGATGTTCTGATGCCCACAATTTGCAACTCTGTGGAACAAAGCATATCTCACTGGCCCCAAAAGTCATCAAACCTACAATTTTGACTTCTGTTATGTGTGCTCACACCAACTGGATGAAGACAGCTAAACTCACCCAATGCTAACCACTCTTAAATGATCCATCATTGTGCTATTTGGCAATGGGATGGTGCCACTTCTGAGATAACTCATGCCACAAAGCTCAACAACACTCCCCTTGTTAAAGACGATGAACAGTAAAAGGACCACGTCACAGAGGGCTTTTGTGTGAACAGACTTATCCCCCTGGGGTAACAGAAGTGTAGCCTGGAGAATGGTTTGGCTGGATAAGGCCATTAAAAAAAAATCAAGCAGTCAAAAAGCATGGATATGGATTTTCAAAGAGGTCATTTTCCTAGTCATGTATGAGTCTGAATTCAAACCCTGAACGACAAGGATTTCACAGTGTTCTATCAAAAATCTACTGAAATCAATCTGAAGCACAACAAAACACTGAGGTGAAATGTTACCAGCCTCAGAAAGTGTCTCAAATATGTTTTTTTCTTATAAAGCAAATGTTATTTGTTGGTTAAGTTGCTAATGCAAGATGTAGCACTGTATGGCAGTGGGAAATAAAAAACAATTCTTACTCATTCATCGAGTCAATGCTTACGATGCATCTGGCATTGCTCAAGCCTCCTGGGATAGTATTTCTTTGTGTTCTTGCTTATTTTTGGTTTCCATTTTTAATAGTGACTAGGGCATGAAGAAAATCTGGGAGGGGAATGAGACAGAATTACAGAAAGAAATGGTGGAGCAGTCCATGTAAGAGAGGGCAAGCCCAGGAAAACGAAGAGACCTGAGTTACGGTAACTCCCAGCGTCCTTTTAGTTTCATATTTTTACTTAGCCCGGGGGAAGAATCAAAATTCTGAAAGATCGCTAATCATGGATCTTCAGTGATAACAAAACCTGACATGTGATTAATATTCTGAAGAAAACTAGGTTCTGGCCATTCTTAATATGTCTTGACAAGGGACTTCTGAAATGCAGAGTAGAGATCGTTAAGGAGTAGAGAAAAAGCAGGAATGGGCCTGAAAACATCGCTAGAACCAAGAAGCAGTGAGCATAGGGCAAGGGAGAAGGAGGGACAGGGAACAACTGGCGTGGCCTCCTAGAAGTTCCGGCGTGGAGTGAAAGAAGTAGAGGGAATATCTGTACATTAAACTGCCTGGAAACTTCCCCATTTTCTCCTAGTCTCTTGAGCCTTTCTTTTATAGCATTTTCTCTTTGCTGATTTAGATGTTTCCAAAAAAAAAGGAAAAACTGTCGAGTTTCAGTGCTGATTTTTCTCCAGACCATTTGCTCACTCTTGCTCCGGGCACCCTAATCCATAATGATTGTCAGCTGAGACAAAACTAGCTGCTTCACGACTTACCAATTTATGCAGTCTCCACGGCATCGATCCCAGCCGAATTGCAGATCAGCTTTTCCAGGGAGAGCCTCCTTCCCGAAGAAATGACTCTAGGCCGGTGCCCACCAATCAGAGAAACCCCGAAGAGCTCACCTGGGCGGGCAGGCAGGAGTCGAAAAGGAATGGCGGTCTCACAGCCCACGTGACACAGCGTAGGCAGGAGCTCCTAACCTGCTGCTCCCAGCTGGGAGACAGTCATTCTTCTCTGAACTAGGACTCACTTGGATCCTAGAAAATGGAGAAGAGGGATGGGAAATCAGTTTTCTGCCTTTTACCTGGTATCAACCACCACCATTTTGGCAGAGCCCGGCCCTGCTGGCTGTGTTGGGAGACAAGGTCTATTTCAGCCCTTTTATCAGACTTTCCAGCAGCCAGTGGACAGGGGAGTGCAATGTAAACTAGGGGAGGTCAGGGGGAGAGGGGTGCAGGGCTGTATCCAAGAGCTACAGGCATTGAAGGGATCAGAGCCCGGCTAAATAATGTGAAGCTTTCCTTCTACCATACATTTCTCCTTGGATCAGCCTTGGCAATTGCCCCCCAAGATAAGAGGGAGCCTAACTGGGGCCATTCTGCAAATTCATGAGCCTGGGGAGACACACAGCTGGGCATATGCATGATTATTACAGGAAGAGGAAAACATTGGAACTATTTAGCATCTCACGGTTGGCTGGGGCTATTGCTGAGACAGTGGTGGGGAAGAGACAAATGGGGTGGGGGAAATTTTCTAATCTTAATAAAATCTGTTTGCCTTTTCCAGTAAGTAGAAGATTGAGTGATTACACGTCTGGCCCTTTAATATCATCAACTGGAATGAGAGGGATCTAAAAGAAAATATTTAGAAAAAGAGAGTCTATATTATGCCTTGCCAGGGTTATGCCTTAATAGATTCTCTCCTTAGCAATAAGCCAATTCTATATATATAAACAATGTTTTCTCAGCAGGCAATAGCAAGTTAATAAGGTACCCTCAACACTCCTTAGAGCTCCAGGCTTTAAGAACCTACTTAAAGAGATACTGTAGCTTTCCTGGTGCTCGGCACACAATTCAGTGGGGGGAGTAAGTGGGTGTGCGTGATACAGTAAAGAGAAACTTCCCTTAACAAGTTTCCTCTTTTCTTTCCACTGTCCACTGACATGGGGAAACATGAGCAAAGCAATTATTCAGGCTTTACTGGCAAAAGGGAAAAGACCATACAAGCCATCAGAATGTATACTACAAAGGTTAATTCATTTTTTCCTTTCTAAATGCCTTTTTTTTCTCAATTTGGGGAGAAGTTTTAAGTTCTTTTTTAGACAGATGTGACTTCTGAGGCCAGCAGATAAGTCATCTGAATTTTAAAAACAGAAGTCATTATTAATTGACTTTAGTTATCACATTATTAAGTTTCTTCAAAGATCTGCTGACTTATTAAATTCCAGATTGGACTTAACTGCTGTCCTCTATCTTTCCGCTTCTCCATCAGCTACAAAACCTGATACTTGAGATTGATTCTATTTGGCTTTGCCTAAAGCTTCTGTGGCTCAGTGGTAAAGAGTTTGCCTGCAATGCAGGAAACACTGGTTCGATCCCTGGGTCAAGGAGATCCCCTGGAGAAGGGCCTGGCACCCCACTCCAGTATTCTTGCCTGGAGAATCCCACGGACAGAGGAGCCTGGTAGGCTACAGTCCGTGGGGTCGTGTACCACTGAAGTGACTGAACACGCATGCGCACACAAAGCTTCTTAGGCCAAAACTGGCCACTTATTTCTCTTTCTTCATCCTATTTAGTTTTAGTACTTCCTTGTCCGTCTGGTCAAGGCTATGGTTTTTCCTGTGGTCATGTATGGATGTGAGAGTTGGACTGTGAAGAAAGCTGAGCGCTGAAGAATTGATTCTTTTGAACTGTGGTGTTGGAGAAGACTCTTGAGAGTCCCTTGGACTGCAAGGAGATCCAACCAGTCCATTCTGAAGGAGATCAGCCCTGGGATTTCTTTGGAAGGAATGATGCTAAAGCTGAAACTCCAATACGTTGGCCACCTCATGCGAAGAGTTGGCTCATTGGGAAAGACTTTGATGCTGGGAGGGATTGAGGGCAGGAGGAGAAGGGGAGGACAGAGGAGGCGATGGCTGGATGGCATCACTGACTCGATGAACGTGAATCAGTGAACTCTGGGAGTTGGTTTTGGACAGGGAGGCCTGGCATACTGCGATTCTTGGGAGAGTCGGACACGACTGAGCGACTGAACTGAACTGAACTGAACTGGGAAAATGTAAACAGCATTTGCAAAACAGTATAAGGAAAACACAATCATTTTCCTGGCTTTATTAACTTGATATTTATACCAGCAACTTTGTACTTACACACAAATTAATAAAGTTGACAGCTTGCTTTTTTCATGTATTGACTGACATTGTCAGGGTGAAATTTAATGCCTTAAGGTCAGTATTTTGGAATTGAAAAACTATTATTTTGGACATTCTTTGTAATATTATATATAGTTCAAAGTCCAACACCTAAAAATCTATTTCTCTTTGAGAAATGTCATAAGTATCTTCAATTGTAAATTTAAACACATAAATCAGTATTACACTTTAAATCAGTTGCTCACTTGGATCTTTCAAGAATATTTTTAAAACCAGTATAGTATAGGAATACTTCCTATTGATCAAAAATAGAGAGATTCCACAATAGGTGTTAACCTACATCTTAACTCACCTTTCTTTATCTTATGAAACAAAAATATTTTGCAAAATAAGATTGCTATTTCCAAGCCCTCATAGATAAGCCATTAAAATCAAAATGACAATCTTATCAGCTTTAACTTTAATTGTCTTCATATAATCAGTGATTTAAATTGCTATATAAATTTACTTCTCAATATATTTTAAGTATTAAAAGATTGCTTTGATATCTAATAAGTATAAAATAGTTATATTAGCTTTAATTAAATTTTTTCTCTCTTTATAAGCAGTACTTTCTCTTTGTTTTTCATTTTATGTTATATGCACTGCCAACATTCCCAATATTTTTAGAGTCTCAACACCCTACTGTTAACATTTTGTTTGTTTGAAGAGAATTGAAACATATTTTAAAAATAGAGAGTTTGCATAGTTCCTTCAGAAAACTCAGTACACATCAATGTATCAGTTTCAGGATTGATTATCACCTATTTAGGGGCTGGATTACTCATAACCTAATTAGAATTTCTCATCTTTCTTTCAGATAACATTAAACAAATGTAAATCAGTTTTAATATCTTATAGATTTTAATAGGAAAATCATACTTGTATGATTATACTTCTAATAATTTGATTATTTTAAAGCCAGAGGGATTCTTTACCTCAAACATGATTTTGAGGACAAGAAAATCGATCTCCAGTATTTATAATTTATTATGTGGCAAACAAACAAAATGCAATATTGAATTAATTCACTGACACTATTCCTTGAGTAACAAAAACAACAACAAAACTGAAAAAGTTTCAATGTTTGTCATACTGTTATTTGTAAAGCCAGAAAAGTAAGCGCAACTAAAAAAGAGACAGACAAAACCCCTCACCTTAAATTTTACTTTCTACTCAAAGATACAGGTGCTCTGATTCTGAACCAAATCTGATCTCACTGATACCCAAAACTTGGAACATCAGTTTTATTTTTTATTACATTACATTTGACTGACACTTAAGTTATTATCAACCAGCCACAGGGACTAAAAGCAGATTCCCCCTTACCACTCAAAAGATAACATTCAGAGTGTTAACGTGCCAAGCAACCGTACTCAAATCATTCTGATTTTGATTCACTTCTTGACTTTACAAGTTCCATTTTGACCTTTTTCAGATGGACAGGGAACTGAGTGAGCAGTGTGATTTTTATTCATGTATCCATTTGGCCATTCTAAACCTTTCACTGAGTGCCTAACACATGAAGCATCATAAAATGGCATGACCACATAGAAAGCAAACATTGCCTTAGGCTGGATTAACAGAAATAACATGTCTGGAATGAGGTACCTGGCTCAGCTACCACCAGAGCATCCTTTTCAGCCATCCTCTAATAAGGATGCACCTGGGCTGTTCTAAGAGGCAAGTAACCAGAACTTGTGGGCCTGCAACGTCCAGATAAACTAGAAATGTGTAATCCAGAGAGGAGGTACTTTGGTTGTGACAAACTCTGTCTTGGAATTCCTCACTGCATCATTTAACTTCCCTTATTTTTCTGTAAGTATTTTTTCTCAGACTTATTCGTGCTTTCTTACTTGTCAAGCATATATAGCTATGTTCATTTTATTCCCCTCAGTGGGTACACAAAACTGTAGTATCTGCTAACAAGTCCTCCATGTTGAACCCTTTCAAGGCTTTATTTACCAGTGGGAAGAAGTACTTTCTGCTCATTCGCCTTTTAACATTTATCTTTCCTTCTTAACTATCTATCAAGCAAGAACATCTGAGCTGTCCCAAGCCCTGGAACTGGGTAAGAATTCCTGTATTTATTTAAAATATCTGCTTAAGTTTGGCTTCATTCATTTCAATACTCAACAAACCAATAGCAATTTCTTACTGCTTGTTATACATCTGTGTGCATCCTTAGTCACTCAGTCGAGTCTGACTCTTTACAATCCCCTGGACTGGAGCCAGCCAGGCTTCCCTGTCCATGGAATTTTCCAGGCAAGAACACTGGAGTGGGTTGCCATTCCTTCTCCAGGGGATCTTCCAGACCCAGGGATTGAACCTGTGTCTCCTCCATTGCAGACAGATTCTTTATTACTGAGCCACCTAGTTATTATTATATGTTTAATCAAAAATAAAAATAAATATGATCACAGTCTGATGTTTATATAGTAGAGAATAAACTGAACTTTAAATTTATCACTGAGGTGGATTGTCCAGAAATAGTTTTACCATCTATCTCCATGGTTAAGCTCCTTAACTGCTCATAAAATTTGCAAGCTTTCCTCACAGCATTAGGATAAGAAGGTTCAGATTCTAATTCACCCCAAATAGCTTGGTTTTACCTCAGTAAGTTTGCCTTGACTTTAATTAACAAGCATGTGAATGTCTTTCAATTCCTAAGTCTCTCCAAGACCAAACCAAAAAGGAAGAGAGAGAAGATAAAAATTCATTTCTTTTTGCCTTCTCCTAACCAAAAATGGCTTATGAAGTTCATAATCTATGAAAGACAGAAAAGGCAGATTCACAGAGATAACATCTCACAGGCTGACTTTGTAATGTGCTTCACTCAGCAGCGCCCAGGCCCAGGTGAAAATTCTCTAGCATCTTCTTAATAAAGTTCCATATTGGTAAAGTTTCATGTAACAAGTCATGTTTATTATGTCAGCAGATTTTTTTAAAGCTAAGCTAAATCCATAGCATCATGCATGATTTACAATAAAACCTTAATGAAACGCTCAGAACTGTTTAAAAAGCTGCAGTAGGTTTTTAAGGAAATTGGTTGTCTGTATTTACTCTTTGAATTAAGTGTTAAAGGAAAACAGAATAATAATGTATAAAACCCGGGTTTCCTGTAACAACAATAATTATGATAACTAACATCTGTATATGGCTTTACAGTTTGTAAAGTGCTTTCTCATACATTACCTCATTTAGTAGAGTGGAAATGTTTAATGATCTAAGTCTTAAACTGCATTTCATTAATAGCATACATATAATATTAATAAGCACATACATATAATATATAATATTAATAAGTGTATATATAATATAATATTAATAAGCACACACAGAAGAAACTATCTTCAGAATCACTCTGCACTAAAGCCTAAACAAAAGGGTGATAGGGAGCTGTTGAA